>NC_089232.1:62960925-63287127 GCF_963924675.1 Phocoena phocoena
AACAAAATCCAATCTCTTTAGACTCTCTAGGGAAGGGATATTCGACTTCCTCTGCTACCATCCTTACTTGGATGTGACTTTAACCTAAATCAATTCTGTTGCTATTTCCTATCATTTGTTCCCTAGTAGACAAGGACAGTTTGCATTCTCTTTGTCAATGAATGCTTTGAGATTGATTTATTTGTATGTATATAAAATACATATGTGATTCTGAAGCCTAGGTTCATTTCTTCAACAATCAATTTATGAGCACCTCCTAAGTTATTATGATTGCTGCACTGGATATTAGGAAACAGAAGCAAAGAAAAGGAGCTCATCATCTAAACTGTAAACCTAATACTGCCTCTAACCTTTGTAGCTCTTTGTGGTTTATAAACTGTTTTCATTCTCCTGATAATATTTGAACTCATAAAATCTTCTAATATTTTCCAGGATTACTCTATCAGTAATATGACATGAGACATAACGAAGAGGTGAGGCATCTTGAATATTATCCCATACCTTTCAATTCTTTGTTCAGGCTCTTTTTATTATACCTGTTTTATGAAAATTTTTACCTATGAAACCTTTTCTTTAAATGAAAACTGAAACAATAGCCCAGCATATTTGAAATCCAAGTCTGGGCCCCACTACTACATTTAGTCAAAACAGGTATCAATCTTGCCACCCAACATATTCGTCTTGCACATTGATTATAAAAAAGGCACATTCATCCAAAGTTTAGTGAATATTATAGGTTTTCTGAACATGTCACAGGAAAATGAAGGAGAGGGTGCACACCATTTACTATGACTTAGTAAAGAATTGCATTAGACAATTTCCCCAAGTTTTTTGATATTCACTTAGCCAATCGGTGGTCCTTTCTCTCACCTGTCTACCATTCCCTCTTGCTTTCCTTTAGCTTCCTCTGCCTTGAAAGAGCACATGCACACAGCCAGCTCTAAAATTCACACTGCCCACAGGTGACCCTCACTACTCTATGCAGCTGTCCTGAAAGATGTACTCAAATTTGACCCGAGTGCTTTCATTAGAGGTTATTTGATTGTGAATAACAAAAAATAGCCTCAAACTTTCTTAACAAAAATAGGAGTTACGAGCACTTTACTTCCATAAGGGACTAAATCAGGTAGTGGAAAGCTGGGTCACAGGTTACTTTGCAATTTCTCTTAAGTCCCAGTTCAGTGGCTGCCTCATTAATATCACCCTCTGCAGAATAATTTTATCTGCTTCTCCCAGTAGAATAAGATGCCCCATGGGAGGCAGACAGCACTTTACTTCAAATACCCACCAGAGATTGACAACAATTCCCACATCCTGTGAGACAAAATCTGGTTGACTCAGCATACGCCAGCCAGGTCAGATGTCCAATAAACCATGGCCAAAGTCACATAACCCAGTCTCTATACAGAAGAGGTGGTACAGATACACCATCAAGAAGGGTCTTGGGGAATTCCCTGGCGGTCCAGTGGTTAGGATTCTGCGCTTTCACTGCTGAAGGCATGGGTTCAATCCCTGGTTAGGGAACTAAGATCACACAAGCCACAAGCCAAAAAAAAAAAACAGGCCTTGGATGTAAATGGTATTGCTAAACGTACACATAAGTCATCATTAAAGTCTATACTTCTGAATTTGAGATCAATATTTATATATTCAGTCAATCAGCCTTTCAGTTAATGAATATAAGTTTCTGCTCTATAGAAGACTTCTCCATGGAAAAGAAACAAAACCCAGATATGTGGCCTAAGGACAATCTGTCTAGTAGAGAGTAAAGCATATATACAAATAAGACTGACTGCAGTGTTTCTCTAATAAGGACCTACTGGTGTATTCCTGTGACTCCTAAAGTTCTTTATGACAGTGTTTAAATATTGTCTTTGTATTTTGTTGAGGTGAAAAATTATCTTATTCTAGATTATCTAGATAAACCTCTAATAACCATGCTTTGCTCAGACTTTCATTGCTTAAGTTTGATTAGTATTTATGTGTAAGGTGGGAAATGACCACCTATTTAATAAAGCGTTTCTTACATTGGAATCCATATATTGGGGGAACTTTGAGGTTACTCAAGTTTAAGAAGCACTGATAAGAGAAAAAAGTTGATAAGGTACTGTCATTTATTGAACCCCTCCTATGAACCACATATTTTTAGAAAGATTTTATAAAATTACACACTTAACCTTAAAATAATCACTTGAAGTTGGTATTATGATCCTCATTGTGTAGATGGAGAAAATGAAGCCTATAAAAGCTAAGCAGTTTGTCCAAAGGTCACAGAGATGGCCAACTTGAAGCCATAATGCTAATCCAAGTATGTCTCATTTTTATCCTTTCTTCTACATCATGTTGACTTAGGAGAGTGAACAGTTATGTGCTCCATATTTTATTTATGGCATCTGGGTATTTAGGAGGTAATTCTGACAAGAATCAGAAAAACTGAAAAGCATGAGGTACATATAGAAAACAAAATATATTTGTATCTGGTAAATATAGCAAGCATGGAAGTAGGGTTGCCAGATTTAGCAAATAAAAATACCAGTTAAATTTAAATTTCATATAAATAATGAATTATTTTTATAGTATGAATATTTCCCATGCAGTATTTGGGATATATTCATACTAATAAGCTACTCATTTTCATCTGAAATTCAAATTACCTGGGTATCCTGTATATTATTATCTGGCAACCCACCATGAAAGGAAGTAGTCGAGAGTAAGCAGAAGGCGTAGGGAGTGGTAGAGATAAATGGAACCGAAGGCTGTTGACTGGCTAAAACGATATTTTATTCTCCAGGCATATGGGAATCATTTGGGGTTTCTGAGAAAAATAGTGATGTGATGGATTTTGTGCTTCAGGAAGATTAATCTGGCTGAGAAAGGTGAAACAAATTAGAGACATGAAGAGCTGGAGGCAGCAATTCAGAGAAGAGGTATGAGGGTCTGGATTATGCTACTTGCAGTAGGATAGAGGTGCCAGGGTAGGTTTGAATGAGATAACGGAGGTAGCATCATCAAATTAGGTAATCTCAAACTGGCTAGTGAAAGTTGCCTCCCTGGATTTGTAGAACTAACAAACAGCTTCAAAAAAAACATGTACCACTGTCAATATTTCTAGTTTAAAACAAATACTCGAAATGCCTCTTGGATTGTTTCCCATATTTGGGTGACATTTTCTTCAGAAGCTATGTAAACAGCTGAGATTCAATCTGGAGTTCCTCTGCTGAGTTCATGGAGTAGTTTTTCATCATGACAGTGAACTCAGAGCACACACTCAAGAGGTATATGATGGATTAAGGACAGCTTTGAGTTGCCAGTGGGGATGAAAAACAGAAGACTGAAGACTGCAGCACACCAGAGAGAAGCCTTACCTTTTGGTCGTTTTTTATCAAGCATGAAATTTATCTTTAGCCCCAGGACTGCAATGTTTTCCACACGGGCACAGTACTTTCTGATCACAATGTAGGTAACTCTCCAGAGGTTACATAAGTCATCCATCAGACCCAGTGGTCAGTTGTCACATAAGTATCATCTAGATACACACACACTCTGAAAAAGAGAAGAGAATATGTTGGCAATATTAGAATTTTTTAATCAATTTTTAAAATTTATTCAGCTAATATTTATTGCATACCTACTATGCTCTACAATAAGGGTCAGCAAATGAAAGTCCATATGACAAATCTGGGCTGTAGCCTGTTTTTATAAATAGAGTTTTACTGGAACTTAGTCACAATCATTTATTTAGCTGCTTTCAAGCCTCAATGGCGAAAACAGATCCCACGTCCTGCAGGGTCAGCAAACTTTCCTAAAGAGACAGATAATAAATATTTGAGGTTTTGTGGAGTCATTTGGTCTCTGTCACAACTACTCTATTGTGCATTGTCAAGCAAAAGCCGCCACAGACAAAATGTAAATGAATGGCCATGGCTGTATTCTCATACAATTTTATTTGCAAAAGCAGGAGGTCAACCTGCAGCCTTAATTGGTCACTCCTTGGTCTAGACCATACAATTATCTCTGGAAAAGCCAATAATAATTTCTCCAAGAACTGGTTCTGTATTTTCAAATAACACTGGCTCAGTATTTTTATTTCTCTCCACTACTCTAGACACAGAGGTTTGACAAAACATGTTTATTTGTTGTTTTGTTTTTTCATGACTTGGATAATGTAGTTTCAACAGTTCACAATTAAATCTCAAGTTCATGTTATTCTATGATTTGTCATTCAAATATTTGTTTTATTAGCATGTCTGCTGCAAAAGAGAAAAGAAGACATTTTCATATGCTTCTCAAATTCATTTGACAACTGACATTTTATGGTGCTTTGCTTTCATTTCAACATATACTTGGGTAAATTGAGGGGTTTTTTTGTTACTAAGTTTGGATGTAGATTCTGCCATATGATGACCAATTGCTGGTAATTAGAAAGGAAAATGTATTAGCATTTAAAAGGCACATTCTGAATTTACCAATTGCTACATCTGGGTGATATCCATTATACATGGAATAATCATTTATCAGTAAGAACCCAACCAGATACAGAAACCACACCAGTAATTTAATCAGGGAAACTGTAAAGAATTACTAACTAGTACAAAGAGAATAAACATTTTACTAGTAAAAGGTAAAAGAACACTAAAGAATACAAGAAAATAAACATGAGATGCAGCCACTACCCATAGGGCTGAAGGATAGTGCCCAAGGAAGAAACAAGCCCAGAAATGAGCTCCACCAGGGCTGAGGTTCAGATTTCACTGGAAGGTGTGGCTATGGCCCCAGAGATGGCCAAGTTTGCTAAGTTCCTGCAGGCTGAGGCTAGCAAGCAAGAAAATAACCACTCACTGGGGTGCCAATTAGATTTGCATGGAAGACACCCACTGGGGCACCCAAAGGACTTGCTAGAGAGCTGCCCAGTGGGGCTTACTTGGGAACTGCCCACTGGATTCCTGGGGTAACTATGTAGGAAGTCACTGATCGACCAAGATAAATAGCACTGAAACTGGAAGACATGTTCCTAGATACCCCTCCAGTGCCCTCTACTGAAAAGGCCTAGCATTAGTGATTGCCATGAATAATAATTTCATTTTTCAAATATGGCCTGCAAAAGCATCACTGCATCAATGCACTATGTTCTAATAAGAATCTATCTACATATCTTGGGTCTTCCCTGGTGGCGCAGTGGTTAAGAATCCGCCTGCCAATGCAGGGGACATGGGTTCGAGCCCTGGTCTGGGAAGGTCCCACATGCCACGGAGCAACTAAGCCCTTGTGCCACAACTACTGAGCCTGTGCTCTAGAGCCCGTGAGCCACAACTACTGAGCCTGAGTGCCGCAACTACTGAAGCCTGCCTGCCTAGAGCCCGTGCTCCACAAGGTAAGCACCGGCAATGAGAAACCAGCGCGCTGCAAGGAAGAGCAGCCCCCGCTCTCCGCAACTAGAGAAAAGCCCTCGCGCAGCAACGAAGACCCAACACAGCCAAAAATAAAATAATAAAAAATAAATAAATAAAAGAATCTATCCACACATCTTGTATCCAATGTCACCCATGTGCAAGGCAACTGTTCCTAAGCCTGAATGTACACTTGCCTCCGGATGCAGTATAGATGTCTACTGTGAACTGCTTGTTTGTGTCCCCCCAGATTTAAAAGTTGAAATCCTAACCCCCACACTGCAGTGTGACTGGAAAGCAAGTCGTTATTCCCAAAGTTTGGCCAATGATTTTTTTTTTTTTAAAGGCCTCACTGCAGGGCTTGTGGGATCTTATTTCCCTGACCAGGAATCGAACCTGCACCCCCTGCAGTGGAAGCGCGGAGTCTTAACCACTGGACCACGAGGGAAGTCCAGGCCAATGATTTCTAAATTTGCATCTTCGTTAATGCTTTTTCCTCTTACTTCCCCTAACACTTCAAAATAAAATATTTGATGAAATCCTGCCCAATCCGGTCCAGTTTAAAGGCAATGCCTTCATTGTCTTCCCTAAATTTTCCATCTAAAACACTTCTCTCTATTTTGGGGCCCCTAGTATATGTGCCAGGTTCTGTTATAGGTACTGAGGATACAGGTAAACAAGATAAAACCCTCCATACAGAGATTCTTTGGTAGTGGATGAGACAGACAATGATGAAAGAGATGTCAGAAAAGCTAGAAGAGCAGGACCCCAAAAACCAGTGAGGAAGTGTTTCTAAATAAAAGGAATGGTCATCAATGCCAAATGCTACTGAGAAATACAGTAAGATAAAAACTGAAAACATACCATGAGCCTGGCAAAATGGCAGTATCCTTTATAAGAGTTATTTTGGTAGATGGTGTAAACAAAAGCCTAATTGGAGAATTGGAGTGGATCAAAGAGAGAATGACAGATGAGGAAAAGACAATGAGTAGAGACAAGTTTTTGTTTTGCTGTAAAAAGGAGCAGACAAACGGGGTGATTGTTTGATTAAAGATGGGTCCTTTACTATATTTGAAAATGAAATACTGCATAGCATGATTTTATATTTATGGGAGTGATCAACAAGAGAAAGAAAATATTGAGATGCAAAAGAGAAGCCCTGGGCTTCCCTGGTGGCGCAATGGTTGAGAGTCCACCTGCCGATGCAGGGGACACAGGTTCGTGCCCCGGTCTGGGAAGATCCCACATGCCGCAGAGCGGCTGGGCCCGTGAGCCATGGCCAATGAGCCTGCGCCTCCGGAAGCCTGTGCTCCGCAATGGGAGAGGCCACAACAGTGAGAGGCCCCACAAAAAAAAAGAGAGAAGCCCTTGAATAGGCAAGAGAGACTGATATCTAATATACAAATACAGCAGCTGTAGGTTAGAATGGGGCTAGTTCAATGAGGAAACAAGAGGGAAAAGACTGTAGAGATGTGGATGCAGGTATAGTAAAAGATTTGGGGAGGGAAAATGAGGTCTATTTTGAGAGATTCTATTTTTTCAGTGAAGGAAGGAATACTCTTCAGTGGAGAAAGAGTATTAGAGTTTGGAGAAGAGGAAGAAGGTGTGAGTCATCTCAGAAAATCAGGTGAATTTATTAGGCTTACCATGAGGCGTCAATGATGTGTTTGAGAATTTAACATTGATTAGGCAGCATGATTGTGTCTTTTTCTCCAGCCACACTTTGATGCACAGGTGCAGAGGTGAAGTATCTGGAGAGTTAGGTTTAATGAAGGTAGAGGTATTGTCAAGTAAGTATGACAGGAAAAGTGAAGGGAAAAGAATTGAGGCTGTAGTTGGGAAAAGTTGCATGGATTCTAAGCTGGGTGAGCAGGGAAGTGAGCACAAGAGAACAGTAAAGAATAATGTATATAAAAGATACTGAGTAAGAGAAGTTCCACTGGGAAAATGGTTGAAAATGGGGCACTGGAATGGTACAGTTATTCCTGATGACAAGATCTAAAATATGACCGTGGAACTGGGTAGCTGATGTGGGGTGGAGAAAAAATTCTTGGGAGTGGGATTCAAAGAAATCTTGTCCTATTTAATGGCACTCATACTCTGCCCAGTACTATATACAGAGTTTGTAGTCCCCACACTTTAAGTTTACAGCACCTTTAATATCTCAGTAATTTTTCTCACATCGCCAAGAGGAAAAAAACAAACAAATAAACAAACAAACAAACAAAACCTAACAGTTCTGTTTATTAAGTAGTTGGGTCCAAATAACTTATTTAAGTCTTAACAACTTAGCAGTTTTTTGACAAAAAAATGTATATACTGAAATAAAAAACAATATTGGACTAATTGAATAGATACATAAATTACCACAATTAAGAAAGGGTAGTTCTGGGAATTCCTTGGCAGTCCAGTGGTTAGGACTCTGCACTTTCACTGCCAAGGGCCCGGGTTCAATCCCTGGTAGGGGAACTAAGATCCCTGCAAGCTTTGAGGCACAGCCAAAAAAAAAAAAAGAAAGAAAGGGTAGCCCTCATGGGGAAAATTGATCTCTTGATTGACTTGGAGATGGAATGATGCACCGCTGGTAACCTATATATCCCAGTACTGTGTGCCACAGCCTGGGAACCTAGGTTCTGGTCCAGGGATCATATCTGGTCCATATGTCCACATATGGCATAGAGGGCTAGAAATTGTTATGTTTGTTTATGCTTGGGATATATGTCCTAGAGGAGAACAGGATTCAAAAATAAAAGCAACACAAATATATTCATGCAGGAAGATTTTTACTAGTTCTGGTTTCTTTTTCCTATTAGCAATAATAATAACAATAATATGATGATAGCATTTGGATCCTAATCTTTGAATCATTGTCGTCATCTCCCTCTCTAACACCACCATATCCAATGGCTGCCAAGACCCACATGTATTGATATTTAGCCTATTATGGTTACCTCCTAATTAAGGTCTGCACTTTCAGTCTCTTTTGACATTTAAGGACTCCTTGGCTTTTAACTTAAAGACTCCCATAAAACTGGCTAATTTCCTTTTCCAGGATTACCTCTGTACTTTCTGCATAAGTAACTTTTTAGCTGACTTCTTTTCTTCTGGAATGTTCCCACCCCCATCTCCAACTGTCAAAATTTTCTTATTGCTTAGGAAGCAATCTCTAATACTGTCTTTCACATGAAGAGTTTCCTGTTGCTCCACTAAGTAAATACACTCATTCCCTACTCTGATTTCCTCCAACAACATTTCTATATCCCTTCTGTCAGTTACCATGCTCCACAAGTATTATATTCCCTTGTCTACTATTTTGAGAAAACAATGCCTGATAAGCAACTTACAGACTAGAACTGTATTTTAGGGAGCCAGTGTAGTACAGGGGATGATGTATTAAATCTGATGGTTGGGTATGAGGTCCAGATGCTATACTTGCTAGAGGTTCTCTTCAGGCCTCAATTTCTGATTCAGTGAAATACAGATAATATTAACAGCCTCGCACACAAATTGACTAACACAGTGTTTAGCTCATAGTATGTGCCAAATAAATGTCAGTTTTTTTCTTTTCATCTCTAGAGTCCTCCTGGCCCCTAACACAAAGACTATTCAATATTTTTAATTCATTTGCATAGAAAAGTAGGTCATGATAAAGGTTGTCATACTGGGGATTCGGTATCATCAAATGAACAATCTATTTCAATCTGTAGTATAGCAAAATCTTTAAAGGTCTAATTTCCAAATCTGTTTCTCCAATATGGGAAACAAAATATGAATTAATCTAGTGTTCCCAACTCGTGTGTGTGTGTGTGTGTGTGTGTGTGTGTAGATATACAGAGATACAGATATATATATATATATATGGAGAAAGACACAGATACATATATATGTATATATATATATGTGTGTGTGTGTGTGGAGAGAGAGAGAATGAGATTATGTTAATGAAAGACACATGGAATCCTTAAGTTCCAAAATCAGACCATTATTTGGATTTTGTATTCATTTTTCTTAGTCCATTCAGTATTTTTTTCTTACCTGTTCAGTTCAGTTGAAGTTTTAGATGGAAACATATTGGTTCTTTTTTTTTCTCTATTATAACCTTTCTAGCTTTCTTTTAGTTGTATTTGTCCCCTCATTTTGCATTGTCTCCAAATCCAATGTAATTACTACCATCAAGCAGAAATTTTACTAATTCTTTTATTTTAAAAAACTCAAGTTGCTTAAACCACACAAGATGACCTAATTAAACAAGAAATGAAATCCTAAAAATTGTGAATAACTTGAATTTGTTTACTTGAATGAATATTGTGTTAAATGTTCTTTAATATAATCCTTGAGGAATAAAAATATATTTATAAGTAATCTGGGGAAAGTGAATAATTCACATTGATATAACTCTTTTTAAATGCAGGTTTTCATCTGTCACATTGTCTTTATGTGGGATAAATCTGTAATCTCATTCCTACCTACTTGATATTTATTTCCATAATAACAAAATATATATTGGCTTATGAGAAAATAAAAACCATGCTTAATGAAATAAAGGGGAGAAGTCATGAACTGCATTAATAAATTTAGCCCACAGTTTAGAAAGGGCAGCCAAATGAGGTACCCTATCTCTTATATTCAAGTGGAAAAGTCCTCTTTGAACACAGTAAAGAAATATAACTCTATTAAAAACTCAGACATAGGCTGCTAGCCAGTTGAATATAATTTTATAGATTTTTTATACTTGAATATGGAGAGGCTTTTGACTGTCATTTCTTCAATAAGATTTGTATAATTGAGGGATGACTGGTTACACTGTGATATACAAATGTACTGCTCATCTGCTACTTTTATGGTTTTGCTATGATGATAAAAAACTTACAATGACATTTCCCTTGACATAAATGCAGACCTATGAAACAGAGATTACATCTTCAGGATCACAGAATGTTTGTACTAATGGGATCATAGAGGTGGCTTAGTGTAGTCTTTTCCTTTTATATTTCAGAATATCGAGACCCAGAGAAGTAATGACACACCCAAGATCATCCTGGTTGTTGGTATCTATACCACAGGAACTTTTAGTTCTCTGTTTCTTCCTTTATTCCATAGCTGAAAACTGAAATGGGAAATTCCAGAGCATTCAAAATCCAAAATTTACAGCTTAACCTCTTGCTTACTTGTTGAAAGCCTGAGCTGCTCTAAAAATTCCAGCACTTCATTGCTTTGGTAAATGGTATAAACTCTCAAGATGGTCCTTCAGGCAGAGGCTGGGCTTACTATCAGCTATCAGTTGACTTCCAGCTCCTCTCATGATCTCTTAGACCCAGATCTTTCTGGTTGATTAGTGCAGTTACCACCTGCCTGTCTGCTTTCTTGTATTCCAAATGTTTCTTGTATTCCAAATTCCTATTATATTCTCTTTGTTCCTCTGCATTTATGACTTTTTTAAAAATCACTTTGCTATCAGAGTATTGCTGTTTGGATAGAAAGGGGGTTCAATCTGCTAGTGTAATCATCCCCTAGGATATTCTGACAATTAAAAAAAACCTGGCAGGTCAGCATACTTTGAGGGACATCAGCACTAGGATGTAGCATGGTCTGGCAGAAGGATGAAGACCTTTGGGGTCAGAGAAACTGGGATCCACTACTAGCTTTGCCATTGTTAACTAGGTGATATGGGGTAAGTTAAAAATATCTAGGCTTCAGTTTTCCTTTCCAAATGGACATAATACACATCTTGTAGCTTCCTGAGAAAACTGGGTTAAACAAAGATGTTAAGCATATTTTCATGTCCTTTTTGACCATCTGTATGTCCTCTTTGGAGAAATGTCTATTTAGATCTTCTGCCTATTTTTTGATTGGGTGGTTTGTTGTTTTGTTTTGATATTGAGCTGTATGAGCTGTTTGTATTTGGACATTAATCACTTGTTGGTAGCATCATTTGCAAATATTTTCTCACATTCCATAGTTGTCTTTTCATTTTGTTTATAGTTTTCTTTGCTGTGCAAAAGCTTTTAAGTTTAATTAGGTCCCATTTGTTTATTTTTGCTTTTGTTTCCATTACTCTAGGAGATGGATCCAAAAAACTTATCGCTTCAATTTATGTCAAAGAATGTCTTGCCTATATTTTCCTCTAGGAGTTTTATAGTATCTGGTCTTATGTCTTTAATCCATTTTGAGTTTAGTTTTGTATGGTGTTAGAGAATATTCTAATTTTATTCTTCTACGTGTAGCTGTCCAGTTTTCCTAGCACCACTTATTGAAGAGACTGTCTTTTCTTCATTATATATTTTTACCTCCTTTGTCATAGATTAATTGACCATAATGTGTGGGTTTATTTCTGGGCTCTCCACCATTGATCTATATGTCTGTTTTTGTGCCAGTACCATACTATTTTGATTACTATAGCTTTGTAGTATAGTCTGAAGTCAGGGAACATGATTCCTCCACCTCTGTTCTTCCTCAAGATTTCTTTGGTTATTTGGGTCTTTTGTGTTTCCATACAAGTTTAAAATGTTTTTGTTCTTGTTCTGTGAAAAACGTCCTTGGTAATTTGATAGGTATTGCACTGAATCTGTAGATTACTCTGGGTAGTATGGTCATTTTAACAATATTGATTCTTCTAATCCAAGAATATGGCATATCTTTCCATCTGTTGGTGTGGTCTTCAATTTCTTTCACCAGCATCTTATAGTTTTCAAATATAGGTCTTTTGCCTCCTTAAGTAGGTTTACTCCTAGGTATTTTATTCCTTTTGATGTAGTGGTAAATGAGATTATTTCCTTAACTTCTTTCTGATACTTTGTTGTTAATGTATAGAAATGAAACAGATTTCTGTATATTAATTTTGTATCCTGCAACTTTACCAAATTCATTGATGAGCTGTAGTAGTTTTCCAGTAGCATCTTGAAGGGTTTCTATGTATAGTATCATGTCATCTGCAAACAATGACAGTTTTAAGGAATATTTTGAAGCAAAATGACTGCCATTATTCTCATCAAGATACTTGAAGCACTTATTTAAAATTTGGACTCTGTGAATTCAATTGCTTACCAAAAAGAATTACGAAATGTCAGTGTGATGACACTATGCTCCAACTATCCCTTAATCCAACCCCAAAAAGGATGTTCTCTTAAGCACAGCTTTAGATGGCAAGAAAAAATCAGGAAAATGATTATCAGTTTCTCAACCATATACAGCTTTATAACTGCAAAACTACTTTGGATTAATTCCCACCTTTAAACCGCTGCACCCAGGAACTTAATGTCTAACTCTCACACAGGATTGCTATGCTCATAGGTAAATGTTAATTAGAGGACTAAATAAACCAACATTTTGTGATAGTGCTCCATCAGTACATCTAGAAAAGCCTTTACCCCTAGGACCTTGTTTGGTTAGCCACTCATCTAGTACATCTTTCCAGATCTCATCAGTAATTGCAAATGTTACCTCTTTGGATGAGAGAAAAATGCTGCCAGTTATTATGTTGACAAGTGTATCTGTGGAGATATTTCACTGCCAAGAGCAGAGGCTGGATGTGAAGAAATTTCATTAGGCTCATATTTCCATTTAAAAAATTAAATGATCAATACCATCTCTCTTAAGCATAGTCTTTAGTATTGACCTGGAATTGATTCAGTTGTTATTGTTGTTTTGATGGAATTGCTTTTTTTTTTTCAATAAAACTTCAATGAGATTCGTTTGCAAAAGTTTTGGTTCATGGAATTTCGCCAAAGCATTTATCAACAGGATTTCACTTTTTAGATGTGTTTGGAAGCTTTGAAATAGTTTTTTTTTCCCCCCCACTTGGAAGTCTCCAGAGAATGTCTGGAGACATAAGTATTAGATAGTCTCTATTCCAAAATTCATCTTATATTAAACTTGAAATTCCCAGGACTCCCTTGGGTACTAAAATATGTAAATGTATAAGTGTAATACCACATAAATACATGGTTAAAGATTCTGTGACTGAAAGAGAATACCAGTTTAAGTGAAATGAAATGTATTTTTTCCTTAAATGATAAAGAAGACCAAAAACATTGAAATGTATTGAGTTTGATGGTAATAATAATATAGTACAATGTATTAAATTAAAATTTCAATCCTGGTCTGTCTCCCCATGCCATACCATGCTTTGTTAACTGACTATTTCAATTGCTACAGTGCAGAAGAATATCTGGCTCTTTTTAGAATATCTTTGCTCTGATGAAGAAGTTGAGTTTTACTTACGGAAGAAGACTCTGGTTCACCACAATGCATTCACCGGCATGTGCTACTTTCTAGCTGCAAGATCTTGATTCTTCCTCAGAACCTCACATCCTTCATTTTGAAAATGCAGAAAATGTCTAACTCCCTGACAGGATTGCTATGCTCATAGGTAAAGCACCTGCACAGAATTTGTACCTAGTGAGACACTCAATAAACGTTCATTACCTTCTCTTGCTTTCCCACCACAGCCTCAAGCTATGAATAAAAAATACCTACATGGCCTAGAGATTTCCTGGGCTTTACTCAATCATTTACCTTATCAGTGACAATCATTATCAGCTGCACTAGCAGAAATAGTCACAGGTCAGATACATGGGGCTTATATTATACACTGACTTCGCTCATAGGCTCAGGATTCTGTGGCTGCTTATATGGAAACAAACTTTGAATCTTTATGTGAGAAAACATAGAGACCTGGGATGCTTTACGAAAAAGTTCTGTACCAAAAATTAGATCTGTTCTCCAGTCTTATTTTCATCACCAAGTGTCTCAGTAACTTTTGCTGTCACTTTATTTCAAGAGACTCAATTTCTTCACCTGAAAATATGACTGAAAATTTGTCTCAGTTAACTCATAGAGTCTTATAAGGATTCAGTGAAGTATGGAAACTAGAAATCTACACAACTCCAAGGCAGTGGTAGTAATAGAACCACAGAAATCTTCCTGCTTCTCTGAGCAATTCTGTTTTTATCAGCAAACATGTAGATAAAAAAGATTTTCTAAGTGGATCATTGGTGACTCTTGGATTTTCCTCGTGCTGAGAACCAAGATGTCATCAAGACTGGGGTGCAGGGGCTAGACAAATTCTCTCTGGGTGAGACCAATGGGGCAAAGGGTAGGAGTTAGATCTCTATACAACACAAATAAGAGAGTGTTACTAAGAAGGATGAAGGTCAGTACACAGTACGTGTAATATGACAGAGCAGGTCATGATGTAAAATTATATAAATATTTATCATTTTGTGAATATATAAAAGCAGTCTGAACAATAAGAAAATTGAGTGAGGTTGAACTTCTTTTCCTTGATTGGGAGCAGGGATTTGTTACCTAATATAGATGAATAGGCATGCAGCTTTTTTTTCATGAATTTTTATATTGGCTTATCCAAAACAAGGACATGGGCCATTTTGGCTTGAGAAGTAAAAGTGTGAGAGCAAATGAGTGAGAGTGTAGATACCAGAAGCAAATCTATCGTGTTATCCCCAGTATACCAGCAGTGGCTGAACTTTCATCAACTATAGAAAGGGCTTCACAAAGACCTTCTTTCTCCATGAACTGAACTTTCAAATAAACTTTGGAACCCTTCAGAATGATTAACAGAGTCCTCCTACTTGCTAGCAATGATCCATCAACCTTGTGCCCCAGATTCCTAATGGATGTCCATTGTAGACAATGAAAGCCATGGCTATTACTCAGCCATAACTTATTTTTAAGGGGTGATTATTTGAGGGGTTTGTTATCAAGAGAGAATTTTCATGCTTCTTCTGTTTAAATACCTGTAAAACTTTCCAGATATATACACATACATCCCTCATATAATTCTACAATAAGTTGCCTAAGAGAATGAACCAAATCTGGAAAGAAAAGGAAACTGTCAGTAGCATAGGAACTTCTCTTTAAATAGCTTATTTTTCTGTTATAGAAAATGCCCAGCCCAATCACCACCTTTCTAAGAACTTAAAGGAATAAAGCCAAGGCCCATCCAGAGCAACTTTTATTGAAATTTGGTCACTCTCTGTGAAACCATAGGCATATTATGCCTCAGAATGCTGGAAGAAAATACCCCAGAAACCCAGGAGTGGATACAAACAGACACAGAATCATCTTCTAGTGCTAGCAGAAAGTTTGTTTTCAAAGGAAGGATAAACACTTTATTGCCTATGAAACAAGATTCTTATATTCTACCAAATAATGTCAGAACATGAAATAAGGAGGCAGAAGAATTTAGAATTAAGAATCAAGATGTCTTGCTCTGCCTCTAGCTATTTGTACTCACTGGCAAGTCACTTTCTTTATTTAGGCTTTGTTATCTCAATTGTAAAATGAAAAGGTTAAATTATGGTACCTAATGTTCCATACAGCTTTCAGTCTCTGTGATGTTCATGCTACCTCTGTTCAGTAGTGACAAGAGGAACCGAAGGGCCACACAAGGAGAAGTCAACTTTGTCTTAGATGGAAAAACCGTCCAAAATACCATCTCCTTAACTTCTGTATGAAAAAAGTAATTATTTATTTGTTTATATTTAACAGGCCAATCAGCACCAATGAATCTACTAACCAAATCTGAAAGCTAGGACCCTGACAACGATGTGAGATTTTTTTTTCTTTTCCTAAAAAGGCAGAAGGCATACCTTTGGATTCAGGGTCATCAATGACTTCACGAAGCCTAAGGGTTTTCCCTGGTCTTGCTAAAATGCACATGTTCCTAACAGTCCTAACACTCAGCAATCTTGGGCTGGATCCAGCTGCCAATAATTTGCTCTGTGATCCTGAGCATACCACTTAATCTGCCCATACTCAGTTTTCTCTACTCTACATGGTAGGGGATTAGACTAGGTTCCATGCATCCCAAAAATTCTATGATTCATTTAAACAACAATGAAAAGGAATGATTGCAATGGACAGATATTGTATCTATGACTTCATCCTAACCTTACTTTACCTTCACTTCTTCTAGATCCATTTTCCAAATATGGCTGAATTGCAAAATTGCAAACACGTTCACTCAGTAAGTAATTTTTACAGCACCTAGAACAGTATATGACATATATTAGGCCCTAAGTATGTGTTGGTTGAATGTATGAATGCAAGGAAACTATAGAATAACAAAGAGAAGCTTCGATTATTCTATCATTTCCAACCAAATCCTAAGAAATCTAAGACTAGAAACCTTTTAATTGGAAGTTATAAAAATTAACCAGTATTTTGAGATATACAGTTACTTATGTATCCATTGCTTTGGGATAACCTACAGCTTGGACATAATTCCAACTAAATGGATAGGATTCAAATCTAAAGTAATTTGTCCCTTCAAATCCAAGCAGTATAGTGGAAATTTCATATATGTTCAGTAATTAGGTGATTTTCTGGTCAATATTTCATTATTGGTTTATTATTAAAGACAGGTCACAGCTCTAATTTAAGTATTCTATTTATGTCTGGAAATCTGTGCTGTGGTGTATTTTGAAATGCTATTGCAAAGGAGAGAGAAAGGAATAGCCCTGAGTCAATGGCAATAAGTTTAGATTCTGGTTCTTCATCTAGAGTGATTTAAACCCATCCCTGTTCTCAGTTTGCAAGTGTAGAATGATGCCAATTAAATTTTCTCCTGCATACCTACCTCATGAGTATTAATGGGTTACTACTGATTATTAACAGGGTATGCATAGTCTAGAAATAGGAAGAATAAATAAAAAGGAAGGAAGCAAAACAGCAGGAAGAAAAGATGTTCCTTTGGGCATGTATTGGATGTTGTATTGACAACATCTTTGCTTCTTCCAAGAGATCCTAGAAGCTAGAATGATGAACGCAAAAAAGAGGGGATTGGGGAGGGACCAAGAAGAATGCTTGGCAAAGGGACAAGAGAATCTGACACACCATCTGTGGAATCTTCAATTATCAGTATGGTTGGTGACAATAATGTTCTGACTGCTATTCACTATTTGCATACACTCGCACATGCATAGCTCTATATATAAGCTTTAGTAGTTAATTCACTCGGCACCTAGGCTTACGTTTATTGTGCTTTAAATATCATACCTAAAAGATTTATACATATCTTTAAGAAATGAACAATGTATCTAGAGGAAGTAAGTGGTAAAGAAGATAAAATTGTTGAAAGGGATTTGTAGCAAATGGAAAGCATTTGAGCCAGCCTCAAAGTGTGCTGGGAGAGAGGGAAGAACAAAGAGGAGGGAGGTTGTATTAAAAAATAAATAAATGCTGACCATGAGGGCACTGAATTCCATCTTTGTCAGAGACAGCAGTTGTATATGCAGCAAAGTTAGCCCGCCCCTAAAGAGAGCTAACATGGGGAAAATATAAAGCCATAATAGGAGCTCCATCAAGTACAGCTTGATA
The DNA here is from genome assembly GCF_963924675.1 of Phocoena phocoena. NCBI lineage: Eukaryota > Metazoa > Chordata > Mammalia > Artiodactyla > Phocoenidae > Phocoena > Phocoena phocoena. The sequence continues at coordinate 62,978,652 of NC_089232.1, forward strand.
CTTACTAGAGTGGAAGAAAGACGACACAACATATCATCACACAACATATCCTCTGAAAGAAAAGCCATAACGACTCTAATCACCTAGGAAAGAGTAAAATGGGAGGAATAAAGGAACCAGACCACACTGAATTTCTACCCAGAACAGGAATAATTATTAATTTTACTCAAAGGTTGCCTAGGGGAAAATAATTTTACATATAAATTGTTTACATTAAACATAAATGTTATATATATGTATACATATATACATATTTGAATGTCAATGTTATAGGACTTTTGAAGATAAAAATATTTTTTAAATATCTTGCTTGTGATATACTAAACCTACAACCCTAGGGTTTACACCTCTTTTCCTTTAAGAATACTTAATTTTAGAAATTTGAGAAGTAAAATGAGAGTTAAGTAACACCTCTCTGTATCAAGTACACAAACTTTAAGCCATTTGTTGATGAAAAATGTTCAGATCCCAGGAAAAATGTTCAGATCCCAGGACTTTAATAATAAGAGGGGATGCCCCCATTCCCTGAAGATAACCTCTTCATACAGAATGAGTACTTGCCACCAAGAGCAGGAGGTTCTCCCAGAGAGAGGCCAAATGATGGGAGAGTAATAAAGATGCCTGCAAAAGGTAAATGTTGAAGTTAACCCCGCTTTGTTTTTTTCTCCTACTAAATTTAATACAACCCTCAACTCTACCTGCACTGGAATCTCAATTTTAAAAATTACATCTTGTTTATAACCCACTGCTTCAGCAGAAGAAACTCTGAAACCTCTTACTGAGCTTTAAAATCTGCTGGTGATTCACTAAATATTTAAAAATAATAGCAAAATAAATAAATAAAAATAAACCCCCCAGTGATTTGTGTCAGGAAGAGCTAAGTTCTCCAGCAAAATGCAGAGAGAGCTCACTTTAATAAACTGCAAGAAAATTTTCAAATAAACAATGGCTACTACAGCAAAAATGAAAATGAATCTACAACTTCCAAAGAAGTCAAATAACTCATTTACCTTCTGAAAGGATTATGTCTGTTCAGCAGTGCCTTTAGTATAGTAAAGATGTATAAAAAAGACACAATTATATTTAGCAATTTGGGAAGGTCAAAACTAAACCTTTTATTCTAACTCGAATTTATATAGTAAGCACCTAGGAGAGCAAACAAACAGAACTGTTCATCAGATGAAAGCTGCAGGGCACATGGCAACACAGCAGGCCCAGGCTAACAGCAGATTTCCAAAGGACAGCCTAGTGGGACAATCAAAGAGGTGGAACAGTCAGCCAAGCATAACTGCACATAACAAATCCATCAAGACCTATGATATCCTGGCAAGACAAACAGCAAGGAACACAGAGACTTAAATGGTATTTGAGAAAATTTACTATCCCCCAGCCTCCAGCAGTGTTGAGAAACAATACCATTCAAATTCCCATCTATTCCAACAACATAATCAAAATACTCTTTTCCTTAGCCAGTTGAATTTACTACCTAATATTTATTTATTTTTAACTGCATGTATGTATAGCTATAAAAATAAAAATATGTTCATATATGTTTTAACATATCTCTGTTACTACATCAAGCAAAATCAGCTTGACAGATTTTTATGAAATTTGGAGAGTATGTTTTGAGCAACATGATTTTAAATATCAGGCTATGGGGCATGCCTGAAATTTGCTTTGGGGTCCTCTGGGTGGACAGGCAGGCAGTCATTTACCACAGCAGTTGAAACAGAAGTGAAATAAGAGGCCCATAAGACTGCCAAAAGGAGTAATGAGCCATAAGTATGAAGATGCATTAATATGCCAAGGACAGAGAAAACAATCAGTAGTTTTAAATATGAGTCCCAAACTGATCATCATAAAGGCAGTGTGGTTTCCAATCTAGCCACTTCTCACCTGGGTAACTTTAAGTAGAACCGTTCAGGCTAAGTAGCATCAGTGAATTATTTAGTTAATTGTGATTAATACATTTTTCTTCAGCAGTTCTGAGGAGGCATTTTTGGAAAGAAGCATCAATGTGGAGTGAATCCCACCCTCCATCCCAAGTCAGAGTAAGGAAATGCTGGCCCTCTCACCTCACACTGATGAGAGGGGCTTCAACAGAACACTTAGGAGCACTTATTCCCCACAGTTACAAGGCCTTGAGCCCTGATGTATGACTCTTTCCTACAAATGTAACAGTCCAAAGGCAAGCAGACTAGCCACTATTGACAAGTCAAAGTAATGGTGGATGAGTGGGTTCAGCCCAAACTCTATGCCAGAGTTTGTTGGCATAGAACACACATAAGCATTTCCCATGGACCAGATGTGTGCCACGCAGGAGAGAGAGCCTGAGTGTTATTAAGTCCTGTCTCAGTGGGTAACAGACTTGAGCAGAGAGAAGTTGTAGGCAGTACCTGATTTCTAGTGCCTGCCTGTGGAAGGACTAAGTCATCAGCCAGAATAAAGAAATATTTGCTATTATCAAGGGATCTGCAGTAACTTGGCAGTAGTAGGAGAAGGTTTCCACCAAAGAATATTTGAGTATCCTATGAAAGGAAGGATTAAACACATGCCAGATCCAGAGGACAGAGCCAGCTTTTGATAGTGCCCATTATGTAGAACTAGAGTATTCATGGACCACTTAGATTTTCATCCAGAAGCAAGGAAAGAACTAGCTCCATCAAATATTTTTAAAGGGACAGAGGAATAAATATATAGTTGCTTAATGGTTATACCCCAACAGGCATGGTGGTTTAATACACCAAATATACTACATACACATAAGCAACAGTGGAATGGCACACTTATATAGACATACAACGTGTGATTAGATAAGGCGATTTAGAAGCAGAAAACAATTTAAGAAGCACTAGATGTCTGAGAATTATACTGCTCAGGGACTTACGAGAGCTCCCAACTGTCTAGTAAATCTCATTTCTAAGAGCCCTTGGCCTTGTAGTTGAGACTATACTGCCTGACCCCGCGTGTCTACTTCTCTTCCTCACAAATCTCATTTACCATCACTCTCACATGTACATCCTTTGGCACAGCCAGGCAAACTATACATTATCACACTCATTATTGATACTTATGTCCAATTTCCCACTCTGCTATGTGCAAAGAAATACTTCTCATTGTTCAAAGAATCCTCAGGACTGGGTAAGATCTAGCTATTGATCTTTTGTGCCTTAGGGTTATGTGTTCTCATGGCTGCTGATCTTCTCGCCCTATGAAAGTTCTGTGGTTCTCAAAACTGGTTACATATTACCAGAGAGCTTTAAAAACAATACCACTGGGGTTTCCCTGGCGGTACAGTGGTTAAGAATCCGCCTGCCAATGCAGGGGACACGGGCTCGAGCCCTGGTCCAGGAAGATCCCACATGCCACGGAGCAACTAAGCCCATGCGCCACAACTACTGAACCTGTGCCCTAGAGCCCATGAGCCACAACTACTGAGCCTGTGTGCCACAACTACTGAGCCTGCGCTCTAGAGCCTGCGAGCCACAACTACTGAAGCCCGCATGCCTAGAGCCCATGCTCCGCAATGAGAAGCCACCACAATGAGAAGCCCACGCACCACAACGAAGAGTAGCCCCTGCTCGCCGCAACTAGAGAAAGCCCGTGCACAGCAATGAAGACCCAACGCAGTCAAAAATAAAATAAATAAATAAAATAAAAACAATACCACTGGGCTTCCCTGGTGGCGCAGCGGTTGAGAATCTGCCTGCCAATGCATGGGACACGGGTTCGATCCCTGGTCCAGGAAGACCCCACATGCCACGGAGCAGCTAAGCCCGTGCGCCACAACTACTGAGCCCATGTGCCGCAACTATTGAAGCCCACACGCCTAGAGCCCGTGCTCCACAATGAGAGAAGCCACAGTAATGAGAAGCCCGCTCACCACAACGAAGAGTAGCCCCACTCTCCCCAACTAGAGAAAACCTGCGTGCAGCAACAAAGACCCAACGCAGCCAAAAATAAATAAGTAAAATAAATAAATTTTTTAAAAAAACAATACCACTGACTGGGGCCCCATCCCATAATAGTTGAACCAGAATCTCCAGGGGTTGGTGATGAGCAGAGGTGTTTGTTTTGTTTCTGATTTTTTAAAAGCTCCCCAAGTACTTCTAATGTGCAGCCAGAATTGAGTCTATACTGGCTGAGGTATAATACAGCTAATCGATTTCTTAATGTGGAAGAATGTATAGGTTTTCTAAGCTGGTCCCCTGAGTAATGTTAATAAAATGTCAGCTGTGGTTGTGTAGGGTGTTAGTATTCTCTGACACGTGAGAATGGAATTAGACGTGGCTATGGATAAAATGTTGGGCCTGGGAAAACAGAAAATAGGTCAAAAAAGAGGGAAATGGTTGTGCTAGAGCAGTGGTTCTCAATGCTGAATACACAGTGATATCCCACATTTAAAAAATATGTTTATGGGGCTTCCCTGGTGGCGCAGTGGTTGAGAGTCCGCCTGCCGATGCAGGGGACGCGGGTTCGTGCCCCGGTCCGGGAGGATCCCACATGCCGCGGAGCGGCTGGGCCCGTGACCCATGGCCGCTGGGCCTGCGCGTCCGGAGCCTGTGCTCCGCAACGGGAGAGACCGCAACAGTGAGAGGCCCGCGTACCACAAAAAAAAAAAAAAAAAAAAAAAAATATGTTTATGAAATGTAAGTAGGAGGCAGTATCTCTATTAACAAAGCAAGACATCAAATTGCCTATAAGGTACGGTTTCAATGATATAAAATAAAATAAATATATAAAGTCTAAAATGTTAATGAAGGTTATCCTTGAACAAGGGCATTAAGAATAATTATTTCCTTTTTTTAAGCCTTTGCTGTACTTTCTAAGTTTTCTTTGATGAGCAAGTTTTACTCTTACCTTCAGGAAAAAACAACTCTCAAAAGGGTAAGAAAGAAAACAGTCCCTGAGGGACTTGTAATTCTGATTAACACATCATTCAAAAGGGGGAAAGAGTTGACAAAGATCCTCGCTTTTTATAAGTTATCCAACTGGCAAAATGAGATGAAATTGGCCTCTGTCAGTTGGTGAAACTCCTCTACTTCTAAGGATCCCTCATTTCTTCTTGGGGATCTCTATCTGCCTAGCCACTTACTAGGAATAAGTTTCAGCTTGGTCTCTCAAATCCTGCACATTCTTGTACATATTGAGTTGCCTCCTCCTTAGAATCAGAAGCAGTTCAATACTAACAAAGAAGGATTTTCATTTGTGTTTGGCTCCATTTCACTTTCCCAATTCCACTAAACTGCATGAAGCCAACGTTGTACAGGTAGCCAATATATAATTAAGTGAAAGTCTTAATAAATGTCTAATTTCATGTTGAGCTTTAGATTTTAAAGGCCACTATTTATTTATACTGTGATATTCATGTCTCTGAATTAATGATTCTGATTATATTTTTAAATAATTGAAACCATTCCATATAGTCAATTTAATGTCTTATTTTGTTAATATGGATACTGCACTAAAATCTCATAAGCATATTTTTAAACCAATGGATTATGAGTTTCTTAAATTGGAAAACTCCATTGCACTCATCTTTGTTATCCTCACCACTTAGCAAAGTGGGCGGCACACTGTAGGTGGGGTTGACATTAACAGTGCTCACTAACATCTGGTTTTGCTCTGTATCTAAGACCTAAGACAGATCTTGTTTTGCAGGGACCTTGCAGTTAGGTGGGGCCAAGTGACCTGTTCTGACCAGTAAACTATGCTGGGACATGTCACCTGTCATTTTAGAGCTGAAGCAGTGAAAAGTCCATGAACTACCCTCTAAATTCTCTTCCATGGCTGAAGCAACCAGGAAACCCCATGTTGAATGGTAGAGCTGCAACAAGATGGGCACAATCAGAAGTCCTGAGTCACCACTTGGAAGGAAGGTGTGTGAAGGAACTGCTGAGCCTGCAGAAGATTTTGCTTGAGCAAGTAATAAATGTTTATATGTTAAGCCACTGAGATACCAGGATTTATTTGTTCCTGAAGCACAGTCTAACCAATCCTAATACTATAAGCATTCTTGGAAGTTGATTTGAATTTAATTAGAAGATTTTAATATTTCACTGTCAAAATATGTTTCCTGATAAAAACAAAAGCACCTATGCTTTTGTTTTTTCTACTAAATGTTTCAGCATTTACTAAACTTAGCAAGGGAAGAAGATAGACTCTTCTGTGCAGGCTACTCCATAACCATAGCCTTAGAGGTTGTAGAAAGGACATGTAAGCTATTAAGCTCATGCTCTAGACCTCATGTCTCATTTTTGAGCAAGTGAATTTTCAAACCAATTCCCAACTTGTGCTTACATCTCTGGTAGTGGTCTCTAGATACTGTGTGGCACAGCACTTGGTAGAAGACATAAGCTGCTAGATGGATCATTCTTCAAATGTACAGAGGTAAAGAATGAGACTTGGTACATTGTTTTTTTGAAAGGGAAGAGGGTAAACACTAGCTTTAAACCTGCTTACACTGTTGCAAGCTCAAGAACTATAGGAACATGGTACTTCCTTATAGCTAGACATCTATAACTCTCTCTTCCCAGGAATGGTTCTCTGTGTTAAAACGAGCCTTAGTTATTCAATCCATTTTTAAAATAGTGAACAAGATATAAAAGATACCAGACATATGAGTCATAAGCATGTGCAGCTAAAAGACAAATATGTGTTTGAAAACCCCTTTTTCTGGGACATTGAGTTTCAAAGCCCGTGTGTAGACATACCCCTTTTACTGGAGTGGTAGATTTATAAACTAGTTAGTAACTAGGTGATTGGATGAATGTAATGGTTGCTAATTGATTCATTACCAATTAATTTAGACAAAATAATCAAATCACTTGCTTATTTCAGGCTTAGTAGCAATAAAAATCAATTACTCCTTTAAAAACATGATGCATAGAAGCACCCTCACGTTCAGTAACTAAATAGTGTACCATTACTTATTTCAGGGTCTGTCTCCAGCTGCCTTGGCATCCGTTCCAACTTCCTGCCTTCCCCTTCCCCTCAAATCTTTTGAGTTCTTTGAGTAGAGATAAGTCTCAGCAATGCCAAATCCTGTATTTACTTTTAGAAACTGTAGCAGCAGGAGCTTGCTGAATTTCACCTTCAGGGGTGTCATAGATGTTTGCAGCTTCTCTGTTCTATTCATCATCTCCTCTGCAGTGTCCTCACTTAGACTGGCTGCTAAGGCTCGAGAAAGTAAGTATTTAATCTTAGCACACCACCAAAGGGATGAAAGTTACTCTCTACTATCTTTTAAATAACTCAGTGATTCAAATTAAAACCATGGAAGGTCCAGCCATATTAACAAGTGTTGCAGTATATTAATTTCAAATAGGACAACAAAGAGTTTAAAGAAACAACCTCCCACCAAACAAATTCTAAGTCAGGGCACAATCTGAAACAGCCTAGTACAGTGATTTTTTGAAGACATCATACCCTCTTTGTGGGCCAGAGTTCAAAATTCAAGTCTGAAGGAATCAAGGCGAAAATGTAATATTAAATGAGAAGAGAAAGGAAAAGAAAGCTTTTATATAAATTTAGGGACCTATATCCTCCCCTCATAGATATAGATATATTCCTTGTAATGGCAATTATATGATGGTTCAAGGGGTTACTGCCCTGTTAAAATGACCCACCTCTGAAATTTTATAACCCAGATAACCTCATGGTGTTATCCAAAAAAATTCTACTTCTAAACCCACTAATTGGAGAGATGCAGAAACTTGCCAGTTTATCATAAATAAGATAGGAAACATTTATATCAGACAATGTTATTATCAAGACTACTACATTATAATCCCAGATTGTACAATATTAATAAACAACAGTCCAGGTGTACAGAAAATTATCAAACTATGATCATCTAAAGGCAGGTTGAAAGAGTCAGATCATCTAGCCAAAACCACCTCTGTTCAAAGATTATTTTTTAAGAAAATCCAATGCTCCAGGTACCTGTTTACCCCAGTTTGTAATCCTAGTAAGCACAAACATACAAATGTTCTACTTTTCTAGTTCAAAATACTTAATCTCAGAGATGACCTTCAAGATGGTGGAGGAGTAAGATGTGGAAATAACCTTCCTCTCCACAAATACATCAAAAATACATCTACATATGGAACAACTCTTACAGAACACCTACTGAACACTGGCAGAAGACCTCAGACTTCCCAAAAGGGTCTTGGTTCACCGGGTGTCAGGCCTGAGCCTCTGAGGTGGAAGAGCCGAGTTCAGGACATCGGTAAAGCAGAGACCTCCCAGCCCCATGTAATATCAATCAGCAAGACCTCTCCCAGAGATCTCCATCTCAAGGCTAAGACCCAGCTCCACTCAATGGTCAGCAAGCTCCAGTGCTAGACACCCCATACCAAACAACTAGCAGCACAACCCCAACCATTAGCAGAGAGGCTGCCTAAAATCACAATAAGTTCACAGGCACTCCAAAACACACCACCAGATGCGGTCCTGCCCACCAGAAAGACAAGATCCAGCTTCATCTCTCAGAACACAGGAACCAGTTCCCAACATCGGAAGCCTACACAACTCACTGAACCAAACTTACCAACTGGGGGCAGACACCAAAAACAATGGGAACTATGGACCTGCAGCCTGTGAAAAGGAGACGCCAAACACAGTAAGTTAAGCAAAATGACAAGACAGAGAAATACACAGCAGATGAAGGAGCAAGGTAAAAACCCACCAGACCAAACAAATGACAAGGAAATAGGCAGTGTACCTGAAAAAGAATTCAGAGTAATGATACTAAAGATGATCCAAAATCTTGGAAATAGAACGGAGAAAATACAAGGAACATTTAACAAGGACCTAGAAGAACTAAAGAGCAAACAAACAATAATGAACAACACAATAAATGAAATTTAAAATTCTCTAGAAGGAATCAATAGCAGAATAACTGAGGCAGAGGAAAGGAAAAGTGACCTGGAAGATAAAATAGAGGAAATAACTACTGCAGAGCAGAATAAAGAAAAAAGAATGAAAAGAATTGGGGATAGTCTCAGAGATTTCTGGGACAATATTAAGCCACCAACATTCGAATTAGAGGGGTCCCAGAAGAAGAAGACAAAAAGAAAGGGACTGAGAAAATATTTGAAGAGATTATACTTGAAAACTTCCCTATTATGGGAAAGGAAATAGTAAATCAAGTCCAGGAAGCACAGAGTCCCATACAGGATAAATCCAAGGAGAAACACACCAAGACACATATTAATCAAACTATCAAAAATTAAATACAAAGAAAAAATATTAAAAGCAGCAAGGGAAAAGTCACAAATACAAGGGATTCCCCATAAGCTTAACAGCTAATCTTTCAGCAGAAACTCTGCAACCCACAAGGGTGTGGCAGGACATATTTAAAGTGATGAAAGGGAAAAACCTACAACCAAGATTACTCTACCCAGCAAGGATCTCATTCAGATTCGACAGAGAAATTACAACCTTTACAGACAATCAAAAGCTAAGACAATTCAGCACCACCAAATCACCTTTACAACAAATGTTAAAGGAACTTCTCTAGACAGGAAACACAAGAGAAGGAAAAGACCTACAAACACAAACCCAAAACAATTAAGAAAATGGTAATAGGAACATACATATCGATAACTACCTTAAATGTAAATGGATTAAAGCCTCCAACCAAAAGACATAGACTGGCTGAATACAGAAACAAGACCCATATATACGCTATCAACAGGAGAGCCACTTCAGACCCAGGGACACACACAGACTGAAAGTGTGGGGATGGAAAAAGATATTCCCATGCAAATGGAAATCAAAGGAAAGCTGGAGTAGCAATACTCATATCAGACAAAATAGATTTTAAAATAAAGACTATTACAAGAGACAAAGAAGGACACTACATAATGATCAAGGGATCAATCCAAGAAGAAGATATAAGAATTGTAAATATTTATGCACCCAACATAGGAGCACATCAATACATAAGGCAAATGCTAACAGCCATAAAAGGAGATATCAAGAGTAACACAATAATAGCAGTGGACTTTTAACACCCCACTTTCACCAATGGACAGATCATCCCAAATGAAAATAAATAAGGAAACACAAGCTTTAAATGAAACATTAAACAAGACGAACTTACTTGATATTTATAGGACATTCCATCCAAAAACAACAGAATACACTTCATTCTCAAGTGTGCAAGGAACATACTCCAGGATAGATCATATTGTGGGTCACAAATCAAGCCTTGGTAAATTGAAGAAAACTGATATCATATCAAGTATCTTTTCCGACCACAACACTATGAGACTAGATATCAATTACAGGAAAAAATCTGTAAAAAATACAAACACATGGAGGCTAACCAATATATTACTAAATAACCAAGAGATCACTGAAAAAATCAGAGGAAATCAAAATAATTTGATTTGTTTTGATTGTCATTTTTAGAGAAAAATGACAATGAAAACATGACGACCCAAAACCTATGGGTTGCAGCAAAAGTAGTTCTTAGAGGGAAGTTTATAGCAATACAATCCTACCTGAAGAAACAAGAAAAAACTCAAATAAACAACTTAACCCCATGCCTAAAGCAATCAGAGAGAAGAACAACAAAAAAAAAAAACCCCAAAGTTAGCAGAAGGAAAGAAATCATAAAGATCAGATCAGAAAAAAAAAAAAAAGAAATTAAGGAAACGATAGCAAACATCAATACAACTAAAGGCTGGCTCCTTGAGGAGACAAACAAAATTCATAAACCATTAGCCAGACTCATCAAGAAAAAAAGAGAGAAGACTCAAATCAATAGAATTAGAAATGAAAAAGGTGAAGTAACAACTGACACTGCAGAAATATAAAGGATCATGAGAGACTGCTACAAGCAACTATATGCCAATAAAATGGACAACCTGGAAGAAACAGACAAATTCTTAGAAAAGCACAACCTTCCAAGACTGAACCAGGAAGAAATAGAAAATATAAAGAGACCAATCACAAGGACTGAAATTGAGACCGTGATTAAAAATCTTCCAACAAACAAAAGCCCAGGACCAGATGGCTTCACAGGCAAATTCTATCAAACATTTAGAGAAGAGCTAACACTGATCATTCTCAAACTCTTCCAAAATACAGCAGAGGGAGGAACACTCTCAAACTCATTCTACAAGGCCACCATTACCCTGATACCAAAACCAGACAAACATGTCACAAAAAAAGAAAACTATAGGTCAATATCACTGATGAACATAGATGCAAAAATCCTTAACAAACTACTAGCAAACAGAATCCAACAGCACATTAAAAGGATCATACAGCATGATAAAGTGGGGTTCATCCCAGAATGCAAGGATTCCTCAATATACGAAAATCAATCAATATGATAAACCATATTAAAAAGTGAAGGAGAAAACCATATGATCATTTCAATAGATGCAGAAAAAGCTTTCGACAACATTCAACACTGATTTATGATAAAAACCCTGCAGAAAGTAGGCATAGAGGGAACATACCTCAACATTAAAAAGGCCATATATGACAAACCCACAGCCAACATCGGTCTCAATGGTGAAAAACTGAAATGATTTCCACTAAGATCAGGAACAAGATAAGGTTGTCCACTCTCACCACTATTATTCAAGTTTTAGCCACAGCATTCAGAGAAGCATTCAGAGAAGAAAAAGAAATAAAAGGAATCCAAATCAGAAAAGAAGTAAAACTGTCTCTGTTTGCAGATGACATGATACTATACATAGAGAATCCTAAAGATGCTACCAGAAAACAACTAGAGCTAATCAATGAATTTGGTAAAGTAGCAGGATACAAAATTAATGCACAGAAATCTCTAGCATTCCTATACACTAATGATGAAAAATATGAAACAGAAATTAAGGAAACACTCCCATTTACCATTGCAACAAAAAGAATAAAATACGTAGGATTAAACCCACCTAAGGAGACAAAAGACCTGTATGCAGAAAACTATAAGACACTGATGAAAGAAATTAAAGATGACACAAACAGATGGAAAGATATACCATGTTCTTGGATTGGAAGAATCAACATTGTGAAAATGACTATACTACCCAAAGCAATCTACAGATTCAATGCAGTCCCTATCAAACTACCAATGGCGTTTTTCACAGAACCAGAACAAAAAATTTCACAATTTGTATGGAAACACAAAAGACCCCAAATAGCCAAAGCAATCTTGAGAAAGAAAAACAGAGCTGTAGGAATCAGGCTCCCTGACTTCAGACTCTACTGCAAAGCTACATTAATCAAGACGGTAGGGTACTGGCACAAAAACAGAAATATAGATCAATGGAACAGGAGAGAAAGTCCAGAGATAAACCCATGCAAATATGGTCACCTTATCTTTGACAAAGGAGGCAAGAATATACAATGGAGTAAAGGCGTCCTCTTCAATAAGTGGTGCTGGGAAAACTGGACAGCTACATGTAAAAGAATGAAATCAGAACACTTCCTAACACCATACGCAAAAATAAACTCAAAATGGATTAAAGACCTAAATGTAAGGCCAGACACTATAAAACTCTTAGAGGAAAACAGAGGCAGAACACTCTATGACATAAATCACAGAAGATCCTTTTTGACCCACCTCCTAAAGAAATGGAAGTAAATACGAAAATAAACAAATGGGACCTAATGAAACTTAAAAGCTTTTGCACAGTAAAGGAAACCATAAGTAAGACAAAAAGATAACCCTCAGAATGGGAGAAAATATTTGCAAACGAAGCAACTGACAAAGGATTAATCTCCAAAATATACACGGAGCACATGCAGCTCAATATCAGAAAACAAACAACCCAATCCAAAAATGGGCAGAAGACCAAAACAGACATTTCTCCAAAGAAGATACACAGATTGCCAACAAACACAAGAAAGGATGTGCAACATCACTAATCATTAGAGAAATGCAAATCAAAACTACAATGACGTATCACCTCACACTGCTTAGAATGGCCATCATCAAAAAATCTACAAACATTAAATGCTGGAGAGGGTGTGGAGAAAAGGGAACACTCTTGCACTGCTGGTGGGAATGTAAATTCGTACAGCCACTATGGAGAACGGTATGGAGGTTCCTTTAAAAAACTAAAAATAGAACTACCATATGACCCAGCAATCCCACTACTGGTCATATACCCAGAGAAAATCATAATTCAAAGAGAGTCTTGTACCACAGTGTTCATTGCAGCACTATTTCCAATAGCTAGGACATGGAAGCAACCTAAGTGTCCATCGACAGAAGAATGGATAAAGAAGATGTGGCACATATATACAATGGAATATTACTCAGCCATAAAAAGAAACAAAACTGTCAGTTATTTGTAGGGAGGTGGATGGACCTAGAGTGTGTCATACAGGGTGAAGTAAGTCAGAAAGAGAAAAACAAATACCGTATGGTAACACATATATATGGAATCTAAAAAAAAAAAAAAAAAAAGGTTCTGAAGAACCTAGAAGCAGGACAGGAATAAAGACACAGATGTAGAGAATGGACTTGAGGACATGGGGAGGGGGAAATGTAAGCTGGGATGAAGTGAAAGAGTGACATGGATATATATACACTACCAGATGTAAAACAGTTAGTGGGAAGCAGCTGGCATAGCACAGGAGATCAGCTCGGTGCTCTGTGAGCACCTAGAGGGGTGGATTAGGGAGGGTGGGAGGGAGACGCAAGAGGGAGGGGATTTGGGGATATACGTAAACATATAGCTGATTCACTTTGTTATACAGCAGAAACTAACACACCATCATAAAGCAATTATATTCCAATAAAGATGTTAAAAAATTTTTCTATATATGTACTTGGATCTATTCCTGAAAAAAAAAAAGTTCTCATCACAAGAAAAAAATTTGTAACTATGTATGGTGACTGACGTTAACTAGATTTGTTGTGGTGATCATTTCACAATATATACTAATATTGAATCATAATGTTGTGTACCTAAAACTAATATAATGTTGTATACCAATTACACCTCAACTAAACTGAGAACAATTAAAAAAGAAACTTAATCTGCTCTGAAGTGTGAGAGCACAATCAATTATTATATAATCATCAAATACTTAAAACACTCCCAAAGAGGGCATCCTCAGAATGGCTGTTCTCTAAGTATCAAAGAATTAGGCCTTCCATGCCTACGTGTCCATTAAATGTAAAAACTCCAACTTCCATATCTGTATAGTGTTTTCTTTTGAAGTGCGAAGGCATGTGGATAGAGCTCAAGAGGCGTTGATTTTTTCCAGTTCTCACAACCATTGACCTATTTAGAACAGATATTTTACAACTAGAGAAACTGAGACTCTGAGAAACTTGCTCTGAAAAAGCCAACACAGCATGCTAATGACAGAAATGGAAGCTACACACAAATGCCTGACCCCTGATATAAGTCGTTTTTCCAGCTCTTTGTACTAACTTCGTATTTTCGGGTTCTACCTACTCCTTGGTTCTGCATATGATTCCTTGTTTCTCAACCCAAATTCAAGTTCCCTCCACTACTCCCACCCAACCCCTTTGCTTCCATGACCACATAACTGATCACAAGGAAGACTCTGAGGTTAGAGTCAATCCAGGACTCACTGAGTTGAAACCCACTTGAACACAACACAACACAGTGCAATCTACATCAGAATGGCTGAGCACCTAAACTCAATGGTCGTGATGTCAAAGCGCCAAAAATGAATTATAGATCAAATTATAGGCCAATTACATATCAAATTATAGTGATATTATGGGCCTATTACTGTTGACTGACATTTTTTTCCTGGTGATTGATATTAGACAATAACATTGGTTTAAATTTCAGTTGTAAAAGAAGTTAAATAGAAGGAATCCTGTTTAGCAAATAATATATAAATACAGTCAATATCTTCTTCCTGTATCCCACGGCCCAAACCAATGGCAGATGGGAGACCCTCAAAGGATTGCAACCTCCATGCTTCTCAGGACCTAACTCAGAAGTGGGCAAGAGGATTCTGCTCAGTCATCTGTGTGTACTGTGATGCTCCTAGCCCAGGAGGATATGGATGGCTACTGCCTTACCCCATGCAAGATGTGGTGGGACCAGGTGTCTGAACCCAGTTCACCCCTTGCCCACAGCCAGGCCCCAACCTCAGACAGAAGGCAACAGCTCTGTAGGTCAGATGTTCAGGCAGGCTTAACTAGATTCTCTGCTGAGAAAATTCAAGGAATTCACCAGAATTGGGCTTTTTCTTATCTTGGAGGCTCTGGGGAAAAATCCGCTTTCAGATTCATTCAGGCCGTCTACTAGGGGTCTCTGCTCCTTGGCTTCCTCCATCTTCAATCTGACAACAGAGCTTCCCATGCTTCAGATCTCTCTGATTTCTCTTCTGCTATGAGCTAGAGAAAACCCTCTGCTTTTAAAGGGTTCATGTGATTTGATTAGTCCCGCCTAGATAATCTCCTTATCTTAAAGCCAACTGCTTACCAACCTTTTGCCATGTAATGTAACATAGTCACTGGAGTACACCCAGGCAAAGGTCATGGGACCATCCTAAAATTTTTACCTACCACAATTAGAAATATGTTCATTTGGCATTTGGAAATACCTTTCCGGAACTTAGGAAAATGTTAGGGATAGAAATCTAGATTTAGGATCCATTACCTTTAGGTAATAGATTTATAAAACATAAATGCATGTACAAATATAATACTACTAATTCAGCAGTATCTTTTACCATAGAATCACAAGAAACAAATGGACAGGGCAATGTTTTGTGTGTTAGATATTGTTGACATTATCCCTAAGAGTAACACTGGGTTACTTTGAAGTTCCATTTAAGAAGCTCAATTCCAGTTTCTTTAATTTATTCTAGAAGATACAAAAGGACTAGATGAGATTTCCTGGATTCCAACCATTTCAACACAAAAGGAAACCAACCTAACTGTCACATGATAACGAAATTCTATGTGTCTACATGCGTGTGTGTGTCTAAGTATTAAAATACTTTTTGCCATGTTTTAAATAAATGAGTAGGCTACACAGCATCAAATACATTCAATTAATGTATTTCTCCAAAATGAGCAATTTATTTTCAGTTATGTGTCTCTTCTGTCAGGATTCAGGTAGTTTCCTGTAAAGGAGGACAACAGGAATTTTATATATGTCTTTATTGGTTTAGAAAGCTTTTATTTAAATCTTATTCAAAACCAAAAAAACTTGCAGAGCTAAATTTTCCTCTGTGCCTGTGCATTAAATTAGGGGGAAATAGGTATCTTATTTATTCACTTTTCCTCTTCCCTTTCCTCACCTTTTCCTCTTGGAAAATTTATCTCTGTCCATGTTAGTGATTCACTCTTCCTTTGCAGGGGGCTTTCTTAAGTTGTCAGCAGACAAAGAACAGCATTAAAGACTTGCTCAGAGAATGAAGAAGGCCAGAAATACACTAGTGTGAAAGATTAGGAATGTGAGAACTGAGAAGGAACCAACCAACCTCTCTGTGACTTCTCAGGACAGCCCAGACCTTGGAACTCAGACCTTCACCCTGCCACTCTGTCTTAGGCACCCAACTCAACTCAGCAAACCTATGCTGAGTGCCTACCACACACACCCACTCTATCCCTCTTACTCTTCTTTCCCAATTTACCAGTAAAAATCTATTGAAAACAATATGTGCAGTACTGGGTTTTAATATATTATGGTTTTAATATATTATATATATTTAATACATATTTAATATATTATGTGCCCATACATACACACACACACACACACACACACATAAAACACAGTGCATGCTATAAGATTTCACATTTCTACCAATAAAATGTGATATATTATATTTTTGTGTGTCTCTGTTTAGCAGCAAATGAAGGTATATGCTATGAATAACACTAGATTTCATAGGGAACTTTTTCAATTAAGGAGAAAGGTACATTGTCGCCAGATGTTCATTTTATTTCAGATTTCTGTGTACTGCAGTTTGCTAAGGTTTTAAATCAACAATGATAACTATAAGAAGTCCCTGATAATAATGGCAGTATATGTTACAAGTCATCTCACTCCACGTGCAAAAGCAGTCTTGTAGGAGATGAAACACAATATTGTAATTAGAAATAGATGGATTCAATAAATATTAAACAGTAAAAAATATTATTCATTTAGCCATTTCCTTCTCAGTAGCACCTGCAATTCGGGCTCAACCTAACATCTGACCCATGAAATTAAGATGATAAGGAGTTACTGAAAGAGAAGATGGAGAGAATTTAAGAGTCATGGCTTTTTGAAATTCCAGTATGCTTTTAACAATTGCAAGTTGATGCTTCTTCCCCTCTCCCCACATAAATGGTAAACAAGAAATAACTGGCAAACAGACAAATGAACGCATTTCAGTGAGTCCCATTTATAATTCTATGAGTTACATTTAGTTATTTTGATAGAATCAGACTTCAAGATCAGGTGTTCCAGATAATCCTAACAAGCACAAATTTTAAACTATTTTGCCTACATTTCCTGGTTATTTACAACCTGTGTGACCAATTGGAGCATTTCTTTGAATTGAATTGACCAGTCTGGTCAAGTTAGTCCAGTAGCCCAGAGCCCCACTTTTTTCTTTTAGAGAAGAATTCCTCCCCTTCATCACAAAGAAACTTCAATAAACTCCACCTTTAACCAAGTCCACCTAGTCTCCTCCTAGTCTCAGTTTTGCCTCTAGGCTGCCTGGAGCAGCAAGAAGCAGGCCAGATTAGCTCTTTGCCAGCTGATCTGATAAACTAATCTGACAGAGAGGAATGCTTTTTAGGAAGGTTGCTGTTTTGGATGCTAAAAGCAGCCCAGAGTTTGGCTATTGAAATTACTTGGGTCTCTTCTCAATGAAAAGTTGGCCTCTCATGGTAAATAACTATGCTTTAAATACTTTTCAATAAATAATAACAGCAACAATGATAATACATAGCTCCATTTTTTTCATTTCACTAAAACTAAGTATTGTACATACTGTATTCCCTAAATTAGGAGTCAAAGTCTTATTCAGCCTTTCCGAATTCTGCTGAAAGAAGCTGCTATTAAGCTGATAAATCACCAGAATGTTTTCCAGGGTTTGGTTTAGAGAATTGCTTCCATCTGTGAGTGGCAAACTTACTCCCTCCTAGAAAGTTCTCCCTTCTTCTAAAATACTAAAAGCACCCTTGGATACTTTAAGAACAGACAGCTGGCCTCAGGGCTTCTAATGCTTTTTTAAGTTATAACTCTCCTCAGAGGCCCTAGGGCTGGGTGCAGCCTGGTGATTTGCAGCCTTGCTGGTCATCATTCCACCTGCTTAACTCCAGGCAGGTGCAAGGCATTTCTAACCTTGCTCAGCAGCCCTCCTGATTCTCCTTGTGTTAAAGCCTTGGGGTGTGTGTTTTCAGATGATAACAGCTCATGGATATATGCAGATACCCAGTGTCAGACTAAACTCAGGGCATAGCAGAGGAAGAAAATAGCTAGAAATCTAGAAATCAAAGGTAAAGGCCAGGTTTAAAGGACAAGAGTAAGTCAAGGGAGAGTCAGGGATTCCATCCCAGGTCAAGACTGAGTCAAGATCAAAGCTGGACATGTAACCAGAGATCATGAAGAAATGAAGGCAGAGCAAGGCAATGGGTTCAAGGGCATGGAAAAAGCAAACAGACACGGAAATGAGAAAACCTGGGTTTTGATTTCACTCTACCCAGGGTCTCAATTTATGTATCTGTAAAATGAAGCTCAGAAATGCAATTATCTCAGTCATTTAGATATTGAGTCTATAAGGCCATATAAACAGTCATACACACCACACTATTTAGAGACCAAAGCAGGACAATGAGCTGGATGGAGCCAATTAAATAATCATAGCAAATATAGACAAAAACAACAGCATTTGAAACCAAGTAAAAGTCTGCCTCAGAGAATCTCTCACAGGCATCTTGTTATCTGCATCCTTTCAGACACTCTACTAGGTATTGTAGACGACCCTAGAAATAAAAATCATGCTCCTTTCCCTCTAGGAGTTTGCATCTTCGGTGGAAGGAAAAGGTCCACTTTTATACAATTTTATTTATTTATTTATAAAAATATATATGATAGTTCAGAAAAACAATAACTAAAATGGCAAAAGATAACACTAAAGGCATTCCTGGGAGAGAGTCCAGGACTTCTCCAATTACTGTGCCTCAGGTCCACATGGTTGATCTGCTTTAGATGGGCTGCTTTCCAAGGAAACACTCAGCAGGCACTAACTCCCAATCATAGCATAGTCAAGTAGAAGCTTGGGTTTATCTGGCATTTATGACTGTCTGAAGCTTAAAATCCTTCCATTAACTTTTGTAGCCCCTGCCAACCTCCAAATATGTTATATTGATTGGATTTCATTAAAAAATCTAAACCAGACTGTAGCCTCAGGTATCATGCCTGGAAAACAGCAAGATACTATTGGGCAAATACTTTAGGTCTAGGTCAGAAGTAAGTCCTACCCAGTAGAAGGCAATCATTACCATAAACTTAGAAAGACCTTTACTCCCCTCTATTGTTAATCAACAAGCCATTGAGCATATACCCTGCTAAGAGTGGTTATGAGCAGAAGCCATGAGTTCGGATTTCAGGCAGGATCAATGGCTGAGAGGCCAGAAATAGAGCTGAGTCCCATCATGTGAAGACAGAACTCTGAGGAGGGAAATAGTCTGCTGCCCACTTCGGTTTTATCCTATGCCTGCTGTGCTGATTATGGCCACAAGAATATCAGAGGCAAATTAATTCTGCTCCTGACTGGCTTGGAAAAAGAAGCTACGATTTCACATCAGGTGAGAGTTTTCTGAGTTTCCAGAGTTTATAACACTGGTGAGAGTTTCACTTTTTTTCCCTTCATGGTATCCCCTTCTTAAGGCAAATAAAAATTTGTCCAGTTGTACAAATGGCAACAAAACTCTAGCATTAGAAATACATGGAGAACTAAGGATTCCAGTTACTTTCCAAGTTCATCATATTTCTGTTGGTCCAAGATCACACTTGGAATCTCAGAAAATATCTCTGCCGGAAACCCCATCATCTTTCACAAACTGCCTACTTGCAAGTTTGTCAGCCACAATACACTAAAGGAAAGTTTTATGAAAAGATTTGTTTCACTTAGCTTTTTAACCAAGCAAGAAATTTGATATTATGAAACGGAGAAATCATACTCGTTTAAAGTTAATAGTGGCCCTACAATAAGCTATCACCCGCATCATTCACAGCTGCTTGGATTAAAGACCTTTTGATTTGGGGATCTGCCATCTACTGAATACCTCTTCCCCAATAAGTCAATAACTTGCCCTCAGATGAGAATAATGATCTTTTATGGTATGTTTCCTCTTATGTGCAAGTGCAGCCATTGCCAGAGCTGGTCTGAAGCCTCCTACTTACGAGTTACACCTTTGTTTCTTGTTGGAGCCATTGGCCCTCTGGCCTGATGGTTTTGCATATGACAGAGAGATTTATAGCTTCCTCCAACTCCCACCCACACCCCACCCAAAATACTGGGCATTGAACATTGGTACTGAAAGTATGGGAACTTCCTCTTTGACCCTTGGTTAGATACGGTTATAGATTGCATCTACCCTATTTGAAGTGAGCCAGTGCCTTTAATTCCACAAGATACAGTCACTGAAGTCTCATAACTGTACTGGAGATGTCAAAGATACCATCTATTATGCCATACCTCTTCTCATGAAGTGAGTTGTGCTCCCATCACAACTTATGTATCATGACATAGCTCTTCCCCTTCCATATTGTGGTAAAGCTTATTAGAGCTAGAAGTGATCAACTGACCCAAGCTTGGCCAATCAAATTCTCTCTTATGGGAAGTTGGAACTGGGACACAGAGCCTCTAGCCAATCTGTTCTGGGTACTGGAACATGTGGGTCACATAGTACACTTTCTATATTATAAGAGTAAATAACTCTAAAGATAAAAAAGGAAATTGGTGGATACAAAGCTGAGATGCAATGCAAAATGCAAGAGATAGAGAAATCAACATTAACTGAGCTTTGGCTCATGTTACACACTCAATGTGGGTCACCTGGGATACTGTGTTCATTGTAGTCTTTCAAGCAGGCTAACGGGAAATTTGTCTTGACACATGCTTTCCAGATCTCTGAGACAGGAAAAAGAAAGGTAGAAAATTACACACCAGCTTGTTTCCACCCCAAAGTGACAATGTCACATCTGCTTACATTTCATTAGCAATACCAAGTCACATAGCTCTAACGTCAAAGGGTGTGAGAAAATGAAATCCTACCATGTTCCCAGAGGGAAGAAAACTTTAATATGACTTCCATGCTATCCTTAGGCTTTTTTCCCTCCAAATAAAAATATATAACCATCTTTTCTTGGCTTCCTGCTCTTCTCTGAAACTGTTCTTACCATGGTTACTAGTAACTGATATTTGTTAAATCCAATTAACACTTTTTAGTCCTTATTTTACCTTCTCTTCCACCTCCCTCTTTCTCTCTATTTGCTGCGATAAATCATCCCCTAACATCATTATTTTCTCCAGCTCAGGCTTCAGTGATACCACTGCTTCCCTCCAATATCCTTATCCATTCTTCCCCTTTCCCTTCTTATCACATCCACACAACCAAGCGCTCCCTGTGGCCCACTAAAGTCTGTTCCTCATTACTCCTTAGTGAATTATACCACCGTTCCCCAGTCACCAGCATCAAAGTCTGGGTGTCGTCTGCAGCGTCCTCCTCTCCTTCCTCTGCCCTATATTTTGGTGACCAGGTCCTTGCTACGACTTCTCACTTGGTTTACTTCCACAGCCTCCTAAAGGTTCTCCTTCCAACAGCATCAGCCCATGAGTCTTATTCTGCACAAATGATTAGGGTCATCTTTCCAAATATTATTATGTCACTCCCTTGCTTAAAGCTTTAATGGTTTCTAAATGCCTTAAACTATTGTCCAAAATCCTTCAAGTGCTTTATAAGGTCTTCAAGATCTGCCCATGATTACTTCACCAGTTACATTTATGGCCTTGGTCCTCTCCCTCTGAGTTATGCTCTGAATCACCTGTATTTCCCAGAACTGCTCCTGATGATTCAAATCTCCATGTCTTTGAGCATGTGGTATTTAATAGACACCTTTCCTTCCTATTCAGGTTAACTCCTCTGAGACTTAGCTCACTTATCATTCCTTCCAAGGAGTTTTCTTTGATCCTCCTGGTCCTAATCAGAATCTCCCTGCTATGTGTTCTAAGAACTTGAGCTTACCTCAATCTCAATAGTAGGTTATCACAAATATGTTTTTCTAGTTAACATTTCATCTTTCTTCCCTACTATGAGTTCCATAAGGAAAGACTCGGCTTTACTGATTTTTGTGTCCTCAGGGTCTAATACAGTGTCTGACACATATTAGAAACTCAATAAATACCCATTAGGTGAAGTAATTAATCAATAAAGCCCTATATCCTTATGAACACCAAATTCTGAAACTGTGCTCGGTGGGAGCAGAAAGGAGGAAAAATGTGGCTTTTACACACACACACACACACACACACACACACACACACACACACCACCTTAGGCTAATATATGCAAATATGGCCTATATAATTACCTCTACAAAGTAATTACCCAGCAATGATGCCCTGTCCTGGATCTCTAGGTAGTTCATGCTGCACTTTGTCCTTCTGTGATAACTGCCTTGCTTTTGCCTTTGAGATTCAGTTTGAGGGACAAGTGACTTATCTTGTACTAAGAGTTCATATTCCTTAGAATTGTGTGTTAACTTGTTTTTATAAACTAAACATATCTATTGAAGGCCTATGTGTTGGTTTCCCTGGAGATGCAAAATTCCTGCCCTCAAGGAGTTATAGCCTAAGCAGGGAGCTAAGTTCTCAGCTGAATGGAAAGAGCACTTACTGTAAAGAAACAGCATTGCAGAACAGGAAACAGCTTGAGAGCTGAAGTCTGTACATCTCAATCTGAGTCTCAGCTCTTGCCTAATATCACAGAACACCTGACCAGCATTTACCTCTTTTCTATGACTTCATTTTCTTATTTGCAAAAAGTGTAAAGTAATAAGATAATATTAAAAGATAAAATGTAGTTTATGATAATAATAGTAATAATCTATTACATGAAGTTTAATTGATATGAAAGTACTTTATAATAATAGCTATCATTTACGGCACACTTTACTACACAATCACTTAGATTCTTAATTTTACATTCACGTTCTTAATTTTATCTAATTCATGTAACAAGCCGATGTAGCATTTTAATCTCCAAGATACAGATGGAGAAATAGTGGTTCAGAGAGGTTAAGTAACTCATCCTATAGCACACAGCTGGAGACAGCAGACCAGGATTCAAACCCCAATCTGTATCACCCAAAGGCCAGGGATGCTAACCATTATATTACACTGCCTACTTTCAAACTGCCATGTAAATGTAATTTATGTACTCAGTTGTTCATATATAAACACTATGATGAAGTAGAGCACATGCTATAAATGATAGTTGCCAATTAACCAAATTGTTTAGATTTTTCCATCTGTACGACGAGTGAGTCGGATCACATTAAATGAAACACTATCAAGCACTGCACAGCAGAGAGTACAGTATTAAAAATGCTAGCTAGATTATTGCTAAGTTCCTTTCTATAATTCTGTGACATTTCATTCACATACAATTTTTTCAGAGGGTAACAAAGCATGGGATTTATATCAGAAGATACAAACTTATAAACCAGGCACTTATTTATGGAGGCCCTGAAGGCACTGGTAGTTTTGGGGTACTGTAAGGAACTCATGTTCAGATAAGCCACCACAACTATCCAGGAAACTTGTTACCATTTTGCAGGTGCTGAGATTCTGCTCCCAACTTTTTTAAACAGCCCAGGCTCAGAATTCATTCTCCAGCTAATTAAAAGCACAGTGTGTTCATGTTTTTCCCAGTGGACTCAATGCTACAAGAAGAGAAATTTCATGTTTTGTTTATCTAGTAGGAAGAGGGTAGTGGAATTGGCCGGATGTGACCACCCTATTCTAAGAGCACCAAAGTATATTTTTAAAAAACCAGCTTTGAAATTCTCATTTGTTGTAGACTGTTGGCCACCACCACCCTTCTTGTGTAATAAGCTCAGCTTATAAGCTGCAACAAAGCAGTCAGAGATAAACAAGCATTGTTGTCCACTCAGAGAGCCAGATAGACCAGAAGACAAGAATCCAAGGCCTAAGCCAAGATTTTAGGGCCTGATATGCATCAAAATCTAGGGCATACAGAATGAATCATGATTAAAGTTAATTCTATCTAGAAAGAGTCTGAAAAAACAGGAGTTAAAACATCAAACAGGGCTTCTTTCAAACACAAGTCTAGTTAACCCTCACAACCTTGGGGGCATAGGTATGATTAAACTCAGTTTATAGATGGAGAAACTGAGCTTCAGGGAATTCAAGTGACTTATCAGAGGTTACAAAATTAGTAAGAGATTTAGGGGAAGGGAGATAGATAATTAAAAGTAAACAACTATTATGTGAACTTTTTTAAAGATTTAAACAAAGTGATATGAGAGTAATTAGAGGTAAGGCTAATATTAGCTAGATGGAGTATATATTAGATAGACCATTGAATAACAAATTACTACAAACTTGACAGCCTAAAAAAACACATATTTATCATCTCAGTTTTTGGGGGCTAGGAGTCTAGGCATGGCTTAGCTGGGTCCTCTTCTTAGGGTCTTCTGAGGCAGCAATCAAGGTACCAACAGGACTGTTTTCTCATCTAGGCTTCACTGAAGAAGAATCTACTTCCAGACTCACTCAGGTTGTTGGCAGAATTTATTTTCTTGCAGCTGTAGCACTGAGGTCAAGCTCCTTGATGGCCTTTGGAGTGAAGCTTACCTAAGTTCCTTGCCACATGGACATTCTCAATATGGCTACTTATTTCATCAAGTTAATAAGGAAATTCTCTAGCAAAACAGATTCTTAAATAATGTAGCATAATCATGCAAGTCATAGTCCATTCCTTTTGCCATATCCTATTGGTTAGAAGCAAGTCACAAGTCCATCCATACTCAGAGCAAGGGAATGGACAAAGGCATGAATATCAGCAAGCAGGAATCATGAAGACCATCTTAGAGTCTCAAACTTTAAAGATTCTATCCAATAATTTTACATAGCCTTAATTTCATAGGTATGTAACTATGCCTACTAGCCTAGGCATAGTTCTACAATATATGCATAAAATGGACACATCTACGCAATATAAGAGAAAACAATATTCTGTTATTGGTTGCCCTATGTATCCTTTTATTTATGTATTTTTCATTTTTTTGCAGGCTATTCTGAGATGAGGTAGAGCATCCTGAAGGGCATTCTGTTATACCAATGCTAGGATCACCTTTTTCTTTTGCTCTTGTAGAATTTTTCTGATTTCACTATTTTAATCAAATCATGAGAGAATACTGGTTCCACAGTTCTGGCCCCTCCTCCAGAATTATGCTGGAAAACAAACGTCTAAATATTAATTTCTAAATCACGTTAGAATTTTTAAATACCAACCAATGTATATAAATTATTGCAGCCTCATAATAATCTGAGCACGTATAATGGCTGCTTCATTTTTTATCTAAATTTAGCATAAATCAAGTTTATGTGGTAATATAACAGCTTCTGAGAGGAAGTGTCAACTCTATAAGTAACTGAAGCCCTCAAGGTCACATACACCTCTGCAACTAAGGGAGTCCCTAGTCTAATACCTACTATTCTCTTATTATCTTCAGATAATTTGATAATTAAATTATTTGAATGGTATCCCAAAGAACTACAAATCTCCAAGGAAAGATTTGCATTCCAATAAGTGCATTCTAAAGAATACTGCTTATAAAGATGTTAAAATAAAAATTAAAAAAAATAAAGAATATTGCTTAGACAAAAAATAGATTTATAAAGGGAACTTGGAATTTTTAAAATACCGTTGCATTGATTTTCTTCAAATTTCCTGGGTGCAGAAATAATCTTTTACTGGAAGAAAACTGTCACTTTGTTGAGAATTTAAGGGAGAAAGCCTATGATCTGAGATTAGATTAGCCTTAAGATATAACCCCAAATTTTCTGCACTTGCTTAGTTTCTTTTTTTGTAATATTTGGATAATCCCCACCATAGGATTTTTGTAAGAATTTATGAGTTCAGTCAGAAGGGCACAGAGATGTTTCTGGAAGTAACATCACGATGGCTGCCCAAGAACAGCCCCAAGTTCAGTTCAAACTTGTATTGGTTGGTGATGGTGGTACTGGAAAAACTACTCATACATTCGTGAAACGTCATCTGACTAGTGAATCTGAGAAGTATATAGCTACCTTGAGTGTTGAGGTCCATCCCCCTGTGTTCCATACCAACAAAGGACGGATTAAGTTCAATGTATGGGATACAGCTGGTCAGAAGAAATTTGGTGGACTAAGAGATGGCTATTATATTCAAGCTCATTGTGCCATTATAATGTTTGATGTAACATCGAGAGTTACTTACAAGAACATGCCTAACTGGCATAGAGATCTGGTACGAGTGTGTGATAACACCCCCATCATGTTGTATGGCAACGAAGTAGATATTAAGGACAGAAAGGTTAAGGCAAAGTCAATTGTCTTCCACCGAAAGAAGAATCTTCAGTACTACGACATTTCTGCCAAACGTAACTACAACTTTGAAAAGCCCTTCCTCTGGCTTGCTATGAAACTGATCAGAGACCCTAACTTGGAGTTCATTGCCATGCCTGCTCTCACCCCGCCAGAAGTGGTCATGGACCCAGCCTTGGCAGTGCGGTATAAGCATGATCTAGAGGCTGCTCAGACAACTGCTCTCCCAGACGAAGATGATGACATGTGAGAAAGTGAAGCTGGAACCCAGAGTCAGAAGTCTAGTCTTATAGGCAACTGTTCTGTGATGTCAGTGGTGCAGTGTGTTTGCCACTTTATTATATAGCTAAGCAGAATATGTGCTTAATCTTTGGGATGCTAAATGAGATGAATGGGCTTCGGAGTGAATCTGGCAGTTAAAAAAAAAAACCTTCATTTTTTGGACCTGCATATTTAGCTGTTTTGCAACACAGTTGTTTCCTCCTTGAGCTTCAAATATAAGACTGTTGTCACATCACTATATTCAGTGGCAGAATCTTGTTTTCTACTGTCATTCCCATTCCTTTTCATTTAGAATCAGAATAAAGTTGTATTTCAAATAAAAAAAAGAATTTATGATATTTTCATGAGAAATAATAAATATAAATGTAACAAATATAACAAATAAATGTAATAAAAATAATCAACAAATATAATATCAAATATAAAGTATATAAGATTGTGACTGGTACCACCTAAGATTTTTTAAATCTGTAATTATAGTTCTTCATAGCTTGAAGCTGGATAGGACTAGACAGAAAGCCCTGCAGATGGGGTTTTGTCTATTTAACTGGTTGTTATCTTCAACTCTAATTGGCAATTTCTCTGACTCTCTCCTACCTGGTCTATCTACACCCATGACTTGATTCCTTTTTCTCCTGCCTTTCATGATTTCTGATAACTCTTTCCACCACTGCTCACCCTTCTCTCTATTCCCACTCCCAACACACCCAAGGAAAGCTTTTCTCATCTGGCCTCAGCCATGCTCACTTGTAAAGCCCTCTGCTGCCCCCTATCAGTCATTGTGAGGGAATACCCACAACCTCCAGATAAATTCTCTCCCTCCCAATAAATCATGAATATTCAGTTTGCATTGAGTTCCAGTAAAAGGAAGGTTAACCTGAATTTTACAGTAGCAAAAATATAGAAAACCTACTGTGTTTTATGAATTTTTATGGGTAGACAGTGCCACTTTATCTTGGAATACATTTTTAAGGTAGTAGCAGAGAGTGGAAGTGAGACTCCTAATTCAAGCATACCCTTTAATTACAAAGAAGTCAGGGCTTTTTGATGAATTCCAAGAACATATTCTTGAATGGCCTTGGATCTATTTGAGCTGCTATAACAAAATATAAAATACCATAGCCTAGGTGGCCTAAACAACAGACATTTCTCATAGCTCTGAGAAACTGGGAAGAAGATCAGGGTGGCAGCAGTTTTGGTGTCTAATGGGAGCCCACTTCTTGGTTCATAGACAGCCATCTTCTCACTATGTCCTCACATGGTTGATGGGGGCCTCTTTTATAAGGGCACGAATTCCATTCATGAGGGCTCTGTCCTCATGACCTAATCACCTCCCCAAAGCCTCACTTCCAAGCACCATCACACTAGGGATTAGGTTGCAACAAATGTGTTTGGGGGGACAAAAACATTAAGTCTATAGCACCTTTTGACTAAGTGAAATAATGATAAATTGGTATTATGTAAAGCCTGTTGAATTTGTAGCTCAGTCCTTCCCTCCAAAAAAGAGACAAAAGAGAGAATGAGAGAAAATCATGCAGAACAGTGATTAAGAAATTTGAAATCAAACAGATCTGATGTTGATCTTCCTGAAAACCAGCAACTTTGGACAAGTTACTTAAACTCTCTATACTGGATTTTCCTCTAGTAAATGGAAATAATAACAATACCAACTTCATAGCATTATTGCAAGTATTAAATGTGATAATATATTGCATGGCCTTCATCATAGTGCCAGGACATAGCTCTATTATTATTTTAAATGATCTTCAGGAATTTTTATCTGGCTTTTATGGAATCTGATGGGTGTAGAAACCACAGAAATTTATGGTTATATTGAGTAAGGCCTATCAGACACTGCTCTACCTAGAAGCTATAGTATCTGAACAAAGAGCAAATAATTCTGAAATGTTTTGAGATATTACCTTATAATACTCTATTTGAGTTTTAAACTTATTATTCATTTAAAACACTTGCTAAGGTAATCAAACGCCCTTAGTATAACAAACAGCATGATCATTTTTTTGTGATCATATCAGAATTTCTGGCTCCTTTATGAAGAAAGGGAACCAATTTTGAGACGGATGTTTTGTGGGAGTGTTTATTATGTTTACAAATATCTTAGTTATAAAACAACAGAGCCAGGAAACCTCTCCGAATAAGCAGGATGGTGGGGTTTATAGAGCTAATGTAGTGATTAGAGCCACACTAACAGAATTGGGAGAGGAACCAGTTAGAGTTAATGTGCATCAAGTGAGTTTTCCATCAAACTTCTGTCTCTTTATGCCAGATTCACTCTTTTTACCATTTCTATACCAGGTGATTTTTTTTAAATATTCAAATGGATATCATCCAGCACATACCTCAGGATATTTGCAGGACTGCTTTTTTCGCCCTTTATCCTTGTTCCCAGATTCCATACTTCTGGTTCCTCACTGGAATCCCAGTCAATGGGCTCCTCTGTATTTCCTTTTCCTGACTTTCACTCAACATTTGGTCTTTAACTTTTCTACCCAGTTGTAAATTTCGTTTACAACCCAGGGTCTCAGGCCCTGTAACTCCTACTTTCACTCAAAGCCAGACTGACTCAACCCTCCTCTTCCTTCAGAGGAGCACAGATAACAATAAACTCAAGATGACGTTATTAAATATCGTGTGATAGACAAGGACAGAAAGAATGTTGCAAATAATTCCTATGCAGTCATTACCCTTGTACCAGTAACTTTTAAAATTTACAGCAAACTACACAGTGTTACAGGGAACATGCCCAAGTTTAAGATGAATCCCCTGTCCTAGAGGAGTTCACTGTCTTATTTGGGAGATTTGATATAAGCATAGAGAAGCTGAAAAAAAAAAATCCATAGAGTATTTAACTAAGATTTCAAGACAACTCAAAATTTCTGCTTCTGGCCAGATGTACACACCAGCCTGAAACAACAAAAATGACAAAATATTTTTTAAATTGTTTTCATGACATGGGATATCAGGCAATAAAGGACAGTGATCACTGAAAGACAGAAAACAAGTAAGGTGATATCTATAGTTGCTCTAGTTTACTTCCTTAAGAAAGTTTCAAATCATGGTGCAAGTAGAGGGTATCTAAGCAGAGCAGAGTGTACCTTGTAACTTGAGGAGATAGAGGTAAAAGTCTGTGAAGAAGGTTCTTAGGACAGTGCACCAAAGAGAAGAAGGATATACAGAGAAAGAATTCCTAAGCTTGCAAAGGGACCCCTCAGTGTTCAGCTGAGTAATAATCAGCAAGTGTATGTGAGGAAACTTTCTGAAACTGAGCAGAGTCACACAAAAGGATTAGAGGGGATAATGCCCAACACTCACACAAGGCCAGGTATAGTGTCTGTTCCCACCAGCCAAAATGAAAACCCTCATGATTCACTGAGTTTTGGGTAGACTACAAAGAGGGGTCTTGTATTATTAGTGGAGTAATTCTCCTTAGACTGAGCACTGCTACAGTTACACCTAACAAATCGTAAGTAAATGCAAGAGCTGAAGAAACCAAACCCTTCAAAATTAATGTATTCCAGAACAAAATACAGGAATATTTATAGTAATAAAAAAGTATTTTTTCTAAATTAAAAAAAAAATTATTCCTATAAACACCAAACAATGTAGTATTTACAACAGATGGAATCCAGTAACAAATTACCAGACCATAAAAACAAGGAAAATAAATTTTTAAATGTAATAAATCAAAGATGACTCAAAATTGATGCGTATGTTGAAATTAGAAAACAAGGACATTAAAACAGTTATTACAGCTATATATCATACATTCAGAGATTTAAGTAGAGAGGACAAAGACAGAGAAAGAAATCCAAATCAAACCTTTAAAGGAGAAAATGTAACATTTGAAATGAAAATAGACTGGATAAGATTAAGAGCAGGCTAGACATTGAAGAAAAAAATATTAATGAAATTAAATACGTAGCAATAAAACTACCCAAAATGAACTAAAGAGAAGCTTTTTCAATGAACAATGCCTCCATGAAGTGTAGGACAAAATCAAGCAGCCCTAATATATGTATAATTGGAGTCTCTGGGTTTGGGGGATGATGGAAGTGGTGGAAAAAAATACTTGAAAAAAATAATGGCTACAATTCTTTAAAATTTGCTGAAAACTATAAACCCATAGAGCCAAGAATTTTAGAAACCCCAAACACAAGAAACTGAAGAAAATATGCCAAGGTATGTCATAATTAGACTGCACAAAATCAGTGATAAAGAAAAAATATTAGTCAGAGGGAAAAACGTTGTATTACATCCAAAGAGACAAAAAATAAGAATGACAGCTGATTTCTTGTCTGGAAAAAATGCAAGCAAAAACCCAGTGAAACAATATCTGTCAATCTAAAACTCTATACCTAGTGAAAATTTCTTTCAAAAAAGAAGATGAAATAAAGACTTATGCAGAAAACTGAAAGAATTTGTCACCAGCAGATCATTACTACAATAAATGTTTTTTTAAAAAGTCCTTCAGAAAAAAAAAAAAAAAAAAAAAAAGTCCTTCAGGCAGAAAGAAAATGATACCAAGTAGAAATAAAGATCTACACAAGGAATAAAGAGCACTAAAAATGGCAATTAAATGGGAAAATATATTATTCTTATTATTTTAAATATATTTTAAAAGACAATTGTTTAACAAAAATAATAGTAAGATTAAACATGGTTGGGGTTTCCCTGGTGGTGCAGTGGTTAAGAATCTGCCTGCCAATGCAGGGAACATGGGTTCGAGCCCTGGTCCAGGAAGATCCCACATGCCGCGGAGCAACTAAGCCCATGAGCCACAACTACTAAGCCTGCGAGCCACAACTACTGAGCCCGAGTGCCATAACAAAAGAAACCACCGTAATGAGAAACCCACGTACCACAACAAAGAGTAGCCCCCACTCGACGCAACTAGAGAAAGCCCATGCACAGCAACGAAGACCAAACACAGCCAAAAATAAAATAAATAAATTTTTTAAAAAAGAATAAACATGGTTTATAACCATTGTAAAATTAGACAGGGAGGATAAGCACAAAAGATGGACAGCGAGAAAAAGATGTATACCATTGAAAAGTTCATAAAATGTTCATGAAGTGGTATAATTTTACCTGAAGTTAGAATGTGATAAGTTAAAGATATATAATATAAAACCTAGCAAATACTATAAAAAAGAGCTCTATCTAGTTAAGTCAACAATATAGGTAAAACAGAATCATAATATATTAAGTTAATCCAACAAAAAGAAGATAATGGGGGAAATAAGGTATAAAAAATGGATGAGACAAACAGAAAGCAAATAGCAAGATGATCAATTTAAACCAAAATATCAATAATTACAGATAGACTTTTTTTAAAGACACAACTATATACTGCTAAAAGAAACATGCCCTAAATATAAAGAAACAAATAGGTTAAAAGTAAAAATATGAACAAACATATACCATATTAACATTAATCAAAAGAAAGCTGGAGTGGTGACATTAATATCAAAGTATATTTAAAAGCAAAAATTACTAGTAGGGATAAAGAAGATAATAATAATTATAAGTGAGTATTAATCAATAGGTATAACATTCCTAAATATTTATGCACCTAAAAACAAAGCTTCAAAATATATGAAGCAAAAACTAACTGAACTTGCAGGAGAAACAGAAAATCCCACAATTACAGTTGGATATTTCAACCCCTCTTCCAATAATTTATAGAACAAATAGACATAAAATAAGTGAAGATTTTAAAGATTTGAATAATACCATTAGCCAACTTGACCTAACTAATTAACATTTACTGAATACTTCACCAAACAACAGTAGGATACACATTCAAGTGCACACTGAACTTTTACCTATATAGAGAATATTCTGGGCAACAAAATAAGTCTCAATAACTGGAATAGGATCCAGGTCATAAAAAGTATGTTGTTTTAATCACAGTGTAATCAAATTAGAAATCAATAATAGATTGATAAAGATAAATAAAGACCTTAAGAAAATCCCAAGCTAGTTGGAAACTAAAAAACACGTTTCTGAATATCCTATGGATCAAAACAGAAATCAAAGAGGATATCAGAAAGTATTTTAAACTGGGTCAAAGTGAAAACACAACATATCAACATCTCAAAATTTGTGGTACATTGATTAGTAGGAAATTCATGGCACTAAACACCTATTTTAGAAAAGATGGAATGGAGTCAACTCAATGACTTAAAGTTCCACCTTAAGCATTGAGAAAAACAAGAACTCAAATTAATTAAACTCAAAGTAACTAGAAAGAAAGCAATAATAAATATTAAAGTAAAAATGAATGAAATAGAAAAAAAGGGAAAAAATAGAAAAATGAAATTGAACCAAAAACTGGTTCTTTGAGATTAAATTGGTAAACCTCTACTCAAACAAACTGGGGCAAAAAAAGACAAATTAACAGCATCAAATGAAAGAAGTAACAACACTATAGAGTCTACAGATATTAAAGGACAATAAGGAAATATGAAAAACTTTATGCCTTGAAACACACAAACTACTAAATCTCACACAAGAAGAAACAGATATCCTGAGTACTCCTATACCTATTAAAGAAACCAAATTTGTAGCTAATACCTTTCAACAAAATAAACCCCAAGCCCAGATGACTTCAATGGTTATTTCTACCGAATTTTTAAGGAAGAAATAATATCAATTCTATAAATACCCTTCCATAAAATTGAAGAAGAGGGAATCCATTCCACCTCATTCTATGAGGCCACTGTTAGTCTGATACCAAAACATAACAAAGTCATTACAAGAAATGAAAACCAATGACCAATATCCCTCATGAATATTAGTGCAAATATTCTATAATAAATAAAAATTTAACTAATAACATACAACAATATATAGAAAGGATAATATATTATTACCAAATGGGATTTATCCCAGGGATGAAAGGTTAGTTTGACAATCAAAATATGAATCAATATAAAAATTTTTTAAGAATCAATATAATTCATTATTTTAACCAAAAAATACATGATTATCTTAATAGATGAAGAAAAAGCATTTCCTAAAATCCAACACCCATTCCTGATTTTTAAAAACAAATTCTCAGCCAAATTGCAATAGAAGGCGACTTCCTGAATCCAAATAAAGGGCATCTATCAAAAACTTAGAGCTAATATACTTAATAGGGATAAAATAGACTCTTTCCAAATATCACGAGAAATACAAGAATGACCACTCTCAGCATTTCTCTAATACATTGTACTTAAGGTTCTATTTACTATCATAAGGCAAGAAAAAGAAACAAAATGAATGCAGATTGGAAAGGAAGAAGTAAAACCCAGTACCTGTGAATGTGATCTTATTTGGAAATAGGGCCTTTGCAGATGTAATCAAGCAAGGATGAGGTCAAACTGGACTAGGGCAGGCCCTCATTCAGTGACTGTGACCCTTATAATGAGAGGGAAATCAGGACACAGACACACAGGAAAGAAGGACATGTGAAATGGAGGCAGAAATCAGAGTAATGCACCTCCAAGCTAAGGCACACCAGAGATGGCCAGCAACTGCCACCTGTGTGTAGCATGATTTCTGTAGTTACTCAAGGGCAAATCTGAAATTCAAAGAGCAGAAAATCAATAGAGATTTATTGATACTCAATATATGCCAGGCACTTTACACACTATATCATTTAATTTTCTTAATGATCCAATGAAGGGATATAACCATCTCTGTTTTACAGACAAGGAAACTAAACCTCAAAGGAATTAAGTAATTCACATGAATGAGGAGAAGAATTTGGACTCAAACACAAGTCTGTCAGGCTCTAGACATTCTGTTTCTAATCAACAAAACACTATATTGAATTCTTCTGATTCCTGTGCAACCACTTAAATATACCTGTACATTTTGAGAGGATGGGAGAAGTGGAGGAGGATAAACCACTCATTAAATAAATGCTCATTGATTCCCATCATTCATTTATGACAGAAGTTTGATCAGACAACTGTTTATAAAGCCCAGGCAAAGTGCCCTGTACCAAGCTCTCACAGTTCTCATATAAACAATATATGTTTATTATAAAGCTAAAGACATAGAATTTTTGAGTTATGAGGAACTACATGCGTCTTTAGTACAATGACTTATTTTATACCTAAGGGGTAGAAAGTCCCCAGACAGATGAAATTACCTGCCCAAACTCAACAGAGACAGCTCAAGTCTCTTGACTCCTGCCCTACACTGAATTCATTAGTGGACATTTGGCAGAACTCTGGAAAAGAAGGAGTCCAAAGGGATGTGAAACATTTTTATCACTCTTCAACCCCCACACATGTGAGAGGAAAATAAACAAATAAGAAAAATATTACATGATAGAAAATTAAGAATAAAAAACCTTAAGAAGGATAAAATATTATAATTTACTTGTTTTCAGGAGGATGCATCAAGTTTTTTGTAGTCCTGCTTTGTATCCATCTTTTCATTCAACAAAATAAATAGACATGATATATGCAAAGCAGAGATTCTCAATATATCCATTCAACAAAGACATAGTTATCATGTTATATATATTGTTTTTCCACTGATAACTCTATTAACAACCACCTCAAAATGGATTAAAGACTTAAACATAATCCTTGAAACCATAAAACTCCTGAAAGGAAACAGGGAAAAATCTCTTGACATCAGCCTTGACAATGAATGCTTGGATATAACATCAAAAGCACAAGCAACGAAATCAAAAATAGACAAGGGGGATTACACCACAGTGAAAAGCTTCTGAACAGCAAAGGAAACAATCAACAAATTAATAGGTAACCAACGGAATGGGAGAAAATATTCGCAAGTCATGTGTCTAATAAAGGATTATTATCCAAAATTTGCAAGGAACTCTTACAACTCAATAGCAAAAAAATTAAACTAATCTAAAAAAGGGCAAAGGAGCTGAACAGACATGTCTCCAAAGAAGACATACAGATGGCCAACAGGTATATGAAAAGGTGCTCATCATCATTCATTATCACTAATCACAGGGAAATGCAAGTCAAACCCATAATGAGGTACCACCTCACAATTGTTAAGATGGGTACTATCAACAAAACAAAAAAAAAAACAAAAGTAAGTGTTGGTGAAAATATGAAGAAAAAGGGACTCTCATATACTGTTGGTGAGAATGTAAACTGGTGCAGTCACTGTAGAAAGTAGTATGGAGGTTCCTCAAAAAAATTAAAAAGAGAACTACCATATGATCCAAAGATCTCATTTCTAGGTATATATTCAAAGGAATTGAAATCAAGATCTTGAAGAGATATCTGCATTCCCATGTTAGTTTGCAGCATTATTCAGAAGAGCCAAGACATGGAGGCAAAGCAAATGTCCATTGACAGATAAATGGACAGAGAAAATGTGCATACACACAAAAAAGAAGGCTAACAATAAAAGAAATCATGCTCTTTGCAAGAGCATAGATGAACCTGGAGGACATTATGCTAAGTGAAATAAGCCAGACACAGAAGGACAAACACTACACGATCTCAATTATCTAAGGGATCTAAAATAGCCACACTCATAGAAGCAGAGAATAGAACGGTGGTTGCCAGGGCTAGGGAGAGGGGCAAGCCAGGAGGTCAAAGGTTACAAAGTTTTAGTTATGCAAGATGAATGTCTTACAGATCTACTACACAGACTATAGTTAAAAGTGCCCATAGTTAACAATACTGTATTGTATACTTACAATTTTGAAGAGTGTAGAACTTTTGTCAAGTGTTCTTACAAAAATAATAATAAATAAAGAAGGGGGAGGAAACTTTTGAAGGTGATGGATATGTTTATGGCATAGATTGTGGTAATGGTTTCACAGGTATAGTCTCATCTCCAAATTCATTATGTAAAGCTTTCTGAAAGCTAATTATACATCAGTAAAGTGTTTTTTAAAAATAACAAGTATAAAGTAGTATGCTAAATAGTAACAGTAATAGTAATAATAATGAATCTTTTGTGTTATTCTTTCTCCTGCCT
This sequence comes from Phocoena phocoena, assembly GCF_963924675.1. Lineage (NCBI taxonomy): Eukaryota > Metazoa > Chordata > Mammalia > Artiodactyla > Phocoenidae > Phocoena > Phocoena phocoena. The sequence goes on from NC_089232.1 coordinate 63,015,504, forward strand.
CAGCAAAGTATTTTTGTTTTAAAAAAGAAAAAATTACAGAAAAACATTTTCTCTTACTACAAAAATAGGCTTTTTGTAATGAAAAGACCATTGGCTGAGGCCAGAATACCCAGGTTGTAGACGGGGCTGAGTCAATACCTCTTCTGCTTTGGAAAAATCCCTAAAACTGCTCTGCATCGCTTTCCTGAGGAATTAACATGGTATTGTATGTCAATTATACTTAAAAAACAAACAAACTCATAGAGAAAGAGATCAGATTTGTACCTACCAGAGGCAGTGGGGTGGGGGAAGGGGAATTGGATAAAGACAATCAAAAGGTACAAACTTACAGCTCTAAAGTAAATAAGTACTAGGGATATAATATACAACATGATAAATATAATTAACACTGCTGTATGCTATATCTGAAAATTGTTAAGAGGGTAAATCCTAAGAGTTCTCATCATGGGAAAAAAATTTTTTTTTCTATTTCTTTAATTTTGTATCTATATGAGATGATGGATATTGACTAAACTTGTGGCAATCATTTCATGATATATGTAAGTCAAATCATTATGCTGTACACCTTAAACTTATAGAGTACTCTATGATAATTATATCTCAATAAAAATGAAAGAAAAAGGGCTTCCCTGGTGGCGCAGTGGTTGAGAGTCCGCCTGCCGATGCAGGGGATATGGGTTCATGTCCCGGTCCGGGAATATCTCACATGCCGCGGAGCAGCTGGGCCCGTGAGCCATGGCCGCTGGGCCTGCACGTCCGGAGCCTGTGCTCCACAGCGGGAGAGGCCACAACAGTGAGAGGCCCGCATACCGCAAAAAAAAAAAAAAAAAAAAAAAAGAAAGAAAGTAAAAAAATTATCGTGGTTAATCCATAGATTAATGGATATCTATGGTGTCTTCTGGCTCTAAAATTCTAGTATTTTATAAAATACTATAAGATTCCCTCTGGCAAAAAAAGCAGCTAACATGTTGCAATAGTTCATTAATTATACACACACACACACACAAATACACACACCATGGGAATATACTGGCATTTCTCTTTGAGCAATAGCAGAGAAATAACCCAGTATCCTAGGCCCAGGGATGGAGGTAGAGGTGCTATTTGAGATGAAGACAACTATTTCTTATCTGGAATTTCAGCTCCCACACACGACCTGACCACCTGAGTATGTCCCCCTGCCCACTGATGACAATAACCAGAGGGAAAGAAGTTAACCCCTTCCCAAGATCCATCAATATCTCTTCAATTACTAATACTAGAAGTGTTCAGGTTGCTAACAGAGAAGGGGAAGTGCCCACCACCACCCCCAGTTCTGCAAAAAGGAATTAAGCAGAGCCATATAAAGGCACCCAAAGCAAGGACTGGACTCATGATGTCATCTCTTCTAGAAGCCCTGTCTCTGATTCCCTTTTTTGGTTTCACATCAATTGCTGACCTCAATAAGACTGTAGCCATGAAAGAAATGGAGTATCTGCAAAGTTCCACACAGGCAGCCTAGCAACTAAGCCCTTACCTGCAGCTGACACTCACAGCCCCACTGCCATCACAAGTATCTTTGGGTTAAAATTAACAAAACTCCTGTTATCTAAAAGGATCTCACATTCTGTGAGATTTTCCTCCCAAATCTATGTGGATAGGGCTGCCAGGGTACATACAAAGAAAACCACTGTACCTAACTGGCACAACACAAAGATGAAAGTGGATAAAAGTTCTCTGGAAAAGGGCAGGATTCTAATAATCTCCTATTATTTGGGGATGCCTTGCCAGCTGGCAGAGCCAAATCTGGGCACGTTCTCAGCCAGTTCTCATCTTTGGGATGCAGTGAGGTGAAAACAAAGGGATCAAACCAGATTTCAGATTCATTCAAATGAGCAGTTCAAGTTCAGCATTCCCAGACCTGCTGTGGGCCCCCTTCGGTTCACAGACCCAGGTCTAGTCCCTGCAAATGTAAAGGGAAGCTGCGCCAAGGTGAGATACTGACATACTGCCAGAGATAAAATATTCAAAATCAGAGCAGAAATGTCTGAAGATTTAATGTACAAAAAAATTCTACATATATGAAAAATTTTATACAAAAGAGATTTATTGGAACATTAAAAAATCCCAAAATTAGAAATATTCATGTCCCAAAGCAATGGTTAATTAACTATGTGATATCCATCTCAAAGAATATTATGAAGCCCTTGAAAATATTTACATTGAGTTTATAATAATACAGAAAATTCATGGATAAAAAATAGATTCGGAATTGTAAATACACAACATTATGCCAAGCAAATGAAAGAATAAATATATTGAAAAGTTAAAAACAAAATCTAGAAAGAAAAAATACCAAAATGCTAGAATTAACAGTGTTTTTCTTTGGTTGGTAGAACTCTGAGTGACTTTTTTCTTTGTTTCATTTTCCTTTATTTTCTGTTAAATAAAATATCTTGTTGTCTCAATAATGGGAAAGAAATAAAAAGACTAAATGAAGTTTTCAACCAAGTTCTAAGCTAAAAACTAATTAAGCTTTACATTTTTGTATGTATTTTGAACAGGCCTACACATTACCAAGATGCCTGACTGGGATGATTTCTAAGGCTACAGCTCCTCCCTCAGCCACCTCCACCATGTCTCCAACAATTCTGGAGAAGTTTAAGAAGTTCAGGCTGCTCTTCAAAGTACCAAGAGAATATTCAGTTACCTGGGGATACTTCGACCCTGCTGCTATGCCTTGGATTATAGACTGTGAGGGTTATAGAAATAGCCCTATCTGGTGAGGTGTGCCTTTTGATCAGACTGCTTATTTAAGTTCAGCCAAAGGCTGGGCTGCAAGCATAGATATCCACAGCAGAATTGAAGGGAAAGAGTAGCAAGCTGTGTGAACCCAGATGTACCTGCCTGCAGCTCATGTGGCTGACTTAATGAGCCACTACCAATACAAATGACTGAACCTCTCAGTTGCTTTTAATTTTGCACTATTGTATTATAGTGACCAGCCAATAAGTTCCTGGTACTTAAACCAGATCTAATCTGGTAACTGAGCTAGCTAATAAAGAGTCTGTTTGAATTCACATGGTGACTCTACAGTTGAAAATATCCTGCAGGATAAGAAAGAGTAATCTAATCTAGTTTTTCTTACTCTTTTTAGCTGGATGGACTGTGATCTGTGATTACATTCACGGTATGAGTCGGCTTATTATAGTTGCAAATAAAAGAAATCTATTTCAGTAAAATAGGTGAATTTACTATAAGGTTATAAAGATGTTTCATGGAAACAAGAGAAGCAGGCAGGTCTCAGGAACAAACTGGAAGCATAAACTAGAATCTATAGGAAACCTAGAAAGTCTTCCTCCTCACTTAGCTCTGCATCTCTCTGTACTACTGCCCCATTTATTATTTTTTTTAATCTCTGCTTTTCCCATTTACTATCTATAAACCGGGTATCAACAGCCTTATTTACAGGTTCAGCCACCCAGAGAAAGACTGACTCTCTCTCTCTCTCTCTGTCTCTCTCTCTCTCTCTCTCTCTCTGTCCCTGTCCCTGTCCCTATCTCTATCTCTATCATCTTCTCTCCCCCAAATGTCTATAGATGGGACTCTGACTGACTGAACTTGGGTCTGGTGCCTACTCAAGACCATTCACCTGTTGCCAAGAGACGTAAAGTCACTTTGCAGAAACAAGTCTTCTGAGAGCCCTGCCCCTATAACTGGGTAGACAGCAAGAGGCAGAGAGTGGCAGGAACAAAAGAAGAAAAAGTGTCCACCAAACACGTCATTCATGTTTCCTCATTAGTATTTCAACACAAGTCTGTGTTCAAAAGGCTAAAAATCAAGTTTGATAATATATTAATAACAGCAAGAACATGAAGAATATTGTTCCTATGAAGCTGTCTGGATGAATTTTCTAGAGGCCACAAAAAGACGACAGGAGAGAGTGGCAAAAGAAATATCAGTGAGTTACATCTATGTAACTGTAGGTCTAAGACTAAAACAACTGTGGAGTTTTGCTGACAGAAAAGGATATTACAGCTCTTAATAGTATATAAGCAAAATGTTAAGAAGGAAGGTGAAATAAAGATGGTAGGTAATGTAAGGATGTTGACTTACTTTTAACAGTTGGAGGTCAAAAATAGTTAAATCAGAAAAATCAATAATAGAAGAAGATTATCTGATAAAACCAAAAGTAAATATTAAGAAATATCATATAGTTAAAATTAGGAGGTGGAGAAGGGTCAGGAAAGTAGAAAATCATACTAATTTTATAATTAATCGTATTAGAAAATTATTAACTATTGTCTACAGAAAGAATTAAGACTATCATATAAAATTATGGTTTTATGGGCGACAACCACAAAATATATAGACTTTTCTAATTACAAGAAGGAGCACAAACATAAAGTGGAAAAAGCAGAGCAAGCCATGAAATATTTTTAAAAGCTATAAAAATATAAAATAAAATATGACAAACTAAGATGAAACATATTTGTTATTTCAGTAAGAATTTAAAAAATTGTATTCATTTATTGTAAGAAAAATTTTTCCATATTTGATCACAAAGCAAATACACTATAAACGTAAATCAAACCTGAAATGTTAATTTAGAAAATTTTTAAGTGAATTGATAAATTACTATAAAAACAAGTCAGAAACTATGATCTAAGTATCACACTGATTGAATAAATGGCAAAAAAAAAACATACAATGAAAAAAGAAGAAAGTTTTAAAATAGTAAAGGTACAATGCTCAATAAAACTATAATAGTAGAAATATCTATATATTATAAAAGATAGTATCAATATTCACAAAAACTAGTGAATATTCAAGGAAGAAATAGAAGCATATTAAAAGCAGAAAATGAAGATACAGAGACTATGCTTTCTTTCAAGTATCCATGAAAAATTCAAGAAGCTATTAGGCCACAAAAAAATTCAATGAATTCTAGAAAGCAGAAATAGTCCAAATTCTCTGGCCATAATAAAGTTAGAAATAAGAATAGAAAGTTCATACACTCTGAAAATGAAAAAAAAAAACCACTCTCTTTGAACAATGTCAAAGAGAAAATTAAAACTGAAATTGCAGCATATCTTTATAGATTGCTATAAGAATATACCATACTAATATCTATAAGTTGTATCTCAGTCTTAGGGAAATATTTATAGGTTTATATATATATATATATATATATATATATATATAGCAATTTCCTATAAGTACATGAACTATACATATTGAATTACTGTAAATAAATTAAAACATACAGGCATATATATACATCTAACTCAAGAAATGAAACAAACTGAACAAAAAATAATAAATCTAAGGAGAGCAAAAGAAAAAAATTAATAAGGAAAATACTGCATTCAATGGATTAGTAAAATAGTAGTAATACTAAAAAAATCTAGAACTAATTTTTTTGAGAAAAACAATAAAACTGATAAAATAAAATATAATTGAGTGGCTAAAAATGAGAAAACTCAAGTGAACAGCAAAATAAGAAATAAAGATCAGGAGATATTCCACTTCTCTCTGAGAACAAGTAGAACATATGGATAAATTTTTTTTTGAAATCTGTTTGACATCATTGAAGAGGTACCAAGACAAGATTCCTGACAGAAGGAAAAATCATTTAGGTGAGCCTTAAATTCTATGCTGTTTTTTACCCTCAAGGCACTTATCAATTCATAAGTGACACAAATGGACAGGGTGTAAAACCACAGAGGGACCAGTAGCTAAGAAGAGAAGAAGCTGGGCAAAGTTTGTTTTGTTTCGTTTGAAGGTTTCCTTTTATTTAGACTCAATATACGGAGAAAAATGATTTTAGTTAATACCTAAAATACTCTGTAATTAAAGTTATCAAAGACTGCAAAACAACTATGAGTAGGTACAAAAATGAATATAAATTAACATTTAATTTCACAGAGTTTACAATGAATTAATTCACTAATCTTAATTTTTCATTCATTTCACTAATTTCAGTATTTGCTTGTGCCTGTTTTTACTCATTTTAAAACAAAGATTTGATATTTTCTTGGACTACTGAGAAAACAGCTGGAGTTCAGAGCTATTAATGCAATCTGGACTTGAAAGACCAAGCTCTGCGAAGGTAAACACAGAGAAGTAAGCTCAACAATCAGACCCATTCTTCCCCACCAAAGCTAAGCTTCAGAAATTGAGAGGCAAAGAAGTCCAAGAGAAAGCAATGCTAAGAAGATGAGAATTCAGGCAGTGTTACACATCTCATAGGGCTGGAAAGATAAAAATTGGAGTCCAAAAACAGCAGCAAACACATACAAAATGAAATTTATAACAAATGCCATTAAAATGTTTTGGCCTTAAAAGATAGCAAGTATATAGGTATCAATTTCACAAGAGATATACAGAAACTCTGCATAGAAAACAACAAAATATCAAAAGAAATTAAAGAAGACCTAATTAAATGGATAGATAATGTTCATGAATTGAGAGACTCAATGTCATAACCATGTCAATTCTCACCATGTTTATTTACAGTTTCAATGTGATCCCCAAAACGTCTCAATAGGTTTCTTCCTTTCACTGTGTGTAGAATCTGACAAGTTGATTTAAAAATGAATATGGAAAAGGGCAAAAAATAGCCAAGACAATCTTAAAGAAAAACAATAAAACTGGAAGATTTATACTACCAAAAATCAATAATTATTATAAAGCTCTAATAATTAAGACAGAGTGTCTTAGTGTAATTATAGACAAAGTAGTGGAACAGAAACAGGATCCAGGGGTAGTCCCTCAAATATATGATCAAACACATAATTAATGATAAAAGATAACACCTTTAGTGTGATGGAAAAATAAAAATCTCTTTAATAATGAAGCCAGGTATACTGGATATCCATATGAAAAAAAATATCCTTCCCTACTTTACACTATACACCCCAAAATAAGATCAATCCTAGATGAACTGCAGACCTAAATGTGAAAGGTATAATTTTAAAGCTTCTAGAAGAAAATGCATATCAAAAGATTATTATAACTCTTACGGCAGGCCACAGAATGTGTAAAGGTATTTGCTGTACATACATATTGCAAAGGACTACTGTGCAGAATTATAAAGGATTCCTACAAATCAATAAAAGAAAAAATAGAAAATGGATTTTAAAAACTCAACTGCAGTTCTCAAAGGAGGATATCCAAATGGCCAGTAAGCATATGAAAAGATACTACATCACTAATCATCAGGGAAATACAAATCAAAACCACAATGAGATATCACCTCACACCTTTCAGAATGACTATCCTTAAAAAGACCACAAATAACAAGCATTGGTAGGGATGTGAAGAAAAGGAAACCCTCATACACTGCTGGTGAGAGTGTAAACTGATGCAGCCACTACGGAAAACAGTAGGGAGGTTTCTCCAAAAATTAAAAATAGAACTACCATATGACCCAGCAATTCCACTCCTGGGTATATATTCGAAAAAAGCCAAAAACACTAATTTGAAAATATACATGCATGCCAATGTTCATAGCAGCATTATATACAATAGCAAAGATATGTAAGCAACCTAAGTGTCCATGAACAGATGAAAGGATAAAAAAAGATGTGATATATAATTACAATGGAATATTACTGAGCCATAAAAAAAGCGAAATTTTTGGACCTAGAGAGTATGCTGCTTAGTGAAGTAAGTCAGACGAAGACAAGTACTCTGTTATTACTTATATGTGCAATCTAAAAAATAAAACAAATGAATGTATATAACAAAATAGAAACAGACTCACAGATACAGAGAACAAACTATTGGTTACCAGTGGAGAAAGGAAGGGCAGGAGAGGCAAGATAGGGCTATAGGATTAAGAGATACAAAATACTATGTATAATATACACTAATATGTATAAAATAGATAATTAATGAGAACCTGCTGTACAGCACAAGGAACTCCACTTTGCTGTACAGTAGAAACTAACACAACATTGTAAAACATCTATACCACAATTAAAAAACAAAACAAAACTGGAAACCCTCGGGTACACACACAAGAGCATGGATGTTGGGGCCAAAGCATGAAGGGTCTTGAATATGCAGCTAAGAAGTTGGACTTGGTGAGAAAGTCCACAGGGGACTGCTAATGCATTAAAACAGGGGACACATGTGATCTCAAAGTACAGCAAGTCATCTATGCTGGGGGTGTTGAGTAATCAAGTGTTTGAAAAATAGCGAGAAAGATTTGGTGCAACTGCTCTCAGAAACATTCTAGAAAGTCTGTAAGAGATAAATAGGAGAGTAAGACACACTGAGGACATAGCTGAGAGGAGAGAGTGTGATGCTGCACAGACCTCATTCCAAAAACTGTCGTGGCTTTCTGAAACACAGCTTGGTTACCTAGCAGTGGAGAAAGCAGATAACGGGGTGATCCAACACTAGAGATTAGCAAGGTAAAAGAAATGTTGAAACACTGAAATGACTTAACCATGGGTCCTGGGGGACAAGCAAGGCAAGTGAAATCTACAAGGTGCTTATGAGCCAAACTGATATAGGAGGGAGGGGCTGAAGGACTAGATCTGAATACTGTGAAATATAACACAAGAGTCATTGTCACCTGAGTCCTAAGCCATACTTGAGTGGTGGAGTGCACAAAAACAATCTCTCCAAACACAATGCAGAAAATCAGACTGGACCAATAATGTTGATTGTATTTGGAGGAAGAGTTGTAATGGAGCATCCATAGACTGATAGAAGGTGATCCTTGTGGTTGGAATAGGTGGGTCTCCCCAGCCTCCTCCAATCAATCACCTGAGAGCCAGTATGGTGCAAAACAAAACTAACAAAATAGAATTCGTTTTGGTTAGATTCAGAAAAGTGTACAGGTTTTCACTGCTAACATCATCACAATTCCTATAATTCTGAAGAGAAACATTAACTAAACCAGCACAATAGCATATTATGCCATCTTTCTTTTATTTATGCAACCTGAATTAAAATTGAGCATTGATTTACTGATCATCATTATCTCTCTTTCATAAGCTGATTTCAGCTCATATAAAGGGTATAGGAAACTGTAAGCAAAATGTACTAGTTTTATGAATACACAAGACGAATACAAGGTAAATCAAAATTATCATTCATTTCCAGCTAATGAGGTGCTTTATTTTCTTCAATAAATATATTATTTCATCAAAAAATACTATGTATAAAATAGATAAGCAACAAGAATATATTGTAAAGCACAGGGATTATAATCTATTTAAAGTCATTACAAAATAAAAATATTGAATGACTATGCTATACATTTGAAACTAATATAATATTATAAATCAACTATACTACAATAAAATTTTTTTTAAAACACAACTTAACATTCAGTGTTTGTGAGTGAATACAGAACAGTCACTTTCACACATTGCTGGTGCAAGTGTAAATCCCATGCAACCTTCATGAAGGGCAATCTGCCAACATTTATTTTTTAAAATGCAGCAATTCCACATCTAAAAATTTATTCTACACTTAAACTTTTACAGATTATTCTCTGCAGCATTGCTAATGATAGAGAAAGACTGGAAACAATTTAAGCATCAATCAAAATTTATTGGTCAAATAAATTTCAGTACAGTCCTACAATAGAATAAGATGTATACATAAAAATGAATGATAAAAGAATGATAAATACTGGTATGAAAAAATCTTCAAGATACATTAACTGTAGAAAGGCAAGACATAAAACAGTATATACGGTATGCTACCATTTGCGTAAAAAGTGGAGAAGTAATATTTATATGTAAAAATATTAACAATAAAATTGTCTCTTTGCTCTTTCTCAGTCGTTACTCTAGGAGTTGGGTAAAGTCACAGCCCCTCCCTGAGGCCTTCCCAACCATTCATCCATATGGAATTTCATCCGCGGCTCTTATGTCATTCCAATACTACCTAAATTTTAATTAAATGTGTAGAAGCATGTTTTTGAATGGGCTCAACTCAATAGGATAAATATAGAAAGGGCTCTAGACATCCACCACTGATTTCAAACACTCTCTTCTGGCTCTCCCTTCTTAGATCTTATGCAGTATCTTGGGCAAATCATACTGCTTTCCACGTCACCTTCAAACATTAGAAGGTTTCTTCTTTTTCTCTCCCTGCCCCACATCTTCCTCAATCATTCTGCAGCTTGTCACCCATCCAGAGGCAGATACAGGAAGAAGATGATTCAATCAATATCTTCTTTGATGAGCATTGTTGTAATTTAGGGTCTTCTGTGGTGCAGGTGCACAAGCTAGTTCTTTCTTGGGGGGCACTTTTATGGCTTCTTTGGAGTTACTTCCTTTAGGAAGCTTGACATGTTTTATGCCCTCTCTGCCTAATGTCTGTTGGTAGCCATCCAACTGCAGCCTTCAACAGTATTCTCTCATATCCTCTTTCTGTGCAAGTCGCCTCCCTGCAGGCAATACTTTGGGCAAGGTCCAACACCACTACTATCCTAAGCATACACCCCTCCCATGGAAACTCACCCCCCTCTTATCCACCAGATTTTGTGAGTACGGCCTTCTGGCTCAGGAAGCACACCTCTCCCTTCTTGCCTTACAGAAGGAAGAAGCTCCACCCAGTTCCTGACTTCAAGCCAGACTCCAGAATCAGCTGCTCTCTCCACAAAGCTAAAGGGGACAACGTCATGTTCTCCCAGAAAATGCATCATGTTCCCTTCTCCCTACACTATCCTATATTTCATGGACTTTGCATGTGTCATTTCTCTCCTATTTGTCCTTTCCCCAAACTGTCCACTTCAGTAGGGTATAAATCCATCCATTTCCAGTGCACAAAATATTTTTATTATAGTTCAAACATCTGGGAACTTTTGTATGCCACATTCCACTTCTGGAAAACACCCCTAATCTCTCAGAGACATTCTCTTGATTCCCGCTGATATTTGTTACAGATTCTCTCCCCCAACTTGATTGTGTCCCCTAGGTGAGGTGATTGAGTCACAAACCTCTGCAAAGAATCTCCTGTCAGAGGAAGCTCTAGATTTCTGTTACAGCTCCAAGTAAAAGATGGGAGTTTAAAGTTCATAGTCCAGTTTTGCTGCATCTTTTCAAATCTTATGAAAACTTGTCTAGCATCTCTCTTTTATTTTTTTGAGGGCCTTGTGTTTTTACTTTTTAAAAGGACACTGTATTAATTATCTATGGCTGAGTAACAAATTACTCCCATATTTAACAGCTTAAAATAACTGAAACTGATTATCTCATAGCTTCTCTTGGTCAGGAATTGGGGCACAGCAGGGCTCAGGGTTTCTCAGGAGACTGCATTTGCAGTGTCAGCTGGGGCTGCCGTCATCTCAAGGCTTGACAGTGAAGGAGACAGCATCTCTCTTTTAGAACTTGAGCATGCTTGTCACCTGATATCCTCAGCTTTTGAGTATTAATTAATTTCCAACAAAAAGATACATCCCATTCTTCATCCTGTTATACTGGCTTATATTGTCTCCTATAGTTCCAGGTATGTTAGCTTTGCCTGCCCCTCACTGAACTGAAGCTATTCCATGCCAGAGAACAGGCCTATAATTCTTCTGTATCCCCAATCTACCCAGAGCAACTACCACAGACCTGAGTGAAAACCACTTGATTAAGGAATATGTAATTAATTGTCATATTATAGATTCATAGCTTGTAGGGCTTATAGATTACTTAATTAATAAATTACTTGATTAACAATTTACTTGAGTAATAAACATAATTACTTGCCATATTATAGGTTCACAAGTTGAAGGTTGATAAATGCTGACTTAATTCATCCCCAAGGTGCCCCATCTATACTCCTGGATACTGATCCTTTCCCAACATAGTTTTTGTGGAGGAACAGATATATTCTGGTATAACTCTGGACTTTTCTACCATCTGAGGCCCTGTTGTTGCTTCAGAGGCACTTTTGTGAGACAAGTGGCTCTTTTAATACCTCCAGAAGGCCTCTGTGGACATCTTCTATATTCTCAACTCCACCGGCTACTAGTGTTTAGCAACCCTTCTTTGAGTCAATTTCAATTAATAGACAGGTCTTGAAGACTTCTCACATGCCTGAATTCATAAGATTAAGAAGATGTGGAATCTGAACAAAGGAGCTCAAATCATAGGAAATACAGATATGTAAGGAAATCACTGCTCTGTATTTTAGTGGGTTCAAAATATTGCACAGATGAAGATATAATCAATTCTGGTGGGTGGATGGTCTGAGAGCCTTCATAGGGGAAGCAACAGCCAAAGTGGGCTTTGAATTAGCCCAAAAGATAAAGGAAGGGATCCTCCCAAACAAGAGAAATGAATGTGCAAAACCCCAAAGACAAGACTCACAGCTCCTCCTCCAATTAATGGCCCCCAATTTCCACTTAAAAGAATAAAAAAGTTAAACATGAAGCTCCCAATACAGAAGCTACACAAGTGAAATGTGACATAAAATCTATTCTATGTGTATATATATATATATATATATATATATATATATGTGTGTGTATATATATATATATATATACATATTCTTTCTGCCTATGTTTTAATTAAGTCCAGGTTTTCTTTTAAAATAACACCCAAATGTTAATAAAGAAGCACAGATTTAGGTTTTGGCAATTCTATAAATTTGGGAGAAAATATACAGTATATTCTCTAAGAACTATGTATTTTAGAATTGAAAATTTGCCAAATTCTTTTTCTCACAGTAAATAAGGAAATCAAGATATTTACCAAAATAAATGTGAGACATATCATATTTTAGTGTCTCTGAAAACACCTTAGTTTGCCTTTTTCAGAGGCAATCTGAGTTGACAGTGTTTTCAATTACTTACAAGAGCAAGATGCTGGGAACATTTCTCAGTTAAGGGTGAAGTTAAAACATGTCAACATTCTTCCCAAATCCAGAAAATCACTTTAGGATTTGCAAAGACAAATCCATATAATCCTCTTGATTTTTAATCTACTGAAATCAGTGGTTGAACAAGAAGTGCCTTTACTTCTGCATCGTTCAACAATAGCTAAGTCTTTTGACAAGCAATTCTTAACCATTGCCACTGACGAACCCCAGCCTAAAGAAATGAATGGATGCACATTCCCAGGCTCCAGAGCTGCAGTCTGAACCCTTACGCCACCCTGCAAGGGCAGCATATTTCTTTGAAGCATTTCTCTTTATCTAAAAATTTCAAAAGAATGTTTTTATGTTCCATATAAAAATATTAAAATGTAAATGTCAACAAAATATACTTCAGGAAGATATCTTACATTTATTTTGTGACTCCTAGTACCCTCTGGCACATCTCCACCTACTCCCTGTTGCATTAATTCAAGAAACTGAGCTTTACATTTTAAAGAGATTTTAAAACCCTCATAATATTGGCTAATATGAACCAGAGCTTGCTACATCAAAATAATCACCTCATTTAATTCTCACAACTACTCTATGAGGAAGGTACTACCATTATTCGCTGTTACTAATATCCCCCTATGACAGATAAGGAAACTGAGGCTCAAACATGTAAAATGTCTGCCCAAGTTAACCACTTGTTAGCTTATTCCAAAGTCTATGATCTTCACAATGTTTTAATGTCCTACTACCTTTCTCATATGCATGGTTTATATATATTTTTTCAATTTCATGTATAAATTTCAATTTTTGAGGATGTATTTTAGCCAGTAATATGTACATAATGTTACATGAATAAACATCTGTCATGAGTTTAGTACCCTCCAAATCTGCTCCCACTCAATAAATACTGCAGTATTCATTGGCCATCATAAATAAAATGTGTATTGTATTTCACAGCTCAAGTGCAGAAGAGTGCTCAGAAAACACTGTGAATTATTAACCCAATTTTGTGAATAAGAAAGCAGACCAAAAGTGGTTGAACAATTTTTCTAGCATCTTACAACTAGTAGAAAAGGTGAATTTCTACAACAAGCAGGCACTTCCAGAGAAGTCCCCAAATAAAAGGTGTCTCTTACTTCCACTGTCACATCTAAGCTACAATCTCAGAGTATAAAATAAGAGCATTCTTCTCAAGACAGCCCCTTGCATTTCATGGTCATTTACACTTATTTCTCTTATCTGTGTGCCTGCACCAGTACTGTCCATTTCAACAGGATATAAACCCAGTCAGTTCAAATGCACAAAATTTTCTTATTGCAATGCAAGGAGACAGAAAGGAACAGGCAGCCCTTGCTTTTCACCACCCTCTGTGTACTTAAAATGGTTTCATAAAGCCAATGGCCTCATTGTGAAGTAGATCATATGTTCTCATGGTAAAAAATATATTATAATGGAAAAACAGTGACATAAACAAATAATAGCCTTCAGACCTCAGCTCTGGCATCACTTCCTCTGAGAAGCCTTCCCAGTACATCCCCTTCTCCCCTCAATACACACAAGCCAGGTCTAGATCAGCTTCCATCATTATACGGCCCCTAGAAACATTAATTTCCATTTAATTATATACCATTTCAAACAGCATGAGCTGTTTGATTAATCTATACTTGACTATAAGCCTCGATAGAGCACAGATCAGGCCCTTGCTTACCACTGTAATTCTAGAACCTGATATATAACTGAGCACATATTTGATGCTTAAAAATATCTGTTGAATGAATGAATAAATGAATGAATGAATGAAACCTACAAACAATATATTAAAATCACATAATTATTTTCAAACAACTTTTCCCAGATCCTGGGAATTTAAGAAGATTGATCAGTTTAAGAGACTGATGCCTCCTTTTAATGTTGGTAAATTCTGTGATAGAAACAGGATACATTAAAAGTAATTTCAGTGAGCTTAGAACTGAATTGAAATACAAGTACTATAGAGTGCAGATATAGAGAGGTTGTGTCAGATTTGCTCAGATTACTTCAAATTTCACCGTTCTGCATTCCTGTGCCTCAGCTCCTCAGGAAAATTTGTTCTTACCTGTCCTCATTCCCAATTCAGTGGAGAACTATTAGAAAGCCTAATAATTTTATTTATTGTACACTGATTATGCTTCAATGTAACTAGACTCTGATTAAAAAATAAACCTGCCCTCAAATTGCTCCTAATCTAGGAGGGAAAGTATAATCCTGAGTTCATATCCCCAGTACCAAATGCATATAAAAAATATGTACTTAGAAAGAAAAAGAGAAACAACAGAAAAGAGCAGAAGATAACAACAAATAATTTCAAGAACAAATTCAAGACACCAGATAATCCATACTCAACACACATACCTGCTTGAAGATATCCTTGGCTTCATCTTTTCCTACCACATACTTCCAATTCCGCTACTAGAAACTGACCTGCTTAGCTGTTCCTCCTCTCAGCCACTGAGAAAATTTGATCTGGCTAAGTTTGATCTCTGACTACTGTCAGCAAAAAAAGTAAAAGTCCTTGGTCCAAGACAAAGGGACAACACTTTTTCTTAATATTTCTTTACATTCTCAATATAAATACAGCGTTCCTGCCTGAGACAAGTAAAGTACGAAAAGAAGCATGGATTTTAACCCTTGTTCATTAAATATGAATCAGATTTGTATAATATCAATATGTATATTAGCAAGTCATCACCATGTATGATTCATCTCCAAGTTTCTTTCTTTCCTGTTCTCCTGGCTAAATAACATATTTAGTTATTCTCTACTTTCCTACAACACGATGCTGTCCGTATTTTTTTAATCCCTAAACTTAATTCTTAGAGTGTCACTTTGTTTCAGTCTACCTAATTTTATATCATCCTGCCTTCAAGGTGCTAACTTTTTCAGACATAGTTCCATTTACATTTAATATTTATATGTAAATATTATTGGGGTAAATAAAAGTGATTCGTGTATTTTCTAATACATGTAGAAATTTCTCAAAGCAAAGAAACTGGTCTGAAACATACCCTACTGTCACAAATCTCATTTTTCTGGTGTTCAGCTGACCCAGGGATCAAAATGCTTATTCTACATGGTACCTTTTGTCCTTACTGCGAAACATCTTAAAAAGATGAACTACATATGTCACCCACAAGTTTTCTCTTTGAATCACGTGTCAAATGATTTTAATTCAACTTCCAATCTGACCAACCTCCTGAAAGGGCTTTTATAAAGGTCAGCATTCACCACTTAATTGAATAAGTGGCCTTTTCTTTGGTTTTTAGCTAACTGAACTCTGTATCTTTTGTCACTATGATAGACCTTTCATTTTAAAGGTATATCTTCTCTTGATTTTCTTGATGATACTCCATCTCATTTTTTTCTAACCTCTAACTTTTTTCTTGGTCTCCCACAATAGATCCTCTTTTTAAATATTACTAGTATTAAATTCTATCATTAGTCCACTTCCTTTATTCTCTGCTTTGTCTCCTCAAGAGATCACTTTCACTTCCATAGCTTCAACAATCACCTGCATGCTGATGACTCACAAATGTATTTATCACACTGACCACTATCATAAGTTTCACACCTATATTTGTTAAGTACCTTTACTTGAATGAAATACAGGCATCTCAAAGTCTTTCCATGAAAACCTACTCTCTCTGCTACATTTATCTGAAAAGTAAGGCTAATAATAGCACTTATCTTATAGAATTATTAAGGTAACCTTAGCTGCTGTAACAGACAAACCTAGAAATCTCTGGCTTAAGGCAACAAAAATTTATCTCACCTCAATTTCAATGATTTGGTAAGTAAAAGTTGTGATGCTCTGCTCTTCTCTATGCATTCATTAAGGCACCCAAGAAAGAAGGAAGATATGACATAATAAACACACCCTGAGCATCAGCCTTATTTAGCAAACAAAAAATAAAAGAGAAAGAAGACAATTTCCTAGGAGGTTTTGTTGTTATGGGACAGACCTACAATGGTATGTATCACTTCTGTCCACATTCCTTTAGGTTAAACTCAATCACATGGCCTAAGGAAAAAAGAAAAAAAAAAGACTGGGGAATGTAGTCCAACTCTACATACAGAAGGAAAGAGAAATGGTGAACAGATAGCAGCTCCTGCCACAGCTGTGAAGATTAAATTAACACATAGTTAGCACTTACTTTAACACATAGTAACACAAAAGTTGGCTTCTCGTGCATGTGTTGTCATCTAAGCTAAAATTCTCAGTTATCTTTCATTTTTCACTATCACATGCCCAGTTGGTTATCAGATCACACAATTCTGTCTTACAATTATCTCTTAAATTTAAATCTTTCCCTCCATTTACATTGCCTTAGCTCCATAGTTCTGAACAATGGCTTGAAAATAGGATGACCTGGGGGAGTTGTTTTAGAAAAATGCTGATGCCTAGGCCCCAATCCAGATTAATTAAACATCTGAGGTATCAAAACTTTATTAAAGCTATCAGTGTAACTCTAATGGACAGCCAAAGTTGAGTACTGCTCTAATCCAACCTCCTCCTTGCCACACCCAAGATGATCTCATTGAAGTACCAATTTAATCATGACATATCCCCTGCTTAAAAATTGTTTTTGAACTTCCATTGTGTAAAGCAAGGTGTGCACATCTAAATAGACTTTCAAGATGATTCACTGGGGAAGGAAGATGTTTATCTGTATGATTTATTTCATGCTATTTTAATCATTGTATAATTTTCATAATGTTCATAATTTATTAATACAGTAAAATCAAGGCATTTGCTTACTTAAAACTTGTTACTGACTCTGAATTCTCCAAAGCAGTGGTTTCCTATGTAGAATTAAGTACCTGAGGGGATATGAACGTTGATACACTGGGGTCTAACACTTATTGTGAAACCTCACTAGGACACTGTGACAGTAGAAAAAAGGTAGAGCCTATCCATGGTAGGAAATCTAACAAGAAGTCACACACACACATACACACACACACAGAGAACATATATGGAAATAGATATAGGAAATAAAAATAGGATGAGCTAGAAATAAACCAACGTCAAAGAAACGGACAGCATGCAAACTTGGAGACATGTGGAGAGACAGAATGTTTCCCCTAAAATTTGAAAAACCTCAAGGTTTGGCCCACTTGGGCCAAAAAAAGTCTGCAGAATATAGTATGGAGAGATAAAGAGATAAAATATATGAAATATACATTAGGATACAGAGAAAATAAAGTGATGAGGTATAGGATAGATATAATTAGAGTTACAGAAGGAGAAGAGAGGAAGAGATAGAAGTAGTATTCCAAATGAGAAAGCGGATAGTTTTCCAGACTAAAAGAAAGACATAAACCCTCAGATCCATGATGTAAAAATTTATACCAATTGGTATAAATAAATCTAACTTTAGGACACATCACAGTGCAACACCAAAGAGAAAAAGAAGGTCTTAAAAGTAGCCAGAGAAAAGACACACAATTGACTGTTTTTTAATAATTGAAAGGCAGTGGAAATAGTTGATTTACAATCTTGTGCTAATTACTGCTGTACAGCAAAGTAATTCAGTTATACATATACATTCTTTTTTATATATTATTTTCCATTATGGTTTATCGTAGGATATTGAACATAGTTCTCTGTGCCATACAGTAGGACCTTGCTGCTTACCCATTCCATATATAAAAGCCGACATCTGTTAAACCCAACCTCCTACTCCATCCCTCCCCTAATCCTCCCCCACCTTGGCAATCACTAGTCTGCTCTCTATGTTCATGATTCTGTTTCTGTTTCATAGATAGGTTCATCTGTGTCATATTTTAGATTCCACATATAAATGATACCATATGGTATTTGTCTTTCTCTTTCTGACTTACTTCACTTAGTATGATAATCTCTAGTTGCATCCATGTTGCTGCAAATGGCATTATTTCATTCCAAAAGAAAATATTCTTAACCTAAAGTTATACATACATCAAAACCTTAGAGAATGAGGGCAAAAAAAAGATATTTTCAGATTAAATAAAGGTCAGATAATTTACCAACAGATTCTTACTGAAGGAACTTTTAGAAGCTGTATTTCCAGAAAAGGAAAGTTATCCCAGAAGAATTGTTTTATATGGAGTAGAAAGAGTAAGCAAATAAATTGAGTGATTCTAAACACATATTGACTGGGCAAAATAATAATTATATGTCTACCATGTGAAACTAAAATGCTGAACAAATAGCATAAATAGTAAAGGAGTGATGCTTCAAAGCATTTTAAAGAAGTAATTAATTGGTGAAAACAGAAGAATTTAAGATCCAGGAGGTCAATAAAAGATGGTCTATTTTCTTCTCTGTTGTATATTCAGCACCTGAAGGAATGCCTGAAACAACAGACACTCAGGAAGACTCTGCTGAATTAATACAAATTTTGTTTAACAATTGTCTAAGTCAGGGTTCTCCAGAGAAACAGAGAGAAAGAGAGATTTATTTTAAGGAATTGGCTTATATGGCTTATAGAACTACGGAGGCTGGCAAGTCTAAAATTTACAGGGTATGCCAGGCTGGAGACCCAGGGAAGAGGCAATGTTGTAGTTCAAGTCCAAAAGCTATTCAAGTCCAAAGGCTATCTTCTATCAGTAAGGATAGTGGCACTGTGGGTCAAGATGCATCAAATGGATTTAATCCGTGAATTTATAATGATACTAACTGATAACTAAAGGGATGGAGTCTAGCAATTGTTCCGCCTTGACTTTATGAGCTGTATTTCAGGGTAGCCAAATCTTTCATAGAAAGGAATGAAAGAGGGCTTCCCTGGTGGCACAATGGTTGAGGGTCCGCCTGCTGATGCAGGGGACACGGGTTTGTGCTCCCGTCCAGGAGGATTCCACATGCCGCGGAGCGGCTGGGCCCGTGAGCCATGGCCGCTGAGCCTGAGCTCCGCAACGGGAGAGGCCACAGCAGTGAGACGCCCGCATACTGCCAAAAAAAAAAAGTAATGAAAGAAACAGAGATCTAGATAAAGAAAGAAACAGAGATCTAGATAAAGATCTTCAATGGCTGCTAACATCACACATACAGAAAGAAACAACTAGACAGGATAAGGATTTTGTACATCCTTATGAAAGTAAACAGTAACATCTGGGAAGTAGTCTTACTGAAAATATCAAACTTAAATTTAATCAAGTTTCTAGGTCTAACCAACAATTTACAGAAGACATAGGGATCAGAGAAACATGTAAACAATACCTCAGGAATGTAATCAGCAAGCTCTACCCTATAAACAAACAGCTCAGTTGCTATGACAACCACCAAAAAAGAAAAAAAAAGCAAGGAGAAAGTAAAACAGAAAGAGTAATCTTATAGATTAAAAGGGTCTTGAGAAACATACTAACCAATTGTAATGTATGGACATTATTTCAATTCCATTATTTGAGTCATACAAATCATTAAAAAATGAGATAAAAAAATGTGAACACTGGCTTTTTTATTAAGAAATTATTTATTTATGGTACTATAAATGATATAGCACTTCTTAGTATGATAATGGGGTTGTAGATATATTTTAAAAGAGTATTATTTAGAGATGTATATTGAAATATAACAGTTGATATGACATAATGACTGAGATTTGCTGGAAAATACTCTGGGAGATGAGAGGAGCCAGGAAGTTGGCAGGGAAGCTGATAATTTTGGAGGTTGGATAAATAGGAGTTCATTACACTAGTCTCTCTGCTATTGTATGTGTATATCTTATAAATTTCCTAGTATATAAAGTTAAAGAATATATACAAAGAAAACCTAGAGAAGTAATTCATTTTACCTGCTAAGTTTGTCAAATGAAAATAAGGAATTTGTAGCTTCCTATGTGTGATTAAATAACTCTTTTTCTGAAATCTCCACTCTAATTGCCCTGTCCTCATAAAAAACAAATTGGGCTTATACAGAAATTAGCAAAGCAGCATTCTCAAACAAGAAAAGCCAAAACAATTCTAGGAATTAAAGCTTGACATGGTCACATACTTGTTTTATACTAGCCCCTTCAACACTTTCTCTCTTTTGCTTATATCCCTACTTAGGTCACCCTGGCTTTCCATCAACACCCTGTTAAAGCAAACACCTGCAGTGGCATTTTCTCTGCTCATTTCAGTGTGCCCATTAACCCTCTCTATCCCAGACTCTCTCTAAAGATAATCAATGTGAAAACCTTAAACCATAATTGTATAATTATATTCTCAATATTTAAACTTCTATATGACACCAAAACATTTTATTTATGCATTTTGTAATAGAAAACTATCAACGCATCTCTTTTCTTCTGCAGAAATATTGGCAGAGCTTCAATAAATAAGATAAGCAAAATCAA
Organism: Phocoena phocoena; assembly: GCF_963924675.1. NCBI lineage: Eukaryota > Metazoa > Chordata > Mammalia > Artiodactyla > Phocoenidae > Phocoena > Phocoena phocoena. Next base: position 63,036,665 of record NC_089232.1, read on the forward strand.
GATGACTAGTTTCACCTTTTTTCAAAGGGCAGAGAAATAAAGTTTATATTTCAAATGACAATATTATTCATGTAAGAGCATCACACATTTTGTTGATTCAGATCCAAAAGGGTTAGTCACCTCTTTCAAGTGCTTCTTCAGCTTTAACACACACAAAAGCACTAGCTATAGTCACTTGATTGCAACAGTGAGGATGCACACCCTCTGAAGTTTAATGGGGCAGCTGTTCGAAGGTCAATCCAAGTTAACTACTCATTTTGGTCCTCCTATCTTTTGCCTGGAAGACAAGCATATAAGAACAAGGGAGAGAGGGGTATTTTATTTTTTAATGTGCTCCAGCAAATGCAAAACAAGATTTTAAACTTCTTTAATCACTTTGCTTAATGTTGTCTTTAAAGTCTGTTTAGATATTTGTTCTCATCTTTTTGTTCTAAAGCTTGCTCTTGTCAAAGCTGAATGTTTGGGCTTCCCTGGTGGCGCAGTGGTTGAGAGTCCACCTGCGGATGCAGGGCACACAGGTTCGTGCCCCAGTCTGGGAGGATCCCACATGCCGCGGAGCGGCTGGGCCCGTGGGCCATGGCCGCTGAGCCTGCGCGTCCGGAGCCTGTGCTCTGCAATGGGAGAGGCCGCAGCAGTGAGAGGCCCGCGTACCACAAAAAAAAAAAAAAAAAAAAAAAAAAGCTGAATGTTTTTTCAGTCAGTGCATTTTTTCTTCATAGTTGCATATATCATATCTCTCTTACTAAAGAAAGAATTCTGAGGAGAAAAGAGATACAGGGTGTCCATCTCCGCCCTGCTATCTGCACTTAAAAGGTCTCCCCACCCTTTCTCATTCTATAACTATTTATGCCTAAGAAGCATAAAGTCCTATGTTTCTATTTATGGAGATTTTTATACTGAGTTATAGGAGTTGCCAGATTGTCCTGAGTACAGTTTTTAAGGGATTACATAGCTGAGAGCCAATAGCATTTTTTGGCTTCCTTAAAGGAATCAGATAACAACACTCATTTTACACCAGTTTATCCATTTGTTTTTATTGCTGATTCTTCGTAATGCATAATCAATGGTTTTCATGGTACAACTAGAAAACTACTAGCTCTCACAGAAATGCTATTTCAGCACACACATGAATTCATGGTAGCACAAGATGAATAGTTTTAGTCTGGAAAGTATATACAATATAAACCAATGTTGCTCAAAACAAAATTTAGTACAGCGTGGGGTATGCTTTCTGTCTAGCTAGATGAATTATTTCATTCCAAAGTATAAGCATTTTCAAACACAAAAAATCTAAAAGTTTTCACATGTTTAATTTAAAAGCAGTTTCTTGACATTCATTGACTCAGGTTAAGATTTTCTCAATATTTTGAAACCCAACTAGAGGATCATTTTTACATTAATTGGTTTGAAAGTATAAATATATTTATGTGGAAAAGCTTAGAATTCTCATTCTTAAAGAGAAGTGAATACACATAATTAAAGAAAGTGAATTTCATATGATACCCGCAATTATACGCATGATGGCTAATCTTATATTGGATTATTAGAAGCATATGCTTTACTTTCTTATTGAATTAATGAGACTCAGAGATTATTCCTGTTCTGTAACTGAATCTGTTTTCAATTAGGAAAACTTTAAACTGTTTCCCCCAAGTTGATTTTTAATGAATGGTGTCTAAAATATACTTTGGTACTCCCTATATTTTAACGCAAAAATGGTTTGTACTAAGCTTTATCACCCATTACCATTTCTTTTCGTCCCAACTACTTGATCTTTCTCTTCCTTCTCCTTTGGACAGAAGTGTTTCAAAGGGAACTGTGGTAATTCTCTTAATGTTTAGTACAATTAGCAAAGATTCAAGAAAATGTCTCCCAATAGAATGATTACATCATACAAGACTGGCTAGCTTAGTCATCCTACAACTATTTCCACGGCTTTGGTATTTAATCCACATAAATATACAGAGGCTGCCTCTTTGCTATTCTCCTTTATCTATTAGAATTGAATCATAGTTCTTTTGGATTGGACATATCACCATATGCCTTTTCCAAAATTTCATAGCAAGCACACGGTGAAAGAATGTTACTGTCTACCCATGAAATAAACAAAAAGATGAGGATAGTGATTTGGTCGTAGTCTCTTTCTCCGACCTCTGTTTAAACGGTATCTTCCCATGATATTTTCCAGGACTATATGCTCCCCACAGAGCCATCTGTTTCATCTGGAGGGGAGGGTGGTAGAGTATGCTATGTTTCCTATTAAATGTGTCCAGAGTCAGACTCACCATTATTTTACTCCACCTCCATAGCCAAACTGTCCCCAGAAGTGAGTGTTCCTAACAAACTTTTTTCCCCTGTGGTCATAATTTCACAGCTTCTCTCATTGGACTTAGTTTTATAACTGTCATTTCCATTATCATTTTCAATAATCACTCCATTGCAAATGAGCAAGCTTGAATCTTTCACTTATTTCTTTGGCAATATTTCTTCAAATTTATTTAGACAAATAAATGTTCCATTGTTTTGAACAGCTAAATTGAATTAGCCCTCATTAATAGTGTTACTTTGTAAAAAGCAGCATGTCCAAACATAAATAGTCCTGGCTGAGATAATGTTCTGTTGCTGATATCCTGGTGTGCCTGTTCCAGACTCCAGGATATTGACTACAATGATCTGGTACCATCCCCATAACTTACATATCTAACCAGAGTGATATTTTAAACCTTTCATTAATTAGATACCCTACAAAAAGCACTAAAAGTTTTACTGTTGCTGTGTTTTGGAAATGACTGAATCCACATGTGGAATAAGAGCTATGTAAGATTTACTATGAGGTTAATTTGAGCAAGAGGTTTAGACAACAAATTCTAAACACTATTCAAGGAGATCCTATTTTAGAGGAAGAACCTTCTCTGTGATAGGTATTATACTAAATTCAACAGTGAACAGACAGATATTAAGGTCTAGTTTCTCTTTTAATCTCCTTCCTTTAATTAACAACTAAAAGAAATCTTAGTTGAATGGTTCTTTTTTTTTTTATCTTTTTCTTGCCTTGACTCTTCTGCATCTTACTAATGACTTTCCATTGGTTTTCCTATCTCACTCCCATCCACCATGAGATTTCTCTTCTTTGTATTTAAGAATCTTATCTCTCTTTAAATAAAATGTTACCTCTACATCTCTAAAAATTGTAGGTTTAATTGGAGAATGAACATCTTACTGAGGCTATTGTCTTACACATCACAATCTCTAATCATCTCAACATTCCTACAAGGTAGGTATTATGTTTTCCACTTTAGAGGTAAGAAAAATAAGGTGTGCAGACATACTGTGTTGTACATCTAATGAGTGTCATAGTCAGGATACACATTAATATCTGTTTGACTCCAAAGCCACCACTCTGCCTCACTCCACCCACTGTAGGTACTATATCTTCATCAACAATATCATGTACCAAAATGTTCATTGCAGCTCTATTTACAATAGCCCGGAGATGGAAACAACCTAAGTGTCCATCATCGGATGAATGGATAAAGAAGATGTGGCACATATATACAATGGAATATTACTCAGCCATAAAAAGAAATGAAATTGAGCTATTTGTAATGAGGTGGATAGCCCTAGAGTCTGTCCTACAGAGTGAAGTAAGTCAGAAAGAGAAAGACAAATACCGTATGCTAACACATATATATGGAATCTAAGAAAAAAAAAATGTCATGAAGAACCTAGGGGTAAGACAGGAATAAAGACACAGACCTACTAGAGAATGGACTTGAGGATATGGGGAGGGGGAAGGGTAAGCTGTGACAAAGCGAGAGAGAGGCATGGACATATATTCACTACCAAACGTAAGGTAGATAGCTAGTGGGGAACAGCTGCACAGCACAGGGAGATCAGCTCGGTGCTTTGTGACTGCCTGGAGGGGTGGGATAGGAAGGGTGGGAGGGAGGGAGACACAAGAGGGAAGAGATATGGGAACATATGGATATGTATAACTGATTCACTTTGTTATAAAGCAGAAACTAACACACCATTGTAAAGCAATTATACTCCAATAAAGATGTTTAAAAAAAAAAAAAAAAAAGATCCCTGAAGAAGTTTGGTTCTTCCAGTAAGGACTTATTGTTAATTACCCTAGGATTGGGATAGTTATGTCGTTCTACTCTGAATGTCTCTATGCTTTAATTAAAATATTAATATTCAGCCCTTTTCTTCTACAGTCAGTGTTCTAAGACTGTGTGTGTGTGTGTGTGTGTGTGTGTGTGTGTAAAGATCCAAACTCAATAAATGGTATCAGGTTCACTAGAAGCAAGCATTGAGAGGAGAATTCATGTGCAAGAAATTTATTAAGGAAGTGCTCCCAAGAGTAACCAGTCAGGAAATGAGGAAAGCAGGACAACAGAGGTGAAGAAGCCATGCAAAGGTGTGATTCCATGGGAAGTCCTAGCCTCACTTTCACCACCAGCCTCAGCTTCAGCCTGCTGGAGCTAAAAGCTCTACAGTATAAATTACATATCATAGTTCGTCCCAACTGGAGGTAAAGGAGCTAGGCCTTAATTGGTCATTGACTAAGGGCCACTCCAGAAGGATGTGAACTCCCAGGTACTTCCAGTTCTGTGTAAACTGTTAATGCACCTAGCAGCCATAGAGAAATTTTCCAAGAGAATCTGGATATAAACCACTAGAAGAAAGTCTACACAACTTGGGAGGGCAGGTAGAAGGATCTGAGGTAATTTGGGCAGCACACAAATAACTGGTGAAAGGATAATGGGAATTAGTTATAAAGCTAAAAACCCCAAAGAATGAAACTGTGAAATTATGACTACAGGAATGAGAAAATGCCTATTACCATTGCAGATGGTTGTTTATTAAGCATGTTAGTTTACAAATAATGCTTTACCTGTCTGAAAAGGATTTGAGGGTACTGCAATTAAAGACACATATAAGGTATGAGTATTAAAATAGAAATGGAAAATTTCAAGCCTACAGCTACTGGGAGATACAAATTAATATATACCTAGGCTCCTGTGGTTATTGTACTTTTTATAATTAAATTTATATTTGAGTTTCCTGATAGTCATGGCAAAATGATAAGAACACTTAATATAAGATCTATCCTCTTAACAAATTTTAAAATATACAATACAGTATTGTTAACTATATGCATTATGCTATATAGTAGATCTCTAGGACTTAGTCATCTTGTATAACTGAAACTTCCTACCCTTTGGGTAATACCTCCCCTTTTCCCCATCTCCCCATCACCTAGAAATAACCATTCCAATCCCTGTTTCTATGATTCTGACAATATTCCTCAGATAAGTTGGATCATGTAATATTTGTCCTTCTGAGTTTGGTTTACTTCACTTAGCATAATGTCTTCCAGGTTCATCCATGCTGTTGCAAATGGCAAGATTTTCTTTTAAGACTGAATAATATTCCATTGTATGTATACCGCATTTTTTCATCCATTCGTTCACTGATAGATATTTAGGTTGCTTTACGTCTTGACATTTGTGAACAATGATGCATGAACATGAAGCAGATGTTCAATATAATGAACATACGGGTGCAGATATTTCTTCAAGATACTGATTTTAATCCCTTTGAATATATACATTGCTGAAACATATGGTAGTTTTATTTTTAGTTTTTTGACGAACTTCCATAATTTTTTTCACAGTGGCTGCACCCCAACATTCCCACCAACAGTTTACAAGGATACCAATTTCTCCACATTTGTTATCTTTTTTTTTTGATAAAATCCATCCTAACAGGTGTGAGGTGGTATCTCATTGTGGTTTTCATTTGAATTTCCCTGATGGTCAGTGATGTTGAGCATCTTTTGCTATACCTGTTGGCCATTTATACGTTGTCTGTGGAAAAAATGTTTATTCAAATTCTTTGCTCATATTTTAATCAGATTATTTGTTTATTATTGAGTTGTAGGAGTTCCTTATACTTTGGAGATTAACCCCTTATCAAATATGTGGTTTGCAAATTATTTCTCCACAGGTTCCATTCCACTGGTTACCTTTTCTCTCTGTTTCCTTTGCTGTGCAGAAGTTTCTTAGATTATGTAGTCCACTTGTCAGTTTTTACTTTTGTTGCCTGTGTTTTGGTATCATATACAAGAAAATATTGCCAAGACCAATGTCATTAAGCTTTTCCCCTATGTTTTCTTCCAAGAGTTTTAAGTCTTATGTTCAAGTCTTTAATCCATTTTGAGTTCTTTTTGCGTATGGCATAGGTAAGGGTCTAATTTCATTTTTTTGTGAGTATCGAGTTTTGCAAACACCATTTTCCCATTGTGTATTCTTGGCACCCTTGTCAAAAGATCAGATGACCATATATGTAAAGGTTTATTTCTGGGCTCTCTCTTCTGTTCCATTGGTTTATATGTCTATTTTAATGTTAGTATCATACTCTTTTAATTACTGTAGCTTTGTAATATATTTTTTAACATTTTTATTGGAGTATAATTGCTTTACAATGGTGTGTTAGTTTCTGCTTTGTAACAAAGTGAATCAGCTATACATATACATATATCCCCAAATCTCCTCCCTCTTGCATCTCCCTCCCATTCTCCCTATCCCACCCCTCTAGGTGGTCACAAAGCACTGAGCTGATCTCCCTGTGCTGTGCAGCTGCTTCTCACTAGCTATCTGTTTTACATTTGGTAGTGTATATATGTCCATGCCACTCTCTCACTGCGTCCCAGCTTACTCTTCCCCCTACCCATGTCCTCAAGTCCATTCTCTACGTCTGGGTCTTTATTCCAGTCCTGCCCTTAGGTTTTTCAGACCCTTTTTTTTTTTTTAGATTCCATATATATATGATAGCATACGGTATTTGTTTTTCTCTTTCTGACTTACTTCACTCTGTATGACAGACGCTAGGTCCACCCACCTCACTACAAATAACTCAATTTTGTTTCTTTTTATGGCTGTGTAATATTCCATTGTAGATATGTGCCACATCTTGTTTATCCATTCATCTGTCCATGGACCCTTAGGTTGCTTCCATGTCCTGGCTACTGTAAATAGAGCTGCAATGAACATTGCGGTACAAGACTTTTTGAATTATGGTTTTCTCAGGGTATATGACCAGTACTGGGATTGCTGGGTCGTATGGTAGTTCTGTTTTTAGTTTTTTAAGAAACCTCCATACTGTTCTCCATAGTGGCTGTATCAATTTATATTCCCATGGTGCATGTAATATATTTTGAAATCAGGAAGTGTGATGCCTCCAGCTTTGTTCTTTTGCAAAGTTGTTTTGGCTATTTGGGGGTCCTTGGTGGTTCCGTATGAATTTTAGAATTGTTTTTTCTATTTCTATAAAAATGTCATTGAGACCTTGATAAGAATTGCACTGAATCTGTAGATCACTTTGGGTGATATAGACATTTTAACAATAGTAAGTCTTACAGTCCATGAACATGAGATGTCTTTCCATTTATTTGTGTCTGCTTTGAGTTCTTTCATCAGTGTTTTATAGTTTTCAAAATACAAGTCTTTCACCTCCTTGGTTAAGTTTATTCCTAAGTATTTTATTATTTGTAATGCCATAGTAAATGGGATTGTTTTCTTAATTTCTCATTCTGATGGTTCATTGTTAGTGTACAGAAATGCAACTGACTTTTGCATGTTGATTTTGTGGCATGCAACTTTGCTGAATTTTTTTATTAGTTCTAACTTTTTTTTTTTTTGGTGGAGTCTTCAGGGTTTTCTAAATATAAGATCACGTCGTCTACAAACAGAGATAAATTTACATCTTCTTTTCCAATTTAGATGCCTTTATTTCTTTTTTCTTGCCTAACTGTTCAGTCCAGGACTTCCAGTACTACATGGGATAGAAGTGGTGAGAGTCACCATCATTGCCTTGTTCACATCACAGAGGAAGAGACAAAGTTGAAATTTAAATGAGTTGTGGTTTTGCAAAGTGAGACCATGCAGGTAAAGCACTCAGCAAAACAGCAGTGTTAACATGGCCTTCAAGGCCCTATGTAATCTGGCTGTACTCTCCCAACAGATCCTTTACTCCAGCCAGCCTACTGATCTTCTTTCTGTCCTTGAAAACTAAAACTCTCCTATTCTAGCACATTTGTACTTATTTCTCTTACTTCAATCTGCCCTCTTGTGACTGGCTCTTTCCTCATGCTGGGTCCCAGCTCTAAAGTTCCATTCTCAGAAAGGTTTTCCTGGACTACCCTCATTCTTTATCATGCTACCTGTTTCATTTATTTTTCAGCACTTGTGAATATCTGAAATATATTCAGCCCTTCATTTGCCTATTGTTTGTCTCTCCCCCAACAAGAGAATATAAACTCCTTGAAAGCAAGAACCACGACTATAATACCTAGAACAATACCTGGAATCTAGCAGACTTGAGATAAATGTTTGTTTAAAGAATACAATCATTATTATTATCTCTATTCTCAGGGATGATATGATCTGATGGGAGAAGAGAGATAATTACAACTGAAGTAAGATTTCTAAAGCTTCATGGCTTCCCAGGGGATTCTTATATGGTGCTGAAAAGCAGGGCCTGATTGGGAAATGCATTTTTCCCCACCAATCCTTGGGATACAACACAATATGTCCCCGACTTATTTTATGCAACCTTCTACAAGAGAATTCTAACATCTATACACCTACCAGCATCTGCATCTGTATATGCTAACCTCTACCCTGTTTCCATGGTGCCCCTGTCCATGCAGATAAAAAATAAATGTTAGGGCAGCTGTATTCAATATGCAGAATTAAGATTCTTCCTGCTCCAAGGCAAGTTAAATGAAATATAATATTTTTAATTTTTAAAAATCTATTTCATGTCAGAAAATTGTTCCTATAGATTGTTTTTTTTAGTAGCTTTATTTAGCCATTTTCCTGTTCTCAGCTTCTGGCTCAAAATTCTGGTATTTCGCTGATGTGTTAATTTTAGGGGCAAATGCCTAATCAGAATTTTAAGGATAATTAGTAGGTTGGCTAAATTTCAGGAAGAAATACTAGCGGTGTTTTCAACAGGTTGGCAGAATGCCTCCAATTATAAAGATGGAGGAAATAAAATCAACAGAATGGTAAAATCCATTGAGGGACAGCTTGCATTTTATAGGAAAAGATGTAACTTCATTTAGCTTTGGTCTTTATGTCTTGCAAATGTGCTTAGCACTCCTATATCCCATGGGTCTCAGCGTCAATATTTATGTGCTGGAATATTTCATTGCCTCATAAATCAAGAGGTAACCAAGTATTTTTACTCTCTGGAAAAAATGTGTTATACCAGGTAGTTTCAGGCAGCTCTACTTCTCACTCACACTTTTATGCATAGACTCTCAGGATTATACAAAGCTAGATAAACAAGAAGGTTTGATCTTTCTCCTCTTGCTCCTTATATTTGATATTAACCATATTTGATTTTTAGGTAAATGTGATCCAACTCCAACCAAAATTTCAATCATGGAAACCCAAGGATAAGGATTGGAGGTTTTGTTTGTTTCATTTTAATACAAATTTCAAAAATCTCTCTCAGGGAAATCCTAGTACTTTAAATACCAAATTCAGGTTTAAAGCTGACACTCCTCCAAAAGGAATAGAAAAAGCATCTACATAAACGATCCCTAAGGACTCAAAAAAACAACAAACATTAAGAACATACATTACTTTCAACAGTCAGAAACGGTATTTCTCAAGGGAGCAGGTATTCACCTTATGAAGACCATTCTCACATGGAGTTCCAGATACAAGCCTCCTTCCCCAATTCCACAGAGGGTTCTGAGTCCTTAAATCTTTTCTATCCCCGTTTCCTAGATGCCTACGTTCTGGTTTCTATTCCAAACCCTTCACTCCATCAATATCTTCCATCTATATTATATAGAGAGAAGAATCTAGGCACCTGGACAGAGTGAGCTCATCCATCTGATAGGTGGTCCTGTATTCTACCAACCAAGCCCCATGTCTCTCAATAAATGAGCTGTTTCCCAAATTGTGTTCTATGGGATATTCATTCTCTCTCTCTCTCTCTCTCGCTCTCTCACACACACACATATATAAAAGAAGTCTGTAGTGAAATAAGTTTGAAAGATGTAGATTTAAAACAAAATATATCTATCTATTAGAGAATTTGTCAAAGAATTTAATGTGTTATTGTGCATTACAAATCTCAAAAAATGTGATAGAAGATACAGTATTTTCTAAATATACTTGACGACAAATCATTTTTTTAAGGAACATCCTTTATTGACACAATTATTTATTGATCTCCTTGTGTTGGCTTTAGTGAATGCATAGCAAGATGAAGAATCACATTTCCTGCCCTAAAGAAGTTTATAATTCAGGGAACAGATCATATTCTCTATAACTGTTCTCTAGTTAAGTAGCCACTGGCCACATATGGCTATTTAAGTTTGATTAAATAAACTTAAATAACATTCAAATTTTTCAGTTCCTTAGTCTCACTAATCATATGTCAAGCTCTTAATAGACACATAGTGGCTAATGACTGCCATATTGGTGGCGCTGGTATAGAACATTTCTATCATTGCACAATATTTTATTGGACAGAACTACTCTAGGACATTATACTATTTTTCTTAACTGCATACTAATAATCACAGTCTTTCATTTTTTATATAATTTTTCTTCCAAAGACTACAAACATTATCAGATCTTATCCAACCACAAGTCATTCTTTTGTTGGACTTGAGAAATTTCACTCATGCTTGGTAGAAATTATTCTTACTTCTATTATTACTTTACTTTCTTAATGAATTGCTTCTGGATCCATTATGTTACCTGAACTCAAGAACACTGACAGGAGTTAACAATCAGATCATATTAGACCAACCACACAGTGACCCTAGAATCAGAGATTTTCAAATCTGGAAAAGCCCCTAATGATTTATTCTAATTCCCTTAGTTTTGAAACTTATAAATTGAAGCTCAGAGACATAGGAACTTGGCCTTTGTCACATAGATACTAAATGCCAAAGCTACTTAAATCCACCTAAGTCAGTCATAGTGACTGTACACAACTCCCTGGGTCTTAAATATTTTCCTTCAGAAAGGAAAGTTATGGCATAGCACACTACTGGCTAATAGGTTTAGCTATACACAGCAGGGATTTTTCTACTGATATTCTTATGCTAATGGTATAAAATGGAGCTCTTCTCCATGAGATTATTATCCTTGGCATTAAATTTAACTTTTACTGAAACTCAGTATGTGTTGTACATAGTAAGCCCTATAGAGAAATCCTCAGTGACACCATGTCCGTGTGTGTGCACACATATGTACAGGATCAGGAAAGAAAATGCAGATTTTTATTTCTCAATATTCAAATATATCATAATAAATATTTCACACTTTTATAGCACTTGACAGTTCCAGTGGCCTTTACACACATTATCTTATTAATCTCACAGCATCCTGTGAAGTAGGTATTTTTTAAAAAGGAGAAAACTGAGATTCAGAGAGATTAAGAATCATACAGTCCTGAGTCACATGAATGATATGCAGGGACTAAAATTCATCTAAAGCTGATGCACTTACTATCACATCATAGCTACCCTCCCTTAAAAAACATGGAAAGGACTTCCCTGGTGGCGCAGTGGTTAGGAATACTGCAGTGGTTAGGAATCTGCCTGCCAATGTCCGGGAAGATCCCACATGCTGTGGAGCAATTAAGCCCGTGCACCACAACTACTGAGCCTGCGCTCTAGAGCCCACGAGCCACAACCATTGAGCCCGCGTACCTAGAGCCCATGCCCCGCAGCAAAAGAAGCCACCACAATAAGAAGTGTATGCACCACAACGGAGTAGCCCCTGCTCGCCGCAACTAGAGAAAAGCCCGCACACAGCAACGAAGACCCAACACAGCCAAAATTAAATTATTTAATTAATTAATTATTTAAAAAACATGGGAAAAAATCCCTGTGTACCGTTGGTGGGAATGTAAAATGGTACAACTGCTATGAGCAACAGTATGACAGCACCTCAAAAAATTAAAAATAGAATTACTATATGATCCTGCAATTCCACTTCTGGATATATACCCAAAAGAATTGAAAGCAGGATCTTGAAGAGACATTTATAAACCCACGTTCATAGCAGCATTATTCACAACAGCTAAAACATGGAAGCAACCCAATATATGGTACATATATACAATGAAATATTACTCAGCCTTAAAAAGGAAGGAAATCCTAACATATCCTAAAACGTGGATGAAACTTGAGGACATTATGCTAAGTGAAAGAAGCCAATCACAAAAAGACAAATACTATACGAGTCCACTTACATGAAGTACCTAGAGTAGTCAAATTCATAGAGAGAGAAAGTGGAATGGTGGTTGCCAGGGACTGGGAGAAGGAGAGAATGGGGAGTTATTGTCAAATGGATATAGAATTTCAGTTTCATAACATGAAAAAAGGTCTATGGAGATGGATGGTAGTGACAGTTGCACAACATTATGGATGTACTTAACACCACTGTACACTTAAAAAGGATTAAGATGGTAAATTTTGCTATGTGTATTTTACTACAATTAAAAAATAGCAAAATCACTCCCTTTGAGCACATCAGTTATATTCCCCCCAAACTATTTTTACAACAAAATAAAGCATGCAAAATTACCAGGTACCTAAACCATATTCAGAATTCTGCTTCCAGAATTACCACAGCCTAAATGGACTAAGACAGACAAGTAGCTTCAAGATCAGAAAAGACAGTATAGAAGACTTAAGAGCATGGGCTCAGGAGTCACACAGTTTGGGTTCTATTTCCTGTTCTGATATTTCTCCTTCTGTTTTCTAGATAGATGAAGCCAATGGAATTGAAGAAGAATGGCCCACAGAAACCTCTCATGAACTTCTTCATGCTCTTTCCCCACTTCTGACTAAGTGGAATGGATATGACTACTGCAGCCATGGACATGGTATGTTGTGTTGACAGAGTCCCTATCTGCCTATATCCCTGAATAATGGCAGAGCCTCCATCAACACAGGCTCCAAAACAACCACAAAAAGGAAACCTGCACTGCTCACATGTTCACCTGCCAGAGACTACTACATGTGCAAGAGACAAACTCCTATTATTGCAAGCCACTTTATATGTGGGTGTATTTGTTATAGCATTCAGCATTACCCTAACAATTTGCGTGTGTCACTAAGTCAGGGAGAAAGCTTTCCAACCTCTCTAAGACTTGTGACTTTTTAGGTATTTTCCAATACTTCATTTAAGCTCTGCAATGCCTGAAAAAGTAAAGTCTTCTTTTACCTGTCATGTATCATGGGGAACAATAAAAAAGTGTAGGATCAGAGCATGACTAGAATTTTATTGATGACCCAAGGCAAAATAATATTCAGCCTGCTCTTTTGCAGTAGTATTAGATCTGCTGCTCTTTCAGCAGTAAAATCCTGTTTTGTCAGCAGCTACTCAGAGTAGATATGACTCAGAGGACACATAAAAGCATACATGTAAGGTAATTAGCTATTATGTTTAGAAAACCATTTTTTGCAACTTAAGTGCACTCTAACATTGCGTATTTTAAAAAATCAAAATCATATTCAGGGCTTCCCTGATGGTGCAGCGGTTGAGAGTCCGCCTGCCGATGCAGGGGACACGGGTTCATGCCCCGGTCTAGGAGGATCCCACATGCTGCAGAGAGGCTGGGCCCGTGAGCCATGGCCGCTGAGCCTGCGCGTCCGGAGCCTGTGCTCCGCAACAGGAGAGGCCGCAACAGTGAGAGGCCCGCGTACCGCAAAAAAAAAGAAAAAGAAAATCATATTCAGTATGCAGAATCTCAAAAACGTTATGCTCTTCTATTTATGTCCTAATTGCATAAGACAGAAGAAAGGTACAAATGGTACACAAGGACATGCAGAGAGAAACACAAATTTTAGATATCTAAGAGAACTTAAAGATCACTGAGCACCAAAGAGGAAGAAAGCAATGCCTGGAAATATTGTGAACTGCACAATATCATTCCAAAAGAGTTAGGACTAAAATTCAGTTCTCAGTGTTTTGTTTTGTTTTTCAGAAAACACTCATTTTTCAGATCAACTTCCAATGATTTAGAATTGTGGAATCTTGTTTCTGTGACATTATTCTTTAACTTTTCTTCAAAAAGTGATATTATATCATGATTTATTTTATAATATTTGAGTTTGCAAGAGTAACAATTCTGAGGCCTACCAGCATCTTATACATAGATAGTACTCAACAAACATTGATAGGTTGAGGTTATGTCCATCAAGATTCATGGCCTAAGATAAGGTTTTTGCTATGACCCCACAGTCCAAATGTCTAGGGTTCCTATTTTTTTAAAAAAAGTTTAGAAAACCCAGAGTGAGAAAGAGGTTAATTATAGAGCAAAATATTTACTCTTAAATACTAAATATTTCTCAGGACCCAAACATGACTTTTTATGATTATACTACTTATGTTTTGAACATTTTCAAAAGACTTCTGGATCAGCCACAACAGAATAACAGGAATGGGATTTACTCTCACTGTAAAAAAGAAATATATAACTGAAGAAAATATATAAAACAACTTTTTAGGCACTAGACAAAAGACAATGTAGACTGTGTTCCTGAGAGAAGAGAAATGCACAAGGTGAGTTTTGAATTTGCTTCAGTATTCTACCTTTCCAAGCTGCAGCTGTGGACCAAAGATTTCACTTTCAGGCAGAGGGAACAGAGCACAGAGATGCAACTTTCCAGAAAACAACAGAATAATATCTTTAAGGTATTGCAAAACAAAAACTGTCAGCCTAGAATTGTATTTATATTTGCCTGCATATTTACTATTTTCAGTGCTTTTCATTCCTTCTGGTAGATCAGAGGTCTGCACACATTTTCTGTGAAGGGCCAAAGAGTACATATTTAAGGCTTTGAAAACACTGTAAGTAGATTTTCAGACAAACAAAAAAGAAATTTGTCATTAGTAGACCTGCACTGCAAGAAATGTTACAAGATGGCCTTCAGGTTGAGGCTTAATGATTCTAGCATTAAGGATGTATACCTTAATGACTGTGAGCCAAATTAAACCAGTTACCTGTTTTTGGTTGGTCTATGAACTAAGGTGATTTTCACACATCTAAGTGGTTGGAAAAAAATCAAAAAAATAATACTTTGAAAATTATGTGAAATTCAAATATTATTATTCACTTAAAAAGTTTATTAGAACACAGTCATAATCATTAGCTTACAAACTATCTATGGCTGCTTTCACTCTACAATGGCAGAGTTGAGTAGTTGTAACAGAGACTGTATTGCCCACAAAGCCTTAAATATTTACTCTTTGGCCCTTCATAGAAAAAGTGTGCAGACCTCTGATCTATCAGAAGGAATGAAAAGCACTGAAAATAGTAAATATGCAGACAAATATAAAAAAAAAACTTTCCTCTTTTTTTACTTCATTTAAAAAATTGTTTAAAGCAAAAGTAATAGAAGTGGATTAAGAGATTTAAGCACATGTAGAAGCAAAAGGTATGACAATAATAGGAAAAATAATACAAGGGGAGTAAATAGAAACATAGCACTGTAATATCCTTATATTATACATGAAGGGGTATGCCTTAGTCAGATCAGACTACTATAATAAATACCATAGACTGAATGGTTTAAACAACAAACATTTATTTCTCACAGTTCTAGAGGCTGGAAAATCCAAGGTCCTGGCCAATTCTATTCCTGATGAGAGCCCTTTCTTAGTTTGTAGATGACATGCTGTATCCACATGAGGAGGAGAGAGGAATCATCTCTCTCATGTCTCTTCTTATAAGGGCACTAACCCCATTATGGTGGTTCCACCCTCATGACCTAATTGCCTCTCAAAAGCTTCACCTCCAAATACCATCACTTGGGGGGATTACGGCTTCAGCACAAACATTCAGTCCATAGCATGGAATAATATTAACTCAAGTTAAGTTGTGGTAAGTTAAAGATGTATATGTTAATCTCTACAGCAACATCTAAAATAACAAAATAAGGAGATATAAAGAAAGATAAAATAGAAGAGTAGAAAATATTCAATTAATCAAAAATAAGGAAGAAGAGGAAAAAAACAAAGAACGGGGGAAAGAATAGAAAAACAAAAGTAAGATGGTAGTCTTAAATGTAACCATATCAAAATTACAGTATATCTAAACATTCTAATTAAAAGGCAAAGACTGTCAGACTGGGAAAAAATCAAGACCAAATACATGCTCTCCATAAGAGATGTATTTAAATATAAATATGCAGAAAGGTTGGAAATAAAATGATGGTAAAATATATACCACAAAAACAATATACATAAAGCTGGACTGATTATATTAAAAATCAGACAAAGAATGCTTCAAGTAAAGGAATAATAATAAAGATGATTGAGGGACATGGCTTAATGAGACAAGGATCAAAGAATATTGAAGATGTGAAAAACACTATCAAACAATTAAAGAACACTAGGTGAAACCAGTTAACTGGGATTTATATAACACTACATAAAGCAACTACAGAATTCACATTCTTTTGAAGCACACATAGAACATTCACAATATAGACCATGTGTTGAGCCAAAAAAACAAGCCTTAATTTCAAGGGATTGTAAACATAAAGAATACATTTTCAAACTAAATTAGAATTATATTAAAAAATCAATAACAAAAAGATACTTGTAATATCCCCAAATACTTGGAAACTAAGAAATATAATTCTAAATAAGACATGAGCCTAAGAAAAAAAATCACAAAAGAAAATAGAAAATATTTTGACCTGCATTATAAGGGAAACACAACATATTAAACTTTGTGGGATGCAATTAGGACAGTCTTTAAAAGGTAATTTATATCTTTAGATGCTTATATTAGAGAAGAAACATTTAAAATCAATGATCTGAGACACTATAAAGAACAAGAAAAATAAGATCAAATTAAACTCAGAATAAGTAAAGGGAGGAAAGAATAAATGTGTAAATCAACTGGTATATAAACAAACAATAGAGAAAACTAACAAAACTGAAACTCATTGGCAAGTATTATCAAACATTTGAGAAAAAAATAACTACAACCCTCCAATCTTAAACCAATATTTTCCTAAAATATAAACAGTCCAAACATTTTAATTAAAAAGCAGACATTGGGCTTCCCTGGTGGTGCAGTTGTTGAGAATCTGCTTGCTAATGCAGGGGACATGGGTTCGAGCCCTGGTCTGGGAGGATCCCACACGCCGCGGTGCAACTAGGGCCATGAGCCACAACTACTGAGCCTGTGCGTCTGGAGCCTGTGCTCTGCAACAAGAGAGGCCGCGATAGTAAAAGGCCCGCACGCCGTGATGAAGAGTGGCCCCCACAACTAGAGTAAGCCCTCGCACAGAAACAAAGACACAACACAGCAAATGTAAATAAATTAATTAATAAACTCCTACCCCCAACATCTTCTTTAAAAAAAAAAAAAAGCAGACATTGTCAGAGTGGATGAAAATGTAAGACCCAATTATATACTATCTTTTAAAAAAAAGCTTCAAATATAAAGATATAGATAGATTTAAAGTAAATTCATGGAAAAACACGTGCTTTGCAAATATTAATCATAAAGTTGTGTCTTAGTGTGTTAAGGCAGCTGTAACAGATACCATAAACTGGGATAACAGAAATTTTATCTCACAGTCTTGGAGATTGTGAAGTTAAAGATCAAGGTGCCAGCGGATTCCATGTTTGGTAAAGGCATGCTTCCTGGTTTACAGAAGGCTGTGCTCTCTCCTGGCAGAAGGGGCAAGGGAGCTCTCTTGGATCCTCTTATAAGGGTACTAATCTTATAATCTTTTATAAGGGTGGAGCCTTCATGACCTAACCCATCTCCAAATGGCCTCACCTCCAAATACCATCAAACTAGATATTATGTTTCAACATATGAATTTTGGGGACACAAATCTTCAGTCTATAGCATCTGGGGTGGTAGTATTAATATTAGACAAAGTAAACTTTACAACAAGAAATATTACCAAGGATAAAGATAAAGGAATCCTAATGATAAAAATATCAATTCACCTAAAAGTAGAACTTAAATGAAGCAAAAACTAAATGCACCTAAAAGTAGAACTTTTATGCTCCTAAAAGTAGAACTTAAATGAAGCAAAAACTGACTATTTAAGGAGAAATAAATACTTGAATATTTCAAAACTCTCTTCTAAGTAATTGATAAAATAAGTGGACAGAAAATCAGTAAGGATATAGAAGACTAAATAACTATAAATTGACATTCATAAAATATTCCAATGACAGAAGAATATGCATTCAAGTACACATGGTATATTCACCAAGATAAACTATATGTTGATCATAAATCAGGTTGCAATAATTTTAAAAGACTGAATAAAGTTTATATTGATTTTCATGCTTTTTAAAAATAAAAATTTTTGGAAGAAGTCTTTTAATAGGCTTAAGGAATCCTATCTCATACTACTTGATGACAAAATCCAACTAAAAATAATGTCATCAATTGGATTTTAAAAATTAGTATTCTATTTTCTCTTCCAGGTTATTTTACAAAGCAAGTAATATCTCACAATGTATGAAAGAAAGCCTCTCAGTGAGGAAAATTTTTTAAACCAATAAATCAAAAGATAAGTGATCAAAACTCGAATATTCTGAAAACCAGTTGTAGGCATTGTGTTCATGTCATATCAAAAGCAATAAATAATAAAAAGTCCTGGAATATTCTTTCAAATAATTAAAATATTTTAAGGAAATTGTGAGCCACCTCAAAGAAGAGAAGAGTACTGGTGAGTCAGATTCCTTTCTAATTCAAATGGGAGTTATGAATATAACTCAAGGTTGTTTTTCATGTTGTATATGGAGCTCTACAAAAAGTATTTCTGTTTAGGGTAGATAATCTATCAAAATAAAACTGGCCGAGCTATAACATGAATACATATTAGGCTACGTAGGCATACAGCCTGATTTTTTTTTTTTTTTACCAATCCAGTGGTGGAATGGTGCTGTTTATGTTTTCTTTAAGTATATATGGTTTGTTTTGTTTTGGTTTGGTTTGGTTTTGGTTTTAATGTAGAAGGCATCCGGCATTGACATCTAGTCTTGTATTGAGATAGCAAAGAATGTGGAAAGTCTTGGATATCTATGATCAAAGTCAAAAGTACTGAAGAGGTATTGATATGTGGTTCTTAAGAAGCCCAAAGAACCAGAAAAAAAAGAAGAAGAAAAACAACAAAAAAAAAACGCTGGAGGGGTAAAGGAATCAAGACACTGGCACAGAGAGGTTAATGAATGATTTGGGAACAATGATTAAATAAAGGCTGAATCAGAGCTCAGAGAACCTAAAAGAACAGATAAGAGAGAGGTTTGTCAATCACTACAGAAGGCAAAGAAAGTAAAAAGCAGGTCAAGAAAATTAATTGTGCAGTTCAAGCCCCATGTCCATAATTTGTATAGAACTAGAGCTCAAAAATAGAAAGTAGTTCCAGGTATTCAGGGAGGAACCTACGATGACAGGTGAGAAACTAGACCCAGAGTTACATAAGTGTCAAAGTCAAAAACCCACCTAAAGCAACTACATTTCAGCGAGCAAAACCAAGACAAAATAGATTAGTCAGGACCCTAAAAGAATGAGATCCAACCCTGGAAATGTAAGTACAACTATTGAGCAGATAAGTACACACAGTTGTTATGTACATGAAGCTTCATCTGGATCCACATATGGGTAGCCTGGTTAATAAGGAAAGGAACAGCAAGTTGGGCTTTAAGCTGACCTAAGATCATCTGAAATATGCAACCTTCCCAGAAGCAGAACTAAGACCAGGAAAAACACAGCAATCAGGTGGAGAGGCTCACTTACTATGAGCACAACGAATCAGGAAAGTACCAGACCATTTCTACCACAGAGACCGAGGTTTTCAATGTGATTTAAAGGGACATTAAATTTTATATATCTTTTAAATGATTCAGCTATTTATAAATATCAATAGTGTTAAAGTTCTAATTTCATAAAATGTTGAAACAAGAACTACACCAAAGATTAAAAATCATGGGCTGAAAGTCTAAAACCCCTATGAGTGTAAACTTAAATACATAAAAGGCCATGTAAATTGCTATAACTCTACCATATTAGTAAAAGATAATTATTAAATGGAATATTATTGTCTATTTTCCTCTACAATAAAAGCAGTTAAAAGACTATTGATTATCTCCAGATTTTATGAAGAATTTGTTTTCACAGAAGTCTCCTAATCAAAAATATCTAGAGAACGAGTAAGCACTGTCATGCCCAACAGCCCATGTGAAGGCAGACAGGGATCAGGCACAACTGTTGAGTATGGTCTACAGTGGAGTGACAGAGGTGGACTGGGTCACTGCCCTCAACTCTGCCTTTGTTATCTCTATAAAGTTGACTTCATTGAGAACTCACACTCCCTGAGCCCAAACAGACAGGGAAAATGTGCTTAAATCATTTAACTGCTTTCCCTCCCCTTTCTCATTGCCTTTCTTTTACCCCCAAGACTTCTGGGCTCCTCTCTTGCCTTCCTTTCCCAAGTTCTGAAAAAGTCTCATTTCTGTTCTTCTAGACATCCCCCATGAGGACACAGGTAAATCTTGTGAGAGCTTCTCCCAAGAATTGAATCCTGGCCCCAAATCTAGGGTTCAGTTCTGCAGTTGGTATAGATTTCTATTTGCTGCTTTCTTAAAGACAAATATTGACCATTGTCTAGAGTGCCTCAGTTGTCCTTCACCAACCAGAAACCTTGTTATTGACTACTGCTTCCTGCACCCATGCACCTCCACTCCATCACTAGCCTTAGCCACTTGATCAGCTACTCGCTAGTCTAATTTAATACCTACAAAACACCCACCAAGCCTCTTTTACAGAGCAGGTCCCTCTAGAAAAATTTTGCTTCCACTCTTTCCAAAGGCAAGTGTACACATTCTTCACTTACTCTCGTAATAAGGTAACAATATTACATGAAGTAGTTCCTAATGTCAAGGTCCAAAGCCATGGGCTACATGAAAAGAAAGTTACTAAGACAACCCACTATGACTTCCTGATCTCCCCAGATATGTTTGTTAGGAAAACAGAGACTATCAGAGAGGCTGGAAATGATTTTGTCCCCCCTACAAACCACTGAGAGAGTATTTCTGAGTGTGCAGAGGACAGCTGAGCTCATTACCGAGTGAAATAGAAACTACCTACAGCTAATGGTAAAACTAATGAATTATGAAGTCACTTCCCCATTATTTCCTTCAGGTATAAAATGAGGAAGTTGGGCTAGGTCACCTCTGAGGCCTCCTTAAGCTCTAAAAATCTATGATCTGTATAGAGTGCCTCCATTTAAATTGACATTTAATGTTAAACATACAAAAACTTATTGGCAATAGAATGTACTTTCTGTGAGCGCCAAAATAGAATCAGTATGGCTAAAACATGAGGTTTTAAAGGAACTTAGAAAACCTATGCTTAAGAATTGAGAAGCCATAACTTAAACTTAATTTGTGCAGTACCCATGAGTTCTGAATAATAAGGCACTTGAATCCACAAAGCATTTGACAAATTCAAATTCATAACCATTTATCAGCATATTTCCAGATCCCCAAGTACAGTGGAGATTGTAAATGTAGTATTATATAGGAATGCACAATTCATTTTCATTCAGGAAATGATACCATGGAATAAGAAATTTTACGAAATGTATTTTATCATTTTAAAATCTATGGTCATAAAGGAAACTAGGCAATGCAAGTAGGGTGGTAGGAATACAATGCTCCATCTCCCTGGTCATAACTGAATGGCCCCAATTTCCAGTCATTCATGTTTTCAAGAACATGGGTCTCCATTTCAAAATGTCTTAATAGTTATGAATGACTTGTTTTCAGCATAAACACTAATGTGCTTTTCTACATTAGTTCATTATGGAATAATGTACATCAATTTCATGCATAATTTGCACTTTTATAGCTGAAACATCAAGAAAAAACATTATCATTAAATGTTGATTTATGAAGCAAAAAAAATCATTTTTAATTCAACCCCATGTTTATCAGACCAGCAAGAACTTAAAATTATGCAGAGATATCACATTGTTCCTGAGGGGTCTTCTCTTCCCCATATCAATGTCTATTCCTGCCTGCTGGCTGCTGCTTTCTAGGCAGAATTTCTAGGCATAGAAAGTTGTTCCGTTCCTTGTAAGAACAGAAGTTTCACTCTAAAACAAGGGTCAGCAAACCACAACTAATGTGCTATGTGCACTGCTTGCCTATTCTGCCTGTTCTTAGCTCTAGAACTAAGAATGATTATTATGTTTTTAAATGGCTGTAAAAAGAAAAAAAGAAAAATATTTCAAAACATGTAAAAATTATATGAAATGCAAATTTCAGCATCCAATAAATGAAATTTAAAACACAGCCAGCTTCACGTGTTTACATATTGTCTATGGCTGCTTTTCTGCTATAACATAAAGTCAAAATGTCGCAACGGAAACCATATAGCCCACAAGTTATACTTACTAACTGGTCCTTTAGAGAATAAGTTTGCTGACCCCTGCCCTAGAACACCTAGGAAATTGCCTTGTGGCCTCAACTCCTGCAAATGGAAACGTGTTCTGTTTCCCATTCTTAATACAAAGTCAAATTTAAAAGTCAACACTTTTCTTTAACACAGAAGCCCTCTACAAAAACATCTCCATTTTTCTTTCTAAAACTTCTGCCACAATTCTTCAGACTCAGTCACTTGCTCAAAAACAGTGTCTCCACTTTTCTCCCTGTTTCTTTCCTTGCAGGGAACTCACCACCTCAATTATCCTATTTAATCCACCTTATTCTTCTCTGTCCCAAAGAGATTTCTTCACAGTACTTACTGCAGTGAGAATTTATTTTCTATTTGTCTGTATCCCCCACTAAAAAGTACACTCAGTGAGGCTGGGGTCTATACATATTGTTCACCATGCCCATCATACAGTATTCTTTTAAAAGTTTTTAGTGATTGGTGACATCAGCATCAAGGCAGCATGAGACAATCCCTTTGTCTCTCCCCTTCAGTCTACAACTAGGACAGGACAACCTCCATAACTCAACAAAATCTCCTCTGCCCAGCACACAAAGACACCAGAGGGACCCACACAACTGCACATCTGAAGGTGTCTGGATTGAAACATATGAAGGAGGTAGACCAGGGAACAGTGGAGGTGGTGGCCATGATCCCAGCCCCCAGGCCCCAGGAGCTGAGCCCACAACCCAGAGAACCTGGTAGCAGCAGGGGAGGTGGAGCACACAACTCTACCTTCCTTGCCATGGAGGCACTTGTAGCCACAGGAAACTGGGCAGTAGCAGCCACAGGGCCAACAACCCAGTCCCTTCAGCTGCAGCAGTGCCCATGACTCCAGCCCTGTTGCCTGCAGCTGTGACACCTGAGAATTCCACGATGCCAGACATTGCAGAGGCACCCAGCTCCCTACACACACTTCTCCTCCCCTGCTATGGTGGCAGTAGCCACAACCTCTGCAACCCTGGACATTGTTCAGGCCCCCATCATACTGGTGAACCCAGCAACAATACCAGCAACAGCAGCAACACTGACAGCAGCAGGGCACCAGTGACCCCAGAGGCACAAACAGTGATGATGATGAGTGCACTGGCATAACTTCGGGCAGAAGTGGTAGAGGGTGGAAATACAGCCAGAGGCAGCTCAGGTAAGAGAAGCCAAAAACTTGAGCTATAGCACCACCCACTGAAAAACAAAAGAAAATCCTGTAATTACCAAGCTGTTGAATTGTTAGAATCAAAATTTAAAAAGCACTGCCTAAATAAAAAAATGTGTTAGCTACTTCAAATGTGCCAGCAGAGGAACAAATCATCAAGCACCATGAAAAATCATCGTAACACGGTACAACAAAAAGAAAATGACAATTCTCCAAAATCTAAACTTAAAGTCATGGAAGTTTGGAATCTAACTGATAGAGAATTCAAAATAGCTGTCATGAAGAAACTCAACGAGCTACAAGAAAACTCAGAAAGGCAGTTCAATGAACTCAGGAATAAAATTAATGAACAGAAGGGATACTTTACCAAAGAGATTGAAACTCTACAAAAAGAACCAAACAGAAATTCTGGAGCTAAAGAACTCAGTAAATGAGATAAATTATGCAATAGAAAGCACTGGAAATAGGGTAGTCCATATGGAAGAGAAAAATCGGTGAGCTTGAAGATTGAAATATAGAAATGATTCAGGTAAAAGAGGAGAGAGAATTTTTTTTTAAATGAAGAAAACTACAAGAATTATCCAATTCCAGGAAAGGCAACATAAGGATAATGAGTATCCCAAATGGAAAAGAAAGGGTGAAGGGAGCAGAGAGTTTATTTGAAAATACAATAGCTGAGAACTTCCCAAACCTGGAAAAGGAACTGTATGTACAAGTCCGTGAAGCTAAGAAAATACCTAATTATCTCAATGTAAAAACACCTTCTTCAACACACATTATACTTAAACTGTCTAAAGTCAATGATATTAGAGAAATGCAAACCAAAACTGCAGTGAGGTATCACCTCACACTGGTTAGAATGGCCATCATCAGAAAATCTAGAAACAATAAATGTTGGAGAGGTTGTGGAAAAAAGGGAACTCTCTTGTACTGTTGGTGGGAATGTAAATTGATACAGCCACTATGGAGAAAAATATGGAGCTTCCTTAAAAAACTAAAAATAGAACTACCATATGACCCAACAACCCCACTACTGGGCATATACCCTGGGAAAACCATAATTCAAAAAGAGTCAAGTACCACAATGTTCACTGAAGCACTATTTACAATAGCCAGGACATGGAAGCAACCTAAGTGTCCATCAACAGATGAATGGATAAAGAAGATGTGGCACATATATACAATGGAATATTACTCAGCCATAAAAAGAAATGAAATTGAGTCACTGGTAGTGAGGTGGACGGACCTAGAATCTGTCATACAGAGTGAAGTAAGTCAGAAAGAGAAAAACAAATATCATATATTAATGCATATATGTGGAATCTAGAAAAATGGTACACAAGAACCAGTTTGCAAGGCAGAAATAGAGACTGATAGGGATGCACTGAATGATAGGGATTGCACTGAATCTGTAGATTGCTTTGGATAGTATAGTCATTTTCACAATGTTGATTCTTCCAATCCAAGAATATGGTATATCTCTCCACCTGTTTGTATCATCTTTGACTTCCTTCATCAGTCTTACAGTTTTCTGAGCACAGGTCATTTACCTCCTTAGGTAGCTTTATTCCTAAGTATTTTATTCTTTTTGTTGCAATGGTGAATGGGATTGTTTCCTTAACTTCTCTTTCTGATCTTTCGTTGTTAGTGTATAGGAATGCAAGAGATCCCTGTGCATTAATTTTTTATCCTGCAACTTTGCCAAATTCACCGATGAGCTCTACTAGTTTTCTGGTAGCATCTTTAGGACTTCCATGTATAGTATCATGTCATCTGCAAACAGTGACAGTTTTACTTCTTCTTTTCCAATTTGTATTCCTTTTCTTTCTTTTTCTTCTCTGATTGCCATGGCTAGGACTTCCAAAACTATGTTGAATAACAGTGGTGAGAGTGGACATCCTTGTCTTGTTCCTGATCTTAGAGGAAATGCTTTCACTTTTTCACCACTGAGAATGATGTTTGCTGTGGGTTTGTCACATATGGCCTTTATTATGTTGAGGTAGGTTCCCTCTATGCCGACTTTCTGGAGAATTTTTATAATAAATGGGTGTTGAATTTTGTCAAAAGCTTTTTCTGCATCTATTGGGATGATCATATGCTTTCTATTCTTCAGTTTGCTAGTATGGTGTATCACATTGATTGATTTGCGTATATTAAAGAATCCTTGCATCCCTGGGATAAATCCCACTTGGTCATGGTGTATGATCCTTTTAATGTGTTGTTGGATTCTGTTTGCCAGTATTTTGTTGAAGATTTCTGCATCTATATTCATCAGTGATACTGGTCTGTAATTTTCTCTTTTGGTAGTATATTTTTCTGGTTTTGGTATCAAGGTGATGGTGGCCTCATAGAATGAGTCTGGAAGTGCTCCTTCCTCTGTAATTTTTTGGAAGAGTTTGAGAAGGATAGGTGTTAGCTCTTCTCTAAATGTTTGATAGAATTCATCTGTGAGGCCATATGGTCCTGGACTTTTGTGTGTTGGAAGATTTTTTTTTTTTTTTTTTTTTTTTGCAGTACGCAGGCCCCTCACTGCCACAGCCTCTCCCGCTGCGGAGCACAGGCTCCAGATGCGCAGGCTCAGCAGCCATGGCTCACGGGCCCAGCCGCTCCATAGCATGCGGGATCCTCCCAGACCGGGGCACGAACCCATGTCCCCTGCATCGGCAGGCAAACTCCCAACCACTGAGCCACCAGGGAAGCCCTGTTGGAAGATTTTAAATCACAGTTCAATTTCATTACTTGTGATTGGTCTATTCATATTTTCTATTTCTTCCTGGTTCAGTCTTGGAAGGTTATACCTTTCTAAGAATTTGTCCATTTCTTCCAGGTTGCCCATTTTATTGGCATAGAGTTGCTTGTAGTAGTCTCCTAGGATGCTTTGTATTTCTGTGGTGTCTGTTGTAACTTCTTTTTCATTTCTAATTTTATTGATTTGAGTCCTCTCCTTTTCCTTGATGAGGAGTTCTCTTGTATGTTATTTGTCATTTTGTCTTGTTGCTTTTAATGATTTTTCTTTGCCTTTAATTTTTGTCAATTTGATTACTATGTGTCTCTGCGTGTTTCTCCTTGGGTTTATCCTGCCTGGGACTCTGCACTTCCTGGACTTGCATGACTATTTCCTTTCCCATTCTAGGGACGTTTGCAACTATAATCTCTTCAAATATTTTCTCGGGTTCTTTCTCTCTCTCTTCTCCTTCTGGGACCACTATAATGTGAATATTGGTGCGTTTACTGTTGTCCCAGAGTTCTCTTAGGCTGTCTTCATTTCTTTTCATTCTTTTTTCTTTATTCTGTTCCATGGCAGTGAATTCCACCATTCTGTCTTCCAGGTCATTTATCCGTTCTTCTGCCTCAGTTATTCTGCTATTGATTCCTTCTAGTGTATTTTTCCTATCAGTTATTGTATTGTTCATCTCTGTTTGTTCTTTAATTCTTCCCGGTCTTTGTTAAACATTTCTTGCATCTTCTCGATCTTTGCCTCCATTCTTTCTCCGAGGTCCTGGATCATCTTCACTATCATTATTCTGAATTCTTTTTCTGGAAGGTTGCCTATCTCCACTTCATTTAGTTGTTTTTCTGGGGTTTTATCTTGTTCCTTCATCTGGTACATAGTCCTCTGCCTTTTCACTTTGTTTATCTTTCTGTGAATGTAGTTTTCGTTCCACAGGCTGTAGGATTGTAGTTCTTCTTGCTTCTGCTGTGTGCCCTCTGGAAGCCAGAAGTCTTTAATCAAGGTGTCAGTAGGGCCACACTCCTTCTAGATCCTCTATTGGAGATTCTGTTCCTGTCTCTTCCAGCTTGTGGTGGCTTTTGACATTCCTTAGCTTGTGGCTGCATCACTTCAAACTCTGCTTCTGTCTTCATGGTCTCCTCTTCAGTGTGTCTGTCTTTTATCTTCTGTCTCATATAAGGGCACTTGTCTTTGGATTTAGGACCCACCAGGTTAATCTAGGATGGTCTCATCTCAAGATCCTTAACCTAATTACATCTATAAAGATCCTTTTTTGCAAATGAGGTCCCAGCCAAAGGTTCTAAGACTTAGGACATGACATATCTTTTGGGGGATTACTATGCAACTCACTACACTTAGCATCTAAATAGTTGTGCATTTATGATTTCATTAAGTCCTGACAGTTACTGCCATTTCTCAGATTTAAAAAATTTTAATAAATAAAGTGGAAAAACTAACATTTGAAATTCAATCTGTCAGGATTTAACACTATGCCCTTAACCTGGCATTTTATTGCCTACAAAGCAGACAGGGCTACTTTCTGAACTGCCCAACCTTGCAGGCTGAATATACCAGAATCCTGAGCCACCACTAAATCCCTCATTTCCCTTTACCTGCTTACGTAGCATATGGTCCACCTGGAGTGCAAAAATAGAAGCTATTTCACAATTCCCAATTATGTTCCAGGCTAATCTAACACTATTAGCCACCTTCTCTAAAATTAAGTTCCTGTTTCTCTTAGTAGATTTTGCTTGATGCTTCAGAGTGTTCATGGCAAATTAACTCACTGCATATCCACCACTGATAAGCAGTGTGTATAAGAAATTCTAAAGAGTTTTTTTATCTTTCTCTAGCAATCTTATAAAAGTATGGAACACTTTTTTCTTATTGGGATGTAAATGAAACTGGAGCATCTCAAATGGAGACAAGGAAGTAGGACATAATGAAGGAATTCTCTGGCCACTTTGAATTAGACATGCCAATGACCCTCTAGTGGATATAAACTGTGTGAATTTCTCCATCCCCCTTCAAATCACATAGCCCAAAATTTACATAAAGTTAATCCCTTGTGAAAATCACCCCCCTAGTGACATGAGAATAAATGTACTTCCATAAGTAAACAATCTGCTCCTTTCTGCAGCTGGATCAGAACTCTTATACATCATGCCAACTCAAGGGGAAAATACAGTCAAGGAAATGGAAGGGTCAAAAGCCAACCACCTGGAAATTTATGTCAGTTTTTATGTTTAGGCTCCTTCACCACGAACAAATATCACACTTTAATACCACTGCACAACAAAGGAAAACCTTTGACTTGTGGGCTTGTGGAGAAAGCAGAATAAAAAAGCAGCATTCATGTGAGAGTCAGAACCTATCCTGCATTTTGGTGAAGAATAAAAAGGCTTTTGTGCTATGCCCTTTACCTCTGCTGGAGCTGGGGCTCAAGCTGACTCTATGGACAGAGAACAGACAATGACTGGGCAATTTCTGCTTACCTGATTGTTTCATAATTTTTATATCATTTAATCCTCACAACTAACCTTGAAAGCAGGCAAAATGCCTACTTTCCTCATTTTAGAATTGAGGAAATTAAAACTTAGAAAACCTAATGACTTACCAAAGGTCATGCAGTTAATTAGCAGCGATGTCAGGTAAGCCAGAGATTCCCAAAAGCCAAGCTTACCTGTATCAATATTTTTTTTGTGCTCCTGCCAGTATATCTGAATATATGCTTTTAAAATAATGACATGCTAAATCTTGCAATCAAGTTATTATAGTATTCTGATAAGTCTGTCAGTGACATGCTGTTTTCGCTCAAGACGACCAGGATATGACATTGTCTCCTCCTATTATGCCCAGCCAGCATACTGACTGTCAAATACCCATTGCTGTGATCTGTTTATCAAGGTCAGCTGCTTGATTGCTATGAATAATTGGATGCCATTAATAATGGTCAGCTACAGGATATAGGAAGGTGTTCAAGTGTGGTAATTGTATTTTGAATTCCAGCAGATTATTTCCTAGGGAGTAGGACCACTATGTGGGATACAGTTTCTCTAAGTACAATAGAGATAATTGCTTCCCTAGAAGTGAAGGTAACAGTCCAAGAGCTCCCTTAATAACATGTGTGACTAACTTTATAAAGAAACATGGAGGTCAAGGATTTGCAAGATATGGCTAATACTGGAAAGCCAGACCATTACTAAATGTCTTCAGTAGTTAATTTTCTCATTCTCTTGTTCAGATTAACACTTGAGCTTTATGTGTTGGGGGTGGGGATCACTAAATTTGGAAGCACCAATGAGGTCAGATCATTGGCTAATTAGTAAATTTAACCCAGTTGATATTCATCTGAAAAGGCCAAGCATAAATCTTTTGCTGTTTAACATATTAAGAGCTGTAAATACTGCAGAATAATTATATGGAACAACATTATTATCTTTTTTTTTAATCCCTGTCAAAGAATGAAGGATTTAAAAAATATCGTCCAGAAAATAATAATAAAAATGAGAAACTAAAGAGATTAGGAAAAGGCACATTTTATAGTCATGTGAAAATGATAAACTGAAAATGATTTTAGAGGATGATAAAAGACTAGGGTTTGGGTAGTAAGTAGACTAAAGAGCAAAAAAATCATAGAAAAATATAATAATGCAATAGCAACAAGGTATGCTTTATTTCAATACCCATTAGCTATCAGTTCCAGACTTGAATATGGAAACTATTTCTTAAATTGACCAGCAAAGTGAGAGAACAAAATTAAAATTAAAACATACCATAGCAGAGGTATAAGTAAAGAAAACATAGATGGGAGCATGGAATCATGATACAACTGCTTGAAACAATATTCAGCACATACTGCAATCCTTGTCAACTTTTCCATTATTTGGCTCTACTAGGAGTTGGGCCATTTTGACCATTTCTTTTCAAGGATATTATTCAGTGCTTAGGTCAACTCTGAAATGAAAGACAAACAAATGGATCACAGACATAATATAAAAGCTAAAACTATAAAACTCTCATAAGAAAACATAAAGAGTAAGTCTTTGTGTTTTGACCTTGCATTAGGCAATGGTTTCTTAGATATGACACCAAAAGGTGGGTAAAAAAAGAAAAAACATAGAAATTGACTACCTCAAAATTAAAACTTTTCACTGCAAATGATACCATCAAGAAAGTGTAAAGACAACTCAGAATGGGAGAAAACCTTTGCAAATCATATATGTGATAGAGGATTTTTATCTCAGTACAAATAGTCAAAAAGCAGAAACAACCTAAATGGCCATCAACTGATGAATGGATAAAATGTGATATAACTATGCAAAGGAACATTATTCAGCCATAAAAATGAATATAGTACTGACACATACTATAATATGTTTAACACTTGAAAACATTATGCTGTGTGAAAGAAACCAGTCACAAAAGGCCATATATTGTACAAATCAATTTACAAGAAATGCCCAGAATAAGAAAATGTATAGAGACAAACAGTAGATTAGGGGTTGTTTAGGGCTGGAGGAAGAAGACAGAAGGGAAATGGGGATTTAATGTTAATGGGTATAGGGTTTCTTTTGGGGGTGAGGGAGGATGAAAGTGTTCTAAAATTAGATTATGGTGACGGTTGCACAATGCTATGAATATACTAAGAAACATTAATTTGAAACTGTAAATGGGTGAATTGTAGGCATGTGAATTATATCTCAATAAATTCAAAGCTGTTTTAAAAACAATCAAAACAAAGAAAAATGTCAATAGGTATAAGCTATTTCCCTAGTGACAAAATTACTTTATTTTTAGACAGAGGTCCAGAAAGAGAAGCAACTTACCCAAGGTCCCATACTGAGCCAGTAGCTAAGCAGGATCCCTAAGATTTCTGCTTCAAAGATTCCCTAGACCTCGGTGCCATCAGAAAATTTCTTACCCTTTATGTTCTATTTTTGGCAGGTCGGAGGGAGGGTCTTTTCCTGTCAATGACAGTAGCCTTACTAGCTGATTCATTTACCTAGAGGCATTTCCATCAGCTGATATAAACTGAGGACACTATAACCTACAGGAAGGAGGCAATATCAATCTAACAGGAGTCTACTTTCCTACACAATAGTAAAGAACTGCTAAAGAGTCCCCATACCTGGGCAAGGTCTAAACAGTTCCCTGAAAGGAGCATCAGATGGAAGCCTGCAAGGTTTTTAGGCATGAGAATATTCTATAAAAAGATAATGATCAGTTTCTAGAAATGAGGACCCAGAACCCAGATTTCTCAGCCCTTAAATATGCCTCACAGCCTAAGCAAGAGACTGAAACCAGAGTACAGAGGGTCAACTCTTTGACCTCTGCTCTTAAGTTAAAGCCTTTTCCCTGTAGACAACATCCATTGCTTTCAAGAGCCACCTTTAAGCCCACACAAGGCTAAGGCAGCAAAAAAGGAAGATCTTCATCTCAGTTGCAATATTTCCAGAACCTTCAAACATCTTATATTACAAACAGAAGATTGAGAAATGTCTGGGATACCAGTGGTTTCCTCATTTGCACAATGAAGAAAGTTAATATCACCTACTTAGAGAATTCAGTGAAAATGTGGTACAACCCCAAGTAAGAAAGAGTAGCAGAGATACCTGTGTCTGGGTGTCTGTGTGTGTGTGCCTGAGCACACCAGGGAGAGAGGGTGGTGAAGGGGTTCAGGGAGAAGTAAGGTCGAACATCAGGGACTGAGAAAGTTTTGAAAGTTTCCTAGAATAGTTCAGAGATGATACAGAAGTTCCTTATGCTTGAAAATGAAACATACAAGAGATGGAAGAGTGGAAAGTGTGTGTTCGTTCTCACTACTGTACTCCAGGCTTAAAAAGAAATTTAATCATTACAGAAAATTCAGGACTTTTTTTTGTTCCTATGCTAGTTCTTTTATTTGTAATAAATTTGTAATTTTCAAGTTTCTATTGTACTTGTTTTCTTTTACTTCTACTTGAGTTATTTTTATTTCTTTTCATAAAATAAAAATGTATCTTGAAGAGAACACTCTATCTTGAGACAGAGAAATTAACCAGTAACATTTCCCTGCCAATTTTTCAGCCACAACAAACTCACCTGCATGTGAGGAGAAAAGGTGAGAGAGGAAATATCCTCTCAATTATACAGAGCTCAATGTTTTATTCATCTCTCTAGAAAGCTGTGGATATTAACCAATTACCCTATACTATGCATCTGTAGGATAAAAAGGAGTAATCCAGCTGTCCCCCACTTTAAAAAAAACTAAAATTGATTTATAAAAATCAAAATTTGTCAAAAGTATAAATATGAAATGAATCAGAAAACATATTCATAGAAGGATTCAAGATAAAGTAACAGTTTTTAAAAGAATGCTCTTGTAGTACATTTGAAATATGATTTCATTTATAAAACCTGAATTACTCTTTCACCAAAACCCATTATTAAAAAATCCAAATTTATAAAGGCAGGTGCATTAGGGAGTTAGCTGTTAAATTCATTAAAAGTTTTCTTTAAAGAGCATGCCACCTCTACATCCTACCTCCATGTACTAGAAATATGATTTGATTTGCCAGAAATTGATTAAATGCAAATTTAGGGAAACACAGCCATTGTTAGAGCTAAATATGCCTATATTTGGCTGTTTCTGTGGGCAAATAGAAAAACTGAATATCTGAGTAATTAAACAGTCATTCTCAGATTAAAGCTTGTAATTAGGTTCTCCTAGTCTCTTATCTATAAAGTATCTGTCTGTCTACAATACTAATACACAGATAGATATAAATTACTCATGCCAATGGAAGAAGCAGAGAAACATAACACCAAATAATGGATAGTTCTAAAATTATTTCATCTTAGTTTTGGCTATATTTTATTTGCTTTAACAACACAAACATAGGCATTAGAAATCTAATTTCTCATGCACATAAACTGAAGTTCAGTAATATTAAGCAGAATGTCTATGAGAAGTAGATTCAGGAATTAGAACCCCAACACATGCTATAATCTGAGGGGAAGTCTTGAGAAAATATGGAGGCTGACAAAAGGCAAGTCCTCTGATTTCAAAATGAAATAAAAGATTTTAGAGGTAGGTACCATATACTGATACTTTTCACATAAATCAATTTCACTTTTTAAAACTTTTTTATTTATTGAAGTAACATTGGTTTTCAATATTATATAAATCTCATGTGTACAACATTATATTTCGACTTATGTATATACTATACCATGCTCACCACCAAAAGTAGTTTCCATCTGTCACCATACAGTTGACCCCCTTTAGCATTTTGCCCTCCCCCAACTTCCCCTCTGGTATCCACTAATCTGTTCTCTGTATCGAACAAATATCATTTTCAAATGGAACCTCAAAAAGAATCTGTACTTTCAGCATTCCTTTGATTGGCCTGGGACTGACTTTTACAAGGAATAAAGATGAATTCATTGGCCAGCTTGCATTTGTGCTTTTAGAGGCAAAACATGAAAATAGACTTGCTCTGTCTGGTCTAAAAGGTCCCAACTACTGTGTAGCCCCCTAGGAGATCATGGCCTTGGTGTTTAGAAATTTGTGCAAGCATCATCATCTCCCAAAACAAACTTTAAAAAACCAATTCAAGATAAGAAATGAATACCATAAACTCTGTTAAGATGGATTATCAGAAGTCCAGAGAACTTGAGCCTTGTGGCAATAAGGCTGAATGTTCACCAACAAGAAAGCAATGTAACCAATTTAAAACTGAGTATATGGCCATATTCTAGATAATTCCAAGGCAGACAAAACACTGAGCTTCATATAAGATTCTAATCTTGACTAAGATTTTTATCTTATTAATGCACTCCCTGTCTAATAATCAAGTCTGACAGGCCAGGTAAAAGGGAATATGTTTCTTGACAAAATAGGAGCATGGGACTAAATAACACAAGGGAATAAAATTTCTTCTAACAATCTATTTGAAGATTCCATTAAGTAATTCTGGTTCATTTTGAAACTTGATAGTGGAGCTACATTTGAGTTCCACGTGAATATGGAATGATTAAAAACAATGCTCTCAGACAATGGTATTTAAAGCTAGTCATGTTTGTGGAAAACAGATAAGGGACTTTTGGGGAAGCCACAACACTGAAACTGAATATACATATTGGGTGTTCTATGAGAGGGAGGCTATGGTTGAATGGAGATTTAAAAAACAAAACAGTGCTATGAATAGAGATAGCCATGCATGTAATTTTTGTCAAGACAAATTGGCTGATTAAAGTTGTTAGATATTGTGATAATACAAAAGGGAACCTGGTGAGAAAATTCACTAAGCTCAAGAGAATAATAAAACTGGAAATGAACAAAGATTATAACATCACTTCAAAAAATGGAGCTAATAATGATGCTCTTTGTATCCATAGCACCTTTTATATTAGCAGTTCAGAGCATTTCACATAATCAGTGAATCATGACTTCTACAGTTGAAAGTGACCAAAAAGATAATCTAGTCCAAATACATATCCAGGCTTCTGTCTCTTCTATGACGTCTCGCACACACAATCATACAACCTATTTGAACTCTCCAGGAATCTCATTTCCTCCTGAGTACACCATCTCAGATCCATACAACAAAAAAAATCCAGAATATTTGTATTTGTCATTTTCTTTGCATTGAAGCATACAGCAATTTTTCTGATTAGGCAGAGCTGTAAGTTGGTAGGTCAAGAAGACAGGAGAACTAGAGTGGACTACAAAATTTTGTAAGATAGAAAATATGTAAGAGGTAACTGACTTTGCAGATCTTAGAAAGTTTGGAAAAGGTCTATTTAGATAATAGAGGATTGAGAGCCAAAAGAAAGGAAGACTGTTCTCACCTCAGGAGCCTGGAAAGACTCAGAAATTGTAATACCTCTGAGAGCGGGGTACAGACTGTGGTTATAAACCTGGTGGGGGTGACTAGGACTCTGTGTAAGGAGAAGCCAAACCTCCAGAACCATCTCACCCTCCCATCCTGTACAGCTAAACAATGGTGGCACATGGCAGAAGATTCATGTGTTCAAAATTGTATTGAATGTCTACTATGTGCCAAGCGTTGGTCTAAGAACTGTGGCTATGGCGTCGAACAAAATACAAAAATCTCTGCCCTCATAGAGCTTATATTCTAAATATAGGCAGCAAAAATAAATAAAGGAATATCAGATGGAGATAAATGAGAGGGGAAAAAAATCAAGCAGAGAGGATGGGGGGCAAAGGGGAAGGAGATCATTTTAAATAGGGTAGTCAGGAAAGGCTTTCCTGAAGGTGACAACTGAGCAGAGATCTGAGCAAGGTGAGGTGACTATCTGGGGAAAGTTTTAGGCAGTGGGAAGAGCAGATTCAAAGATCTGAAGAGGGAATGTCCTCATGGACAGAGTGGGGAGACATTCTCCATGAGGAGACTAAGTTGGTTCTGGTAGAATGAGTGGGGTGGGGAATGACAGGAAACTGGGTCTAGAGTTAATGAAGGGGCAGGAAGGGGAGAAACAGGATGAGCAGGAGGACTGCCAGAGCAAAGGCCTTGAAAGAGAATTTAGCTGGAGAACAGTGAAAAAGGGACAGAGGAGAAGAGGATGAGGTCCGAGGGAAGGCAAACCTAGAGCACAGAAGGCCTCCTCCATCTTAGATGAGGTTGATTTTACTCTGCTTGCCACGAGTAACTATTGGCAGACTGTAACAGAATCTGCTCTGGAGTCCTTTCTGTAACCCCTTAGAGCAGCTCCTGTAATAAAATGCTCTCTTTAAGCTCCAGGACCCACAATATTGATCAGTCTTGGCTTTTTAGACCTAGACTCCGTGTCTTCAACTTGAGCCCCCTTGTCTGCAGTCCCTCTGTGAAGCCATCATTCCTCTGTGCACTGAGACAGTGGGAAGGTGCTCTGACATCCTAGGCAGGAAATGGATCACTCATTCTGGCAATACTGCGTACTCCCGATGTAACACGTTAAACATATCCCAAAATGAGTATCTGTTGTTTCATGTCTAATATTATGTGGGTTATAATGGCCTGATGTTTACAAATGAAAACTAGCCCAGAGCAAGAATCATCCCAATAGACAGAAAGTCAATGTTATTTCTTCTAAATTACCTTGATGTGTGAATAAATGTTCTTCTGGTTTGGGATGCTGCCACTGGGACCACCCTGGTGCCATTATGATGCACATGTGCAAATTATTTCAGCTCACAGTGACCCTGCAGTGGTCTCTTCTAAGGCTAGGACTATGGGTCAATGGGGAAGCAGGTCAGTTCCAGAAGACTATATGGATTCTGAGCCTTAATGCAGGTGATTCTGATAATGTCCAGTTCTGTACTGATTACTCCAGCATACCCTCAGGATACATAAAGCTCTAGGCTTCATTAAAATTACCCTGTTTCCTCAGGGGTGTTTTAAACTCTATGGAAAGAACCCAGAATCAGAGTACATCCTACCAATTTGGGGATGGGTAGGCTGGCCACTTAATCTCCTACTTCAGGGACCAACTAGAGCAGAGATTCTTAACTCTTAACCCAAGACCAGTGAACAGAAAATAGGAGGTCTGTGACCTTGAATGGTTAAAAAAATTAAATCTTTATATTTTTACTAACATCTGACTGAAATTTAGCATGGTTTAAATTATGAATAAGCAAAAAAAAAATCAATGTACTTGTGACTATATAACCAATAGAAATCATAAATATTTTCATATTATATTGCAAATGATCCAGATATCTCAAAATAGGTTCATACCACTTCAATATAATGGAAATTATCAGATGTATCACTAGATCTCATTATTTAATATATTAATTAAGAAAGCACATATATTGCTATACCACATTTGTTATTTAATATGTGAGTAGCGTATTTCATTATTAATAGGTTCCATTGTAGTCCTATGGATTTCTATTCATACTTCACCTGCGCTGCAAGGTGACTTGGTACATAGGGGCACATGGTACTGAAAGAAGAAGAAGAGGAAGAAGGAGTAAGAGGAGAAAAAAAGACAGAGAGCCTCCAAGACTATCTTCAGGGCTGATGTGCTTTGGGGGTATGTTGTCCAGGTTCATATATGCTCCTGCAGGAGAAAGAAGGGCACTCAGATGCTTACAATGATGATCCTCATAAAATAGCACTTGATTAATGCTGTGCTGCTACCAAGAACCAGAGATCCCTTCTAGAAGTCTGTGCTAGCACACGCAGCCTACTTCCAGAGAAGAGTTGAGCTCTCAGCCTTATGGACAAATCAGTGAACAAGCACAAATGAGCATATCCTGTCACTCTCCCCTACCCCTGTCATCATGCATTCCAGTGTTTGTTTGCTATTTCATCACATTAAATTAGAATTATCTCTTCTATGCCCTCAAAACCTCCCACCATCTACAGCATAGCTTGACTGCCTCTCACTTTTCTTTTTTTCATCCTGTCCCCATTACTCCTTTGATCTCCCTGGTTTTCCTGTCTTGTACCTCTGCTTTCTTATTCTCCTTGCTCACACATGGGTGATGCTGATAGCCATCAGCAGCTCTTTGGGAGCCTGCCACATTAACAGCTACAGACATCCCCAAACCACACCAGCTGTCCCACAACAGGTCAGCTGGTCATCAAAACACAAAGACCAGAACAGATGAGTACCAGCAGGTGAAGGCGACATAGCCCCTTCTCCAAGAGCAGACTTCTGTGGGTGAGTCTGGCTCACAACAGCTACCTCAGGCAAGCAGCAAATATCTGCTAGCCTCCCATTCATCTGCCAGGTTCCGATTTCCCTCCCATTGTCGCTTTTGAATTCTGATAACTGGGGGAGTTTATAAGCAGACAATGAAATCAGTGCCCAGAAAATATAATTGGAACAGGCTGAATTTGCATGAAGGAAAGAGCACCTACTGACAGAAAATGCAGAATGCCTTTTTCACTAGAAGGAAAGAGAGAAGGGTAGATAGAAGGAGGGAAGGAAAAGAGTCAGTAAGAAAGGAAGCTGTATATCACTTCTCATGAGAACATCATCCAGATTATCTGAACAGTGGAGAAACAGAGGGGAAATGACAAACAAGTGGCCAAGCTTCTTGACACACTAGACATGAGTTAACTATAAGCAAAGCTTAAATAGATCCTTATTAATATAAATAGTCTAACTTTCTGTATTAATATAATTAATATAAATAGTACAGCAATTCTTCAAAAACTGATTTTAAATTGATCACTCCACAGACTATATTGCTCCCTTCTGCCTCACAGGAAGATGCTCATGAGAAGCATTTTTGTGAGAAGAGACACAAAATTACAATCATTGAAAGTGGTATGTACACTGCAAAATTATTATTTGCCAGTGCCAATCAGACCATGTTACTCTCCTGCACGACACAGGCCAAGAAAGTCACAATGCCCTGAGAATCAATGCCAGCCTCCCTTGCACACTGGGTCAGGCCTTCTGTGACTGGCCCCTACTGACTTCTCCCATCTCATTTTGGTACATGACCCTGCTTGTTCATGGCATGTAGCCATACTGGCTTTTTGTTCCTCAAACAAATCAGTTTCCCACCCAGAGCCTCTACTTTACTGTTCCTTTGGTTGGACTATCTAACCCCGCAATGTTTTCATGACTAACACCTTCTATAATGGTCATTTTGCCTCAACTTGACTGGGCTAAGGGATTTCCGGATAGCTGGTAAAACATTATTTTGAGGTGTGTCTGTGAGGATGTTTCTGGAAGAGCTTAGCATTTGAATTGGTGGACTGAGTAAAGGTAACCACCTGCAACTGGGCATCATCCAATCTATTCAGGGTCTGAATAGAACAAAAAGCAGAGGAAGGGTGAATTTGCTCTCTTGCTTGAGCCAGGACATCTACCTTCTCCTGCCTTTGGACATCAGAACTCCTGGTTCTTGGGACTTCAGACTCAGACTGGGACTTACAATACTGGCTCCCCTGGTTGCCAAGGATTCGAGTTTGTACTAGAATTATACTACCAGCTTTCCTGGGCCTCCAGCTTGCTGATGGCAGATTCTCAACCTCTGTAAACACGTGAGCCAATCCTTCATAATAAATCTCTATCTATCTATCTATCTATCCATCCACCTATCTATCCAACCATCCTATTGGTTCGATTCCTCTGGAAAACCCTGACTAATACACCTTATCATACAGCTTATATGTCACCATAGTAAGGAAGCCTTCCCTGAGCACCAAACTAATGCTACCCCACCCCCAGTGCCCTCTAGCCGGTTACCTTACTTCATTTTCTTTAGAGCATCAATCCTGTATGAAATTCTTATTTCTCTGCTTACCGTCCCCTGTCTTCTCCATGAGAACAAGGATCTTATCAGTCTTTTTCACTGCCATATCCCCAGCCATTAGAAAAGCACCAAGCACATAGTAGGCACTCAATACATATTTGTATGGATAGAGTCAATATTAAGTGACTGTACTTGTTTGGAATGAGTCAATGGTGTCACCTGTTTGCCAAGTTCTGATAGTTGGAGTTTGAACCAGACATGATAGATCAACACACAAGCAACACACAAGCACTCACAGACCCAGAAGAAATCTCTTTTCTAGAGCTAAAGTATATCAGTGATAGTCGGATTATTTTATTTTCTACCATTTAGTTAGGCTTATCAGCCATTCCCACCAACCATGGGAGGAGCAGCGGGGAAGATCACAGTGGAGTTAAATTCTGAATTATGGTACAAATACATTAACTTGACAGGAGAAAAATACTACTGTTGCCACTTTATATACTAATTTCACACACTAAGAATCTGCAGGTATTACAGAATAAACATGACTTTTGAAGTCAGGCAGATTTAGGTTCACAGCCCAACTCTACCATTTCTGTTTTAGACTGAATTGTGTCTCCCCAAAATTCATATGCTGCAGCCCTAACCCCAATGTGATTGTACTGGGTGAAAAGACCTTGAAGGAGATAATAAGGTTAAATGAGGACATAAGAGTGGGGCCCTAATCTGATAGAATTGGTGTCCTTATAAGAAGAGAAAGAGACATCAGAGATCTCTCTCTCCATGAACACACAGAGGAAAGGTCGTATGAGGACAGTTAGAAGGTGACCATGTGTAAGCCAAAAAGAAAGGTCTTACCAGAAACCAACACTGCTGGCACCTTGATCCTGAACTTCTAGTCTCCATAACTGTGAGAAAACAAATTTCTGTTGTTTAAGCTACCCAGTCTGTGATATTTTGTTATGGCAGACCAAGCAGACTATCAGAACCTCTAAGAGTGTGATCATGTACAAGTTATTAAATTTTCTAAGCTTAAAAGTCTATAACACCAGAGGGGAAAACTCAGTTTGCAGGATTTTTGTGAGGATGAGGGATAGGTTTATACAGTTTCAAAGTAGATACTGACAAGTCATCATGGAGTGCACTGTGGTCTGCCAACCCATGGATCACCCTTTAGCATCCTACTGATCACTGAAGATATTTGTCTACAAAGCAACTGAATAACCAGTTAAGAAACCAAAACGGTTCATCAATACCATATAGGACATACAATTTAGTGGTAAGACTAAATTCACTACCAAATGAATAAATAAATAGGAGGGAGGATTTTAAATTCCAACCAACTGATTTACAGACAAAGATTTATATGTCTTTATAAGTATAGCATGTATCAATTTGAAATACTCAAAAAATAAAATAAATTATCTTGTAATAAATATTCAGTAATTATCAGAATAACAAAGAATGTGATTTATTTTATCAGAAATGTTATGCCCTTAGGTAACTCATATCACCTGTCTGGGTCTCAGTTTCCTCACACATAAGAAGGTGGATTTGGTCTACATTATCTTAAAGGCCCTTCTAGCTCTGAGTCTAGGGTACTATAGGCTGCTCTTCTTTGAAAGATAAGGGTACTGACACATGGCCTGCAGTTATCCGCTCTGGGGATGTTTTTAGTAGAAGACATAAATCTGAAAAAGTTCATCCATCCCCACTCTGACCTACCCCTGCCACCCCCTCTTTCTGATGAGATGCACACATTTAAGAGTCAGCCACCCAGAGGTGGCAGTATGGTCTGGAGCAATGAAATCAAACAAAGTGTATGTCTTCACATATCCCCAGTACTTTAGTCTCTCAGTAATACAACCTGTTCTAAAACTACAGATTGGAGGGCAGCATTACCATTTAACTCTTGGGCTTGTGTTTATTATCTGGTGAGGAATGTAAACTGTCAGTGCTGATAACATGTCTTTCATGGCTCAGATCATCAACATTGAACCAAAAAACCTGTTTTGATATAACTTAGTCCATCCCTATGTGAGCTAAATGCAAAATGCAATTCAAGATTTATGTGGTGTCATGTCCCATTGGAGTATGCAAAGAGCCTTAGTGCCTGGGAAAGGCTTACAGGAAGAGGGGTTCTGGGTGCTTACATCTAGATCCTGAGTGCGTGACAAAAAAGAAGGACTGCATTTGCTGCATAACCACTAAAATACCCCAAAGGCTGTGCTTTTCTCTTTTTAAAAGAAGAGGGTGTTAACTGGGTATTTTATTTTTTCCTGAAATATTTGAACTTGCATATGAAGCATTTGGTCAGACAACCGAAAGGAACTGTGTCCCTTCTGATAAAACACAGAATTGTGTTCAATGCCCTAAGGAAGTCTCCACAGTCTTCTCTTGATGAGACCTCAAGTCAAGAGTGTGACAACATGAAAAATCACATTTGGTCCCTAACACTTTCCTTCTGCTGAAGCTTCCAACAGCATATCCAGAATAGTTCCTGATATTTATTCTGTGTACTTTACTTAAATCACCACGATAGGAAGACTGTTTTCCCACTCATCTTACCACAATAAAACCCATTTTATAGCATAATTATTAAAACATTTAACTTAAATATTGCAATCCTTGTTTATTTGTTTATATATCTGTATAGTTCAAAGATTGTTTATAAAAACATGCAAGTTTTATTTCTTCCTTTACAAAATGATACCATTTACTAGATACTTTTTCTCAAATGACTCTAAAGCAAGGGAAAAGATTCACTGGTATGAAAATGCTAACACTACATACATATATACACATACACTATATACATATATGTATATACACATATACTATATATACATATCAGACATCAAAGTGAGTTTTAAGTTAACTATACTTCAATTTAAAAAATGATTTTAAAAAGATAAGATTTCTCAATCTAGATAGGTGATTTTTATCTTCTTTATGTTTATGGTATGTATTTTCTGATTTTTCTGTAATTGCTACAAACTACTTGTAAAATAAAAATGAAAACAAATACCCAAAAAAAGAGAGAACCACAATAAGTCCCCTTTAGAGTGTCACACATTGGATATTTTGATAAGACAGGTAATTACCCTCAAAAAACAGAACGTTTCATTGTGCTCTAAATGAAGAATAAGGTACTTTCATGGGAAGATCTAAACCTCTCCAAAACTCAAAATTTTATTTACGGTTATCCAGAAGTACCACAAAAGACAATAACAAGTAGAAATGGAAAGACTAAGAAGGCATGAAGTGGTACTCTGAATATTATTTTAGTCTACATCAACCTAGAACAGTTTCCCAAACATGTCCTGTAGGACACTGGTGGTCCTCAAAATGTAAATGTTCTTCCAAGAAAACAGAATTCTAGATCCTATGGTGAAATACGTTTGGAATAAAAGGTAAAACAAAATTACACTTTCATTTACAGTAGGAATTCTCTGAGCCTTTAATATATTCACAGAAATTATGACTCTTAGGAGAGGACCTGTATCTGGCATGCACTGAAATAAAGGAAATATTCTAAGATTTAAAAAAAAAAGTAATACTGTTTATGGTATAAAATTTTAAGCAGA
Organism: Phocoena phocoena; assembly: GCF_963924675.1. Classification (NCBI taxonomy): domain Eukaryota; kingdom Metazoa; phylum Chordata; class Mammalia; order Artiodactyla; family Phocoenidae; genus Phocoena; species Phocoena phocoena. The sequence continues at coordinate 63,079,876 of NC_089232.1, forward strand.
ATGAAAGAGTATAAGATAAAAAGTAAAACTTTCTTCATTCTCTTCCTCATTTTCTATCTCTACTCTCCAGTAATAACTAGTGCAAACAGTTTTTTATGTGTTCTTCCAGAATTTTTTCTAAGCAAACACAAGTGTGTGTGTATATGAATATATATACAAATATACATGTATAAGCATGCACATATATACACACGTATATATGTATTGTACACATACGACATAAATTTGTATTAACTGGGCTTCCCTGGTGGTACAGTGGTTAAGAATCTGCCTGCCAGTGCAAGGGACACGGGTACAAGCCCTGGTCCGAGAAGATCCCACATGCTTTAGAGCAACTAAGCCCACGCACCACAACTACTGACCCTGTGCTCTAGAGCCCACAAGCCACAACTACTGAGCCCATGTGGCACAACTACTGAAGCCCACGCGCCTAGAGCCTGTGCTCCGCAATGAGAAGCTAACACAATGAGAAGCCCGCACACCGCAATGAAGAGTAGTCCCTGCACCACAATAGAGTAGCCCCCGCTCGCCGCAACTAGAGAAAGCCCGCACACAGCAACAAAGACCCAACGCAGCCATAAATAAATAAATAAATTTATTAAAATAAAATTTATGTTTAATGTTGACAACTATACTAGAATTAATCATATTAACTGATTTTTTAGAAATCTAGGAATGAGGTCTTGTCATTTTTAGATCATATCAGGATTTCCTCATAGGGAAAAAAAATAAGACATAACAATAGAAACTATAATAATATAATAGCTACTCATTATTTAGCATGCACTATTTACCAGTCCAGTGCCTAGCACTAACCAAATTTATTACATAAATTATCTCATTGAAACCTCACAATACTCTGTGAGATATCTGTTATCCAGATTTTACAGATAAAGAACTAAAGCTTACTTAAGTTAAATAACTTGTCTAAGATCAAACAATTAGTTAATGGCCGGTGCAGAACTGCAGAGTCAAAAATCTTAATTACTATACCTTTTTGTTAGATTTGAAACCTTGAAAAAAATGATCAATAAAATATACATTCCCGGAGGTCGGCGGGAAGATGGCGGAAGAGTAAGACGTGGAGATCGCCTTCCTCCTCACGGATACACCAGAAATACATCTACACGTGGAACAACTCCTACCGAACACCTACTGAAGGCTGGCAGAAGACCTCAGAGCTCCCAAAAGGCAAGAAACTCCCCACGTACCTGGGTAGGGCAAAAGAAAAAAGAAAAAACAGAGACAAAAGAATAAGGACGGCACCTGCACCAGTGGGAGGGAGCTGTGAAGGAGGAAAAGTTTCCACACACTAGGAAGCCCCTCCGCGGGCGGAGACGGCGGGAGGCGGAGGGGGGAGCTTCGGGACCGCGGAGTGGTGCACAGCGACGGGTGTGGAGGGCAAAGCGGGTAGATTCCTGCACAGACGATCGGTGCCGACCGGCACTCACCAGCCCGAGAGGCTTGTCTGCTCACCCGCCGGGGCGGGCGGGGCTGCGAGCTGAGGCTCGGGTTTCGGTTTTGGACGGAGCGCAGGGAGAGGACTGGGGTTGGTGGCTTGAGCATAGCCTGAAGGGGTTGGTGCGCCACGACTAGCCGGGAGGGAGTTCGGGGAAAAGCCTGCACCGGCCGAAGAGGCAAGAGACTTTTTCTTCCCTCTTTGTTTCCTGGTGCGCGAGGAGAGGGGTTTAAGAGCGCTGCTTAAAGGAACTCCAGAGACGGGCGCGAGCCGTGGCTAAAAGCGCGAACCCGAGACGGGCGCGAGCCGCGGCTGAGGGCACGAGCCCCCGAGACGGGCGCGAGCCGCGGCGGGAAGCGCGAGCCCCAGAGACGGGCGCGAGCCGCGGCTGAAGCCGCGGACCCCAGAGACGGGCGGGAGACGCTGGGGCTGCTGCTGCCGCCACCAGGGGGGCTGTGTGCGAGCACAGGTCACTCTCCGCGCCCCTCTTCCGCGGAGCCTGTGCAGGCCGCCACTGCCGGGTTCCCGGGATCCGGGGACAGCTTCCCCGGGAGTACGCACGGCGGGTCTCAGGCTGGTGCAGCGTCACGCCGGCCTCTGCCGCAGCGTCACGCTGCCTCTGCCGCCGCAGGCCCGCCCCGCACGCAGTGCCCCGCCTTCCCCCATCCCCCAACCCCCGGCCTGAGTGAGCCGGAGCTCCCGAATCAGCGGCTCCTTTAACCCCGTCCTGTCTGAGCAAAAAAACAGACGCCCTCCAGCGATCTGCGCGCAGGGGCAGGGCCGGGTACAAAGCTGAGCTCCTGTGAGCTGTGAGAGCAGGGAGGAGAGGGGGAGGTCTCTCCCGGCAGCCGCAGAGGCGGCGGATTGAAGCTCCACAATCAACTTGATGTGCCCTGCATTGTGGAATACCTGAATAGACAGGGAGTGAGCCCAAATTGAAGAGGGGGAATTTAGGAGCGAGATCGGTGATTTTTTTCCCTTTTCCTCTTTTTGTGAATGTGTGCATGTATGCTTCTGTGTGAGATCTTGTCTGTATACTCTTGTTTCCACCATTTGTCCTAGGGCTCTATCAGTCCATGGTTTTTTTTTTTAAAAAAAAAAAAATTTTTTTTTAATAATTAATTTTAATTGTAATAACTTTATTGAACTTTACCTTCGTTCTTTCTTTCTTTCTTTCTTTCCCTCCTTCCCTCCTTTAGACAGCGAATCACCCCAGGTTGAGGGGGTGGTCTCTGGGAGCAGGATTTATGATTTTTCCCCCTTTGCCTCTCTTTGTGAACGTGTATGTGTATGCTTCTGTGTAAGATTTTCTCTGTATAGCTTTGCTCCCAACAGTTGTCCTAGGGCTCTATCCTTCCATGGTTTTTTAAAAAAAAAAAAAATTTTTTTTCTTTCTTAATAATTAATTTTAATTGCAATAACTTTATTGTACTTTACCTTCGTTCTTTCTTTCTTTCTTTCCTTCCTTCCTTCCCTCCTTTAGACAGCAAATCACCCCAGGTTGAGGAGGTGGTCTCTGGGAGCAGGATTTATGATTTTTTCCCCTTTGCCTCTCTTTGTGAACGTGTATGTGTATGCTTCTGTGTAAGATTTTCTCTGTATAGCTTTGCTTCCAACATTTGTCCTAGGGCTCTATCCGTCCATGGTTTTTTTTTAAAAAAAAAATTTTTTTTTTCTTAATAATTAATTTTAATTGTAATAACTTTATTGTACTTTACCTTCGTTCTTTCTTTCTTTCCTTCCTTCCTTCCCTCCTTTAGACAGCGAATCACCCCAGGTTGAGGAGGTGGTCTCTGGGAGCAGGATTTATGATTTTTCCCCCTTTGCCTCTCTTTGTGAACACGTATGTGTATGCTTCTGTGTAAGATTTTCTCTGTATAGCTTTGTTTCCAACATTTGTCCTAGGGTTCTACCTGTTCTTTTTTTTTTTTTTTTTTTCTTTTCTTTCTTTCTAAATATTTTTTACTGTATCTTCTTTCTTTCTGTCTTTTTTCCTTCTTTCCCTCCTTCCTTCCTCCCTTCCTCCCTCCCTCCATCCCTCCCTCCTTTATTTCCTTCTTTGCTTCTTTCTTCCTTCCTTCCTTTCCTCCTTTCCTTCTTTCTTTCCTCAAACTTCTACTAATTCTCTCTACATTTTCTCCTTCTTTCCCTCCTACCTTCCTTCCTTCCTCCCTCCCTCCCTCCTTTCTTTCCTTCTTTGCTTCTTTCTTCCTTCCTTCCTTTCCTCCTTTCCTTCTCTCTTTCCTCAAACTTCTACTAATTCTCTCTACATTTTCTCCTTCTTTCCCTCCTTCTTTCCTTCCTTCCTCCCTCCCTCCCTCCCTCCTTTCTTTCCTTCTTTGCTTCTTTCTTCCTTCCTTCCTTTCCTCCTTTCCCTCTTTCTTTCCTCAAACTTCTACTAATTCTCTCTACATTTTCTCCTTCTTTCCCTCCTTCCTTCCTTCCTTCCTCCCTCCCTCCCTCCTTTCTTTCCTTCTTTGCTTCTTTCTTCCTTCCTTCCTTTCCTCCTTTCCTTCTTTCTTTCCTCATACTTCTAATAATTCTCTCTACTTTTCCTCCCTTTTATTCTGAGCCGTGTGGATGAAAGGCTCTTGGTGCTCCAGCCCAGGAGGCAGGGCTCTGCCTCTGAGGTAGGAGAGCCAACTTCAGGACACTGATCAACAAGAGACCTCCCAGCTCCACATAATATTAAACGGTGGAAATCTCCCAGAGACCTCCATCTTAACACCAGCACCCAGCTTCACTCAACGACCAGCAAGCCACAGTGCTGGACAACCTATGCCAAACAACTAGCAAAACAGGAACACAACCCCACCCATTAGCAGAGAGGCTGCCTAAAATCATAACAAGGCCACAGACACCCCAAAACACACCACCAGACGTGAACCTGCCCACTAGAGAGACAAGATCCAGCCTCATCCAGCACAACACAGGCACTAGTCCCCTCCACCAGGAAGCCTACACAACCCGCTGAAACAACCTTAGCCACTGGAGACAGACATCAAAAACAACGGGAACTACGAACGTGCAGCCTGCAAAAAGGAGACCCCAAACACAGTAAGATAAGCAAAATGAGAAGACAGAAAAACACACAGCAGATGAAGGAGCAAGATAAAAACCCACCAGACCTAACAAATGAAGAGGAAATAGGCAATCTACCTGAAAAAGAATTCAGAATAATGATAGTAAGGATGATCCGAAATCTTGGAAGTAGAATGGACAAAATGCAAGAAACAGTTAACAAGGACCTAGAAGACATAAAGATGAAACAAGCAACGATGAACAACGCAATAAATGAAATTAAAAGTACTCTAGATAGGATCAATAGCAGAATAACTGAGGCAGAAGAACGGATAAGTGACCTGGAAGATAAAGTAGTGGAAATAACTACTGCAGAGCAGAATAAAGAAAAAAGAATGAAAAGAACTGAGGACAGTCTCAGAGAGCTCTGGGACAACATTAAACGCACCAACATTCGAATTATAGGGGTTCCAGAAGAAGAAGAAAAAAAGAAAGGGACTGAGAAAATATTTGAAGAGATTATAGTTGAAAACTTCCCTAATATGGGAAAGGAAATAGTTAATCAAGTCCAGGAAGCACAGAGAGTCCCATACAGGATAAATACAAGGAGAAATACGCCAAGACACATATTAATCAAACTATCAAAAATTAAATACAAAGAAAGCATATTAAAAGCAGCAAGGGAAAAACAACAAATAACACACAAGGGAATCCCCATAAGGTTAACAGCTGATCTTTCAGCAGAAACCCTACAAGCCAGAAGGGAGTGGCAGGACATACTGAAAGTGATGAAGGAGAAAAACCTGCAACCAAGACTACTCTACCCAGCAAGGATCTCATTCAGATTTGATGGAGAAATTAAAACCTTTACAGACAAGCAAAAGCTGAGAGAGTTCAGCACCACCAAACCAGCTTTACAACAAATGCTAAAGGAACTCCTCTAGATAAGAAATGCAAAAGAAGGAAACGACCTATAATAACGAACCCAAAACAATATAGAAAATGGGAATAGGAACATACATATCGATAATTACCTTAAATGTAAATGGACTAAATGCTCCCACCAAAAGACACAGATTGGCTGAATGGATACAAAAACAAGACCCTTATATATGCTGTCTACAAGAGACCCACCTCAGACCTAGAGACACATACAGACTGAAAGTAAGGGGATGGAAAAAGATATTCCATGCAAATGGAAACCAAAAGAAAGCTGGAGTAGCAATTCTCATATCAGACAAAATAGACTTTAAAATAAGGACTATTAAAAGGGATAAAGAAGGACACTACATAATGATCAAGGGATCGATCCAAGAAGAAGATATAACAATTGTAAATATTTATGCACCCAACATAGGAGCACCTCAATACGTAAGGCAAATACTAACAGCCATAAAAGGGGAAATAGACAGTAACACATTCATAGTAGGGGACTTTAACACCCCACTTTCACCCATGGACAGATCATCCAAAATGAAAATAAATAAGGAAACACAAGCTTTAAATGATACATTAAACAAGATGGACTTAATTGATATTTATAGGACACTCCATCCAAAAACAACAGAATGCACATTTTTCTCAAGTGCTCATGGAACATTCTCCAGGATAGATCATATCTTGGGTCACAAATCAAGCCTTGGTAAATTTAAGAAAATTGAAATTGTATCAAGTATCTTTTCTGACCACAACGCCATGAGACTAGATATCAATTACAGGAAAAGATCTGTAAAATATACAAGCACATGGAGGCTAAACAATACACTACTTAATAATGAAGTGATCACTGAAGAAATCAAAGAGGAAATAAAAAAATACCTAGAAACAAATGACAATGGAGACACAACGACCCAAAACCTATGGGATGCAGCAAAAGCAGTTCTAAGGGGGAAGTTTATAGCAATACAAGCCCACCTTAAGAAGCAGGAAACATCTCGAATAAACAACCTAACCTTGCACCTCAAGCAATTAGAGAAAGAAGAACAAAAAAGCCCCAAAGCTAGCAGAAGGAAAGAAATCATAAAAATCAGATCAGAAATAAATGAAAAAGAAATGAAGGAAACGATAGCAAAGATCAATAAAACTAAAAGCTGGTTCTTTGAGAAGATAAACAAAATAGATAAACCACTAGCCAGACTCATCAAGAAAAAAAGGGAGAAGACTCAAATCAATAGAATTAGAAATGAGAAAGGAGAAATAACAACTGACACTGCAGAAATAAAAAAAATCATGAGAGATTACTACAAGCAACTCTATGCCAATAAAATGGACAATCTGGAAGAAATGGACAAATTCTTAGAAATGCACAACCTGCCAAGACTGAATCAGGAAGAAATAGAAAATATGAACAGACCAATCACAAGCACTGAAATTGAAACTGTGATTAAAAATCTTCCAACAAACAAAAGCCCAGGACCAGATGGCTTCACAGGTGAATTCTATCAAACGTTTAGAGAAGAGCTAACACCTATCCTTCTCGAACTCTTCCAAAATATAGCAGAGGGAGGAACACTCCCAAATTCCTTCTACGAGGCCACCATCACCTTGATACCAAAACCAGACAAGGATGTCACAAAGAAAGAAAACTACAGGCCAATATCACTGATGAACATAGATGCAAAAATCCTCAACAAAATACTAGCAAACAGAATCCAACAGCACATTAAAAGGATCATACACCATGATCAAGTGGGGTTTATTCCAGGAATGCAAGGATTCTTCAATATACGCAAATCTATCAATGTGATAAACCATATTAACAAATTGAAGGAGAAAAACCATATGATCATCTCAATAGATGCAGAGAAAGCTTTTGACAAAATTCAACACCCATTTATGATAAAAACCCTCCAGAAAGTGGGCATAGAGGGAACTTTCCTCAACATAATAAAGGCCATATATGACAAGCCCACAGCAAACATCATCCTCAATGGTGAAAAACTGAAAGCATTTCCACTAAGATCAGGAACAAGACAAGGTTGCCCACTCTCACCACTCTTATTCAACATAGTTTTGGAAGTTTTAGCCACAGCAATCAGAGAAGAAAAGGAAATAAAAGGAATCCACATCGGAAAAGAAGAAGTAAAGCTGTCACTGTTTGCAGATGACATGATACTATACATAGAGAATCCTAAAGATGCTACCAGAAAACTACTAGAGCTAATCAATGAATTTGGTAAAGTAGCAGGATACAAAATTAATGCACAGAAATCTCTGGCATTCCTATATACTAATGATGAAAAATCTGAAAGTGAAATCAAGAAAACACTCCCATTTACCATTGCAACAAAAAGAATAAAATATCTAGGAATAAACCTACCTAAGGATACGAAAGACCTGTATGCAGAAAATTATAAGACACTGATGAAAGAAATTAAAGATGATACAAATAGATGGAGAGATATACCATGTTCTTGGATGGGAAGAATCAACATTGTGAAAATGACTCTACTACCCAAAGCAATCTACAGATTCAATGCAATCCCTATCAAACTACCACTGGCATTTTTCACAGAACTAGAACAAAAAATTTCGCAATTTGTATGGAAACACAAAAGACCCCGAATAGCCAAAGCAATCTTGAGAACGAAAAAAGGAGCTGGAGGAATCAGGCTCCCTGACTTCAGACTATACTACAAAGCAACAGTAATCAAGACAGTATGGTACTGGCACAAAAACAGAAAGATAGATCAGTGGAACAGGATAGAAAGCCCAGAGATAAACCCACGCACATATGGACACCTTATCTTTGATAAAGGAGGCAGGAATGTACAGTGGAGAAAGGACAGCCTCTTCAATAAATGGTGCTGGGAAAACTGGACAGCTACATGTAAAAGTATGAGATTAGATCACTCCCTAACACCATACACAAAAATAAGCTCAAAATGGATTAAAGACCTAAATGTAAGGCCAGAAACTATCAAACTCTTAGAGGAAAACATAGGAAGAACACTCTATGACATAAATCACAGCAAGATCCTTTCTGACCCACCTCCTAGAGTAATGGAAATAAAAACAAAAATAAACAAATGGGACCTAATGAAACTTCAAAGCTTTTGCACAGCAAAGGAAACCATAATCAAGACCAAAAGACAACCCTCAGAATGGGAGAAAACATTTGCAAATGAAGCAACTGACAAAGGATTAATCTCCAAAATTTACAAGCAGCTCATGCAGCTCAATAACAAAAAAACAAACAACCCCATCCAAAAATGGGCAGAAGACCTAAACAGACATTTCTCCAAAGAAGATATACAGAATGCCAACAAACACATGAAAGAATGCTCAACATCATTAATTAGAGAAATGCAAATCAAAACTACAATGAGATATCATCTCACACCAGTCAGAATGGCCATCATCAAAAAATCTAGAAACAATAAATGCTGGAGAGGGTGTGGAGAAAAGGGGACACTCTTGCACTGCTGGTGGGAATGTGAATTGGTTCAGCCACTATGGAGAACAGTATGGAGGTTCCTTAAAAAACTACAAATAGAATTACCATATGACCCAGCAATCCCACTACTGGGCATATACCCTGAGAAAACCAAAATTCAAAAAGAGTCATGTACCAAAATGTTCATTGCAGCTCTATTTACAATAGCCCGGAGATGGAAAGAACCTAAGCGCCCATCATCGGACGAATGGATAAAGAAGATGTGGCACATATACACAATGGAATATTACTCAGCCTTAAAAAGAAATGAAATTGAGCTATTTGTAATGAGATGGATAGACCTAGAGTCTGTCATACAGAGTGAAGTAAGTCAGAAAGACAAAGACAAGTACCGTATGCTAACACATATATATGGAATTTAGGGGGAAAAAATGTCATGAAGAACCCAGGGATAGGACGGGAGTGGAGGCGCAGACCTACTGGAGAACGGACTTAAGGATATGGGGAGGGGGAAGGGTGAGTTTTGACAGGGCGAGAGAGAGTCATGGACATATACACACTAACAAACGTGGTGGGGTAGATAGCTAGGGGGAAGCAGCCGCAAGGCGCAGGGATGTTGGCTCGGGGCTTTGGGACAGCCTGGAGGGGTGGGAGGGGGAGAGTGGGAGGGAGGGAGACGCAAGAGGGAAGACACATGGGAGCACGTGTATATGTATAGCTGATTCACTTTGTTGTAGATCAGAAACTAACACACCATTGTAAAGCAATTATACCCCAATAAAGATGTTAAAAAAAAAAAAAAAAAAAAATATACATTCCCAATGAAGATATGAGAAGACCAGAAAATAAATTATTTGCTAGTATAAAGACAGAAGGCAAATTATTTTTGCCTACATAGACATTTATTAAACAGATTCAAAAACTTAATTTTTTTAACATCTTTATTGGAGTATAATTGCTTTACAATAGTGTGTTAGTTTCTGCTGTATCACAAAGTGAATCAGCTATACATATACATATATCCCCATATCCCCTCCCTCTTGCTCAAAAACTGAATTTTTATAAAATTTATAGTTGCACCATACAGTTCCCAAGGATTCCCCCGCAAGGGGCAGCAGAGTGGCAAAATGAAAAGCTTTGAAGACAGTAAGCAATGGTTGTCAACTTTGGTGATGCCCTTTTTTGTAATTGCCCCCTTCACCCCATCTCACATTTTCCTTTCATCATTCCCTACTGCATTTCCTCATTCTTTGAGTTGAGAAAAGCCAGCAACACTTGCTGACACTCTTTACTCATGCTGCCATCTTGTCCAGTTCTCCTTTGCAGGCAGTCAAGTTATGGATCCTTCTCTCCACCCCATCCCCAATCTCCCTCCTCCCCACTCTCCACCCCACCTTCGCCACATTATCAAATGTACCTGCACATGGCCACGTCCCATCTGCTATGGAATCTTAAAAGTTAAGTTTGTGAGGAAATTCAGGGCTTCGTAGGGGTCACCTACTCCTGAGGGAAGAGGCATTATCTTTGCCTTTTTAATTAAGCTCCTGAGATACATTTAGTTCATCTCCAACATTATATAAATAACTTGGAAGCATTACTCCTATCCTCACAACAAGAAAAAGTGAACAACATTCTCACCACAAAAAAGAAATGGTAATTATGCAATGGGACGGAGGTGTTAGCTAATGCTTTGGTGGTCATCATTGTGCAATATGTAAGTAGAAAATCAATACACTGCACACCTACGCTTACATAATATTATGTGTCAATTATATCTCAATAAAGCGGGGGTGGAAAACTGAAAATCAACAACTCTTCTTGAACCCATCAGAAAACTGGTATCACAGGGTAAACTGCCACCCCAAAAAGTAAAGAAACAGGTACTTGTGAAAGCCACCACCACCCCCAGACACACCCAACTAGAAGATAAGCTTAATCAGAAGTTTGTAGAAGAAACCCTCTCCTCCACATGCTACCAAAACATCAATAAGCCTCCAGTGTAATAACAGTAGATAGAAGCTGAAAGAGCTGAAGTGCATAGACGCTTTCTCAGAAGCAACGCAGAGAAGCCCCAAAGCGAAGAGAAGAGATTAAAACTAAGGACACTAGATGAACTTGAATCCTCTACTACCTATAATTACAACAAACATTAAACATAGCCCAACTCCTAGCCAGATTAACACAAATCCTCACACTAAAGACCTTTTTACCTCAGTACCTATTACTCATACAACATATCCAGCTTTCAGCAAAAGTTACAAACTGTGCCAAAGATGAGGAAAAAAGCACTTTGAAGAGACAAGCACTCATCAGAACCAGACTCAAATATGACACAGATGTTGGAATTATCAAACAAGGACATCAAAATAACTATGATTAATATGTTAAAGGCTCTAACAGAAAAGGTAGACAATAGACCAGACTGGTAATGTCAGTAGAGACATGGAAACTCTAAGAAAGAACCAAAAGGAAATGCTAGAAATCAAAAACACAGTAACAGAACTGGAGAATGACTTTGATGAACTTTTCACTAGACGCAGCACAGCTCAAGAAAGAATCAGTGAACTTCAAGACAGGTCAATAGAAACTTCTCAAACTGAAATAGGAAAGAAATAATAGAGGATAAAAAAAGAACAGAACATCTAAGAACTGTGTTACAATATCAAAAGGAATAACACACATATAATTAGAAGAGCAGAAGAACAGCGAATAGGACAGAAGAAATATTTGAAGTAAAAATGATGAAAAACTTTCCAAAATTAATGACATACACCAAACCTGTCCCTAGAGAAGCTCCATGCTACAGGGAAATGGCCCTACTTCTGTGTGTCTTTAACTTCCCTACACAAATCTCTTGGTCCCTGGCAGTGATGCTCATTTTAAGGGGAAAGGAAAAGGTGCTGGTATTAGTTTCTCACGATTGCTGTAACAAATTACCATAAACTTGCTAGCATAAACTAACACAGCTTTATAACAGTTCTGGAGGTCAGAATTCTAAAATCAGGCAGGGCTGTTTCCTTCTGCAGACTCTTGGGGAAAATTTGTTTTCTTGCCTTTTCTAGCTTCTGGAAGTCTCCTACTTTCCTTGGCTCATGTCCCTTCCTTATCACTCCAACCTCTTGCTTCCATCATCACATCAGCAACTTCTCTTCTGTAGTCAAATCTCAATCTCTCCCTATCTCTCTATCTCTATCTCTCCTCCCCCTCTACTATAAGGACATGTGTTATTACATTTAGAACCCACCTGAATAATCCAGGATAATTTCCCCATCTCAACATCCTTAATCATATCTGCAAAGTCCCTCTTGCCATGTAAGTAATCGTTCACAGGTTCCAGAAATTAGTACCTGGATATCTTTGGAGGCCATTATTCAGCCTCCCAAGGTACCCTTTTGAAGTATGGACAAAGCAGAGAAAATAAATTGACAGCAATATACATCCATGGATCTGGCATTCACACACAGGACTGAAATTATTATAAAGCTTGATAAAGAGCTTCCCATTAGCTACTAAGGATACCAAAGAACTCTAAGGCAAATTTTACTCAAAGCTTTCCAGTTAGACATCATGCATACATAAGAAATGTTGGGGCTTCCCTGGTAGCGCAGTGGTTGAGAGTCCGCCTGCCGATGCAGGGGACACAGATTCGTGCCCCGGTCCGGGAAGATCCCACATGCCACGGAGCGGCTAGGCCCGTGAGCCATGGCCACTGAGCCTGCGCGTCAGGAGCCTGTGCTCCGCAACGGGAGAGGCCACAACAGTGAGAGGCCCGCGTACCGCAAAAAAAAAAAGAAATGTTGGTAAGTGCTTGCCTCCTTTGTTTTACAAACTAACTAAGTCATCTGTTATAATCCTTTCTAATTCTTACAAGTTCTAGAGATACTAATTGCAAAATAGGTGTTGTCTTACATACTTCCAACATTAATTCATACATAAGGTTTTGATTATCTTCCAACTTAATGGTTTATTTTTGAAAAGGGGGAAAACAGTGTATTTTCCTATGGAAGTTGGCAGGATTTACATTCTTTCAATGAAACAATAAGTTGAAATTTTAAGAATTTATTTTAGAGCATGAAGATGTCTTTGACATACATACATCACCCTAGGCGATGGCTCCTGGTATTATTAGAAAGAGGCCTGGGAAAAACTAAGAAGATGGTTTGTTTATATTTGGATGGAGGAGAAATGGGAGGTCATTGGGCTAAATACAGACAGAAATGACTTTTATAACATTTTAACAACCTGTACTATTGGCACCAACCAACAAGAATGAATGCCAGCTGAAAACAAGCTTTGCACCCTTACTGCATATATCTATTGCTATCAACCCTGAACATGCAGCAAAATTATCATAAGAAAATAAACATGTTAGTAGTCTTGGTTCAGTATTCTTACATTTCTGGACTTCCTTTTGTTACTACAGTTTATATAATTACTCTAATTTTTTTTAAATCACATTCATGGGGAGGGAGAATAAGAAAGCTCCAAAAAATAGCAACTGCAGAGAGGCAAAGTTTCCCTTTGGAGATAGGGATGGAGATGGTGATGGGAACTGAGGTTCTAAGATCAGGGTAACCAGCAGCTGAGTCCCATCCCATGAGATAAAAAGGATCTTCTCATTCACCTTTTCTAAATTGTACATCACTCCTCTCATTTATCCACTTTCTCCATTCCCTTCCCTCCCTCTCTCCTTCTTTCTCTCCTCTCTCTGTCTCTCTCTCTCTCTCTCTTTCCATCTCCACACTCATACACAACCCTCTGTCTCCTCCAGGACCTCCTTCACTCCCATAGCTTCAACCCTACTTTCTAGCCAGATGATTCCAAATCCAACGCCAATCCAACTCTTCTCACCAACATGAGCTCCATTTTGGAAATGTGCTGACTTGGCAAGAAGCACTTTTACATATTTTGTCAAATATTTCCTTACCCAAGTTACCTTATTAAAACTTATGAAGCTGGTATTAAAACCTGTATTTTCCTAACAGAGAAAATGAGGCTTGGACTCCTCTGCTCTTTTCGTTTTCCACTTGACTGTCATAAGCAACTGCCACTGTGCTTTTTTTTTTTTTTGGAGTAACACAGTAAATTGATTTGGCTGATTCAGAGAACCAAGAAAATAAATACAAAAAAAGTATCAGGACCTAATTTTTTGAATGACTTGGCAAGTCAGTTCAGTTAAAATTGCTAATTCAGAATCTGTACCTGGACAAATTAAAATGTCATAGGGCCTGTGCTGAAAACATGGTGCTTAAACATGCCCCATCATCTCAGCAGCCACCCCAGCTCATCATATTAGCCCAGGCTAAAGCTCCACCCCTGTGAGCACTTAGAGCTAATGACACTAGTCACTCCAAGTCCTTGTAAAACAGGACAGTGGCAATGCTCATAATAAATGTGTTCAGGCAACAGCTAACTGACAGGTGAAAGATGAATTGGAAGTTTTAGGGCATTCTGCAAACTTAGCCACATCAATCTGAAACAACAAAAAACTTGTCAGAGGTCAACAGTTTTCAGTATATCATCTAGGATTCATTCTTTCCTTCCAGACTTCTGGCCACTTACTTCCAGAAGTGCCACTTCTAGAAGCTTCTCTCCTGTATAATGCCAACTCACATATAAGGAATGAGACTAGCTCTCCTGATAAACACCTCCAACTACCTGAAGAGGCAGGCAGGTGTGGCACAGGCTTTCAGCTCAGATCCCAAGTAACTTTGCATAACATGACCCAATGACATACTGCCACTAAAACCTGGTGCAAACAGAGAAATTTCCTTCTGTGCAGATGCCAGGTCGAACCCCATATTGGCAGGCAGCATGTGTTTCTGTTGGCTTGGTCTCCTCGAGGCAGATTGCAGAGGGAGTGTTGATTTTTATAACAGACCCAAATGAGCTACAGGGTCCAGACCCGCCTAGCACATTTAAAGCAGGCTGAGTGCCAGGTGACACTTCCGTGTTAGAAGTAATGAGAAAAGTCATGGGCCCCCCAAGTCACGGAACACAACCAAGCAGCCAAAAAACAAAGAGATTCCTAAGGTAAAAAGCTATGCAGAAACATTATCATAGTTATATTCCTTATCCTCAAAAAGGCTGAAAAGTGAAACAGAACAATATTACAATAAGGTACTGTGTCTTTAGAAATGGGTGCTCCACATCATGTTCTGATGTTCTTCAATAATTATAGATGCTACCTGCTAATTTTGTGATAGTAAAAAATCTACTGAGTGCTTACTGTATGCCAATAACATATTAAGAGCATTTTTCAATTTAATTCTCATAAAACCCTGTGATATAATAACTGATTTTGCTCTCATTTTAGAGATGAAGAAGCTGATACT
The DNA here is from genome assembly GCF_963924675.1 of Phocoena phocoena. Lineage (NCBI taxonomy): Eukaryota > Metazoa > Chordata > Mammalia > Artiodactyla > Phocoenidae > Phocoena > Phocoena phocoena. The sequence goes on from NC_089232.1 coordinate 63,095,087, forward strand.
TGAAGGTCCCATAGTTAATGATAGACTTTGTCTGTATCCTTAACCTCTATACAATACTGTCCCTTAACCATCTTCAACTCTTTAGAAAAATGGAATACTAAATGTCATAAAAATATAGTAAGACTGCACCTGTATTTGCTCATCTTCAGTTTCTTATTGCCCTAACTATTTTCAAAGATGGTATCTACTTATATCTACCATGCACATTGCTATCCCTACATTTTTTGACCCTAGAAAAATATATTTTATATGTTGCATTTGGATATTATATTAAGTACCTTTCCCAAAAATGCCTGTAAGTACAAATAAACTCTACTATTTTAAACCCACTTGTCTTCCTACTCAAGAACAACAGACATGCTGAGAACGATGTTTGTCCCATGCTTTCAATTCATGGGCTGGAAAATCCAAGCCAATCCCCACTGACAGATCTTATTATTCTCAGATACAGCAGAAGAGAAACATTTGCTTTCTATAGGCAATTTCTGTATGTGTTTTCCGACCTCTGTGGTTAGGCAAAGATGCGTATAGAATTGCAATCTTCTAATTTCTATTTGCCTTCATTTTCCCAATTCCGTTTCCCACCACATTCTTATCTTAGATCTTTTGTTTTAATTTATTCAAGTTGATAGACAAGTATTCTAGGGTGGGAAAAGAAGAAAAATAGACATGGAAGCATTTTCTTAAAGGAGAGAGTGAAGAAAAAGAAAGTAGGCAGTTGTTCAACATTCTAGGGGTGTTAAGACAGTTGTAAATAAAATTTACCTCAAGAGTTACTTGGAAGCAAAGTTATGTCATCATAATCATCATAATAACTAACAGGTGTGAAGGATTACCATGTGCTGAGTGTTCTAGATAGAATATCTCACTCAATTCCCAAAACAAACCTATAATTTAAATATTATTATCTCATTTGTGTTGGTGAGATTCCTTCGCAGCTTTCCAAGCTCTGTAGCATGTAGCTTACCCTCTGAAGGGCTTTAGGCAGATGTCCATACCTGCATTTATCACATCATGGTATAACTCATTATTTATCACTTATAGTTTTAATTCACTGTCAGCTCCATAAAGGAAAGAACTGGACCTTCTTTATCTCCTTCTCTCCACACATTTTTAGAGTTCTAGACCATGGTGAGTGCCCACCTGATGCCTGTCAAGAACATACACTAAAAGTGAAGGAAAGAAAGAAAATAAAGAAAACACAGGAAACCGGAACGCATTTGGGGAGCTTCAGAATTAGAAACATGGTCTGTTCTGCTATAATGAGAGAATTGTGGCTCTAAAACAACCTCCTGTTTCTAAATAAACTTGGACTCTTAAAATAACATGGACTACCAAAAATTATGTTTGAATATAATTAACTTTTAGTTTGCCAGTATGTCCCTGAGGCTGGGCACACAGGGACTTAATGCATTCTGTTTTTAAATAAATGTCAGAAAGGGACTAGGGAGTAGGGGGTTTCAAACTATTGATAAGCCTTACTTCTCTAACAGGAGTGTTTATTCATAGCTATGGAATCAAAACACCCCTGAACAAATGCTGCTGCCTTTGAGCACATATCTGTGGCCCATATTGGCGTCCCTCCTTTCCCATCTCCAACCCACTCATTAGCACAAGCTTCTTCCACTTTCTCATCATTCAGTATTGTGAAAAAAAAAAAGCACAAACCCACTCAAAGAACTCAACAGCTCCACCATACTCCCTCCTTCAGGAACAATGTTAATTTCCAAGCAGGTTCAAGTTATAACCTACACTGGTCCTTGGAATGCAAATTGTGCCCCCTTGATTATTCAATCCTGTTACAGCCAATTTGCATTATGAAAACAGAAGCTATATAAGTAATCCATATATGTGGGTTTCAGATGATCTACCACTCTACAAAATAATGAATTATAGATTTTGCCCTTCAACCTGACATCATGTTAGGTCCTTTGCACTGATGCTATAGCCCTATAGGACTGAGGTAGTAGATTTACTCCATCACATAGGTCAGTGAGCCTGGGCTGGAGTCTAAGCTCCAGGAATGCAGTTGCTAAAAAAAAGAAACCCTGAGCCTCTTCCTCATGGAAGCAGAGAGAAGCTAGTCCCCAAACAGTAGGGAGAAAAAAGCTCCAACTGCTAGCAATGGCTAGAGCACATAAATGTGGGAGGTAGAAGCCTGCACAGAAACCTTTCAAAGGGCTCTATAATATAAAAAAGAGAGAAAGAGAGGGGTCTAGGGTATCAATGATGTTTCCTGCTCTTTGTGCACAGGCAAGGGAACTCTAGCTTTCTCCAAATAAGTTGAATGACTCTTCAGGTGTTTTCCAGGGTGGTAATGTTGCTTACATCATCCACACTCTTTTTTGTCCTGGCTAGTTAAAGTGAATTGACAGTATTAGCAAAAATCTTTGGAATTCATCAAACTCCCTGGATTGAAAGTCAAAATCAGACCTTTTCAATGATGATTTTCTGGATCTGGAGTCTGAGGCATCTCCCTTTCTGAATTAGAACTAGAAGGAATCAATGGGCATAAATTCACTATGTGCAAGCTTAACCAATCTGTATGCAGCTGAGCTAATTAACAGACCTCATTGTTAGAAAAACATCAGGCCTGCCCAATTTTTGCAGATATAGCCAATAAGCACTGATATGTAATTATTTTGATATAGCAGATAAGTCATAATCTAATTTTGTGACATATACAAATATCTGTACACCAATTTTTATCTAAGAATATAAAGTGTATGAAATACAATGAGCATAAAGACTATCTGATTAAGATAAAACTCATTCTTGTCAACCTAATTTTATAGTTTAATAATATTCTCATTAACAATTGCTGATTAAGGAGGAAGGATACTCAAACTTTGTGAAATCTCTGAGTTACAAAATACAGTCAAAGAATCATTACAAAAATAGGTACTTGTCAAGAGTGGAGAAAGAGCAGGGTCTTTGCTGTAGATTATCTGGTGTTTAAATAAACAGGTAAGAACAGCATAACCAACTCTGTGATACCTGAATTTAAGTGCTGCTCAAGTAGCACTTGCAAAGAGATCGTTGACCCTCCTTCATAAGGAAGGCTGGAGAGACATCGTACATTTATAGCTTGCCCATTCTGTATCAGGTGCTAGCCTGAGTATATACATGTCATCTAAATTAGTCCTCACATACGTAATCGTTTCATAATGGGGCCACTTTATCATTCAACTATATAGCACAAATATTTGAGTATTTACATGTACTGGGCACTATTTTAGACTGAAAATTCAACAGTCACTACAATAGACAAGATCTCTGCTCGCCTGGTTATCTGTCAAGGGCAGATCAACATTAAAGCAGCAAGCAAATAAATAATTATGAATTTCCTATAGGAATAGTGTCATAAACACAATAAAAGAATAAAAAGGAATAGAAGGTGACCAGTTTTATCCAGGGTGATGATGGATTGCCTATAACATCCATGCTCTTTTCCATCCTTGTCAGATAAGGTGAGTTGTTGACACTGGCGAGATCCTTTGGAATTCACTGAGCTCCCTGAAGTAAGAGTCAAAATCAGGCTCTTTAGGTAATGATTCTTCAGATATGGAGTCGGAGGCAGCTTCCTTTCTGAATTGGACCAGAAAAGAGTTGGAATAGGTAGAGAACAGGTAGAGGTGGGCAGTCCTACTTTATTAGGATTTTCAGAAAATGCCTTTCCAAGAAAGTCACATTTGAGTTGAGGCAAGGATGATGATAGGGGTCTGGCCAGGCAAAAATTTAGGGTAACAGTATTTGAGGCAGAAGGGACAGTGGCAGAGTGAGTCAGTGGGAGGAAAGCATGGGATGGGATTGGTGAGCCAAACAGAAGCTGATATTGGAGCCTTTGGGGGGCACAGGAAAGCATCTCATTATGTCCCACTCAGCTCCCTCCTCTTTGAGATTTGGAAGCTCAGCAGCACAATTTTATTGCCCCTTAGGAAATAATACAGAAGTTAGAATTCCTCCTGGCTCAAACAAGAAGGTTCTTACAATGCTTTGGTTGGCCAGACCCCACTAGGCCATGTCTTCGATTTGAGGGAAGGCATTATGTTTTCCTCAAGCCTAATCTTTTACCTCATGATATCCTCTTACGGAAGTGAAAACTTGGCTTTTAAGACGAATACACAATGCAACAAATGATTTTTTACTAATTCCTGGAATCACACTGTCTGGGTCCCGTGGAAGAAACAAAGTTAAATATGACATGATCCCTGCCTTTAGGAGATTATAATTTAGTAGGCTCTAGAATTGTGGAATATAATCATTACTACTTAGTACTAATCAGTTTGTCATAAAGTACATTGGTACTTGCTAAAATACATTTTTCAAGTCATCATTCTCTATGGAAATTCCAAAATTGCACTAGCATTCTGATATATACTGTACAAGAGTCACATTTTATTCCATACAAACTTTAGCAAAATATCACTACGTAACAGTGACAATAAATAATACTTCAGAATCATATTCTAATTCCTTGTCATTTTTCACTTGATATTTTTACCCAATTTTAGATTCATTAACTGACATTAATTAAAGTACTCAGCAACTCTGAAAAAATCTGCAAAATAAAGTGGTGCGTTTGTATTTTTAGAGCAGTTTTCTATTAATAATTCTAAACTTTGAGTGTGGTAGATTTTAGCTATGATAATAGCATTTCATTTCCCAAAACAAGATTGCATTTCACAGACATATAAAATGATATATAACATAAAAATACATGTTCTTTAAGATAGCACTAAGTATTACACATGGGTCATATGAAGAGAGAGAGAATGCAGAATTGGGAATTTAAAATTAGACAATTAGATAAAATATAGACTATAGGATTCCTATAGTCATTACCCACATATAAGAAATGAGACCAGTGGTTGTCATTAAGAGATGGAGTCCAACAAGTTTCATAAGCTGAGAATAAAAGGGAAGGAGTCAATATCCTAAAGAAGATTCTTGTTTTATTAAAGCCTATGAAAAGGAGCAGAGATCCTTGGATTGGAAGAGCTGCTATCCTTAAATCGATAGGCTCTTCAGTTTTGTTCCCCAACCCCACCCCCAGAAACAGTGCTCTAATGAGTATTTTTCCCAAAGATGGGCCCCTAGAATTCTTCTTCCTAGTTTAATGCAGGTATACTCAATAAGGAAATGTTCTATTGTAAAAGTAAGCTTCTTAAGTCAGGAATGAAGACTTAATAGAACAACAAAATGGTCTAAATTGAAAACTGTGAGCTTCCTTCCTCTAGAGGCATTTGACCACCCAGATGCTTAAAATGGAGTCCTACATAGTGATAGACTGGCCTAGGAAACATCTAAGGCTCCTTCTCAGTCAGCCATTCAGAATATGGATGAACATCTGCATTCTTTATAGAATGATAGGAGACCCACTACCATGGACACCTGTTTAAATCCAAGCTCAAATTACTTTAGAGCCTTTATCATTATTAATAATAATAACAACAACAGTGTCATTTAAATATGCCTTGTTTCTAAAGTCCAAAGGAAAATTTTTGCTTTTACTGTCTTCTATACAATACTTGTTTCTTCTCTACTGATTTTCCAGTTTTGCTTCTCAAATGGGTATCCTCTAGTTATTTCCACTACCTTTTGAGATGTGTCTTCTGTACTTCTGGCCACATCACTGAGAATGCCAATGTTCATGACCTACATCTCTTCTCCATCCTCATCTCCAGCTGCATTTGATACCAGGAACTCCTCATCTACTCCCTCTTCATCTATAATACGCTAAGCTCATGAAGAGAAAAATCATATCCTTATACCCCTCTCCCACGTTATTTTGCACATAAGAGTCCTCCAAAGATTCATTAAATGAACAAAAAAATCAGTATCTCCATCCTAGTTCCTTTGTTTTATATCCCTAGAGACATTTCCTATTTCTTTTCACTTTCCTGCACTCTCTCAAAATCCAACCCATCCCCAATGTATATAGATTTAATTTAAAATGTGTCTTTTATGTTTAACCTTACCTTTTTCTTCCCAGAGCTTTCAAGTTCAGCCATGATTCTCCTCAGAGCTGGATTATTTTAAAAACTTCTAAAGAATATGTCGACCCCTAGGTTTCCCTTTTAAAGAGATCTTAGAGAAGATGGAATATTCTTCAACAGATCAACTTTTATCACATTTTTTTAAATCCCAGCAAAAACCTATAAATTGTATTCCCATCGTCTAAACACGTTCTGGCCCTATAGGAGGTATAATCAGTTACTTATTTCTCTCAGACTCCATGACTACAATCACTATTACCCTCACAGAAAATACATAAACAGGCCCTTGGAGAAGCCAAAATGTTTCTTAAACTCAAGGTCAGAGGATCACACTGGATTTACTAATAACACATTGTGGTAGGCAGAATTCTAAGATGGCCCCCAAGATTCCTAGCCCCTAGTGTAGACACCTTGTATAATTCCCTCCCCTTGAGTGCTGGTGGGAGCTGTGAATATGATCAATGTCACTCTCATGATTAGATTACATTATACTGCAAACGTGGAGGAATTCTGCAAATATAATTAAGGATTAAGGTGCCTAATAAGTTAACTCTGAGTTCATCAAAATGGAGATTATCCTAGGTGGACCTGATTTAATCATGGCACTTTAGGAAAAGATCTAGAGGTAAGAGACAAGTAGCAGCAGCAAATGTTCTTCTGCTGATCCTGAAGAAGCAAACATCCATGTTATAGAGAGGGCAACATGGCAAAGAATGGTGGGCAGCTTCTAGGAGGTGAGGTCCTCAGTCCTACAACCACAAGGAACTAAATTCTGCCAACAACCAGTGAGCTAGGAAGAGGACCTCAAACCGCTAATGAAATTGCATCTCTGGGAGCACCCTGACTGCAGTCTGTGAGACCCTGAAATGAGAACATAAGCTATGCCCAGACTCTTGATCCACAGAAATTGTGAGATAATAAATGTGTGTTGTTTTAAGCTGCTAAGTTTGTGGTCATTTGTTATACAGAATAAAAAAACTAATTATATACTTTGTCTCCTCTTACTGGTTTGCCTGGACCTTTTTTGTTGATACTTAACTCATTTTGACTTCTCTGAATACATCCTGACTCTCTGGAGTTTTGATTTCATTACCCGAGACTCTAAAAACTGCATGTTTCTATACCATGCTGAGCCTCCACAGATTTCTGACTTCTGTAAGTTTCCCTCAGCTCCTGCCTCTTCATACTATATACTCTAATACACCACTTTCTCCTGGTAGCTGCTTTGTGACACCCCACTCTGCCCTGCCACTTATGTCTCTGTCACCTGAAGGCCCAATCTACAGTCCTATGTAAACTGTTTGAATCCAAACTACACTACATCTCATGCTGAGTCAAGTACAGAATTATACGTCAAAAGACCTCCAAGTTTTCAGTGGAGCCAATTTGCATCTGGTTCTCACTGAGTTTTCCTTCTGCCTCATAATTAACTCTTTGAGGAAAGTATCAGAGGGTTCCTAAAAGAAAGTAGGCACTTGATCTCAATAAACAGACACCCCTTGATAGACCTGGACAGATTGGTTAAAAAAGGAAAAAAAAAGTCTTTGGCTGGCAGCAAGTGCCCATTGATGCAGTCCTGTTACTGAGAGTCCCAGTGTGGTTGCAGCCTGGACTCTTCCGTCTGACTCTCCTAACTTCAGAGGTGTGAGCTGACCACATCGTTGCCACCTTTGTTCTCTAAATCTGCTTAGTCCCTAGCCTCTGGTCTTCCTCGGATTCCTGCTCTAGGGCGAACTCACTGACTATCCTTGCCATGCCAGCATGACCCATTTCAAAGGGACTCTAGTTACTACCTTGTCCTATTTTTCGTGGCCTCCATCACATTCTTGAGAAGGTGGCAAACAGCCTCTGATTAACATCACTCAGCACTTGAGCATGACCTCAAACAGTGCTTATCAAATCCATAAATTATTTGATTTTTTCACATCCTTGTCTACATTTAACTTCATGTGTCAAATTGACTGGGCCATGGAATGCCCATATATTTGGGCAAACATTATTCTGGGTGTTTTGGGATGACATTAATATTTGAATGGGTAGGCTGAGTAAAGCAGACTGCCCTCCCTAATGTGAGTGGTCGTCATCCAATCAGTTGAAGGCCTGAATAGAACAAAAAGGCTGAGTAAGAGGAAACTTATCTGGCCTGATTGCTTGATCTGTGACATCAGTCTTCTACCCTTGGACTGAAACTTACATCATTGGCTCTCCTGGTTCTCAGGCCTTCAGACTTGGACTGCAGCTTATACCATTAGCTCTCTTAGGTCTCTAGCTTGGGACTTCACAGTCTCCATAATCGTGTGAGCCAATCAATTCCTTAAAATAAATCTCTCTCTCATTCTTTCTCTCTCTCTCTCCATACACACACACACACACACACACACACACACACAGTGTTGACCCTCGAATATGGGTTTGAACTGTGTGCATCCACTTATAGGTGGATTTTTTTCAATAGTAAATACTACAGTACTACTGTAGTTGGATCCACAGTTGGTTGAACATGAAGATGCAGAACCACAGGTTCTGCAGAGGGTCGGTAACACTAATTCCCATGTTGTTCAAGAGTCAACTATAGATAGATAGAAAGATAGATAGATAGAGATATATAGATAGACAGACATAGATATAGATCTCCTATTGGTTCTGTTTCTCTAGAGAACCTTAACTAACATACTTATCTCTCTCTCAACTAAGCTCCTAAAGAGCAAGAACAATTCCTTGGGATCCTCTGCCTTCTTTTCCCATATCCAGTACCATGCTTTGCATGCTGCGGGTGTTGTATAAATGTTATTAACTGAATCCTTAGAGAAAGAAAATCTGTTGAAATTCCTTACCAAGAGTGTGATGTATTAGTATAAGCAATATTGATTGGCATGCCCATTAGAGCTCCCAGGAAGCCAGGGCCTTTCCTGTGGACAAATAATTTGAGTTGCCCTGGTCACAATGAAGAAGAGGAAGAAAATAGCCTTTTCTCTCTGCAGAGGGTTGCTGAGTCAGTTCTCCTAAGGAGGCTTCCTCTGTGTTTGTGATCACTTCAGTATTTCTAAAATGGCAAGAAAGGATACAAAGGAGTAAAAACCAGATTGCCACTTGTCAAATCAGAATCAGAGTGCAAATTAAAGATATGGAGTTCCAGAGACTTTGTGGGTTTTTCTTTTTAAAGGATAAAACCTGATTTTTTTCTTTTTAAAGAACAAGAATAATGAAGGCAGGAGAAGACAAAGAATGGCTAGTACAGCCTAGGCAGAGGCTCTCTCCAGAAAGCTTTCAAAGAGCTATATGACTTAGTCTAAATTAAGAAAAAAGAACCAGACATGTTCATCTCTAAAGGCAGCCTTGCTAAGGCATGTAACACTTCTCTCTCCATTAATATTAGAAACAGGGTTACTCAGTCACAGCCTGGGCCATTTTTCAGTTCCATCTTCAGAATTCAAGGACAAGTAGGTAAGTTCACTTAAAAAGATTAGTTAGGGCTTTGCTGGTGGCGCAGTGGTTGAGAGTCCACCTGCCGATGCAGGGTACAGGGGTTCGTGCCCCGGTCCGAGAAGATCCCACATGCCACGGAGCGGCTGCGCCCGTGAGCCATGGCTGCTGAGTCTGCATGTCCGGAGCCTGCTGCTCCACAACGGGAGAGGCCACAACAGTGAGAAGCCCGTGTACCACACACACAAAAAAAAAGATTAGTTATATTTGTCCAGACGAGCCCACAAAAGAGCACTGAGCCAGATAAAAACATCCTGACCCTGGCACAATCAAAACAGTTATTCATTAAATTGACTGAAACTCGGGCTCTTAAACAACCTTCAGAGAGAACCTGACCTGACCTCGTAGGGATTCGGAAGAATTTTCCATTCCCATTTCGAAAAACAATGCAATTGACCTCGGCAAACAATAAGCAACTGGGATTCCAGGTTTAAAAAGAAACATGGAAACATCCTGGTACAAGTGCTGAACCTCTTGCTTCTTGGGAAATCAACCTAAAATATAAATATAACCTAGAATTGGCATAGAGTATGTTTATATAGTCCGAATGTTGATAAATCTCTCCAAGTCCCACAGGTTCTTATCTACAAAGCAGTAAGTAGTAAACAGTAATCCAGTGGTTGGATTGCGTCCTGTGAATATGTTACATCATTAAGTGAGACCAATTGCCTTTTTGTTTTCAGGTTAGGGAGCCATCACTTAGGTTAAAGCTACACACAAGCTTCCAAGTGAATTGACATATGTGTTTTCCATCATTTTTTAGCATTTCATTGAAAATGGGTTGAAACCTAATTGTGTATTGTTGGTTTAAAAATCAAAGTCAAAATAAAGATTCAGAGACTATAAAAGACAATTAACTGCTTCATGTAAAGGGCTTAACTGCTTAGCATAAACCTATTCAATTAGCCTATCCATTTAACCCCAAAAGGAGCACTAAACATAGCATCTCTACATAGACACACACATACAAGGTTGTGTTGCTTCAACACCACAATTGTTCCCCACTGGTTGGAAAGAGTTAAACATCCAATTAGTACTAGGAATGGACTTAGGCACAAAACCACAAGAAAGAATACCAATACGTAGCTTAGAACTCTGTCCAGAGGGTCCCTATGATGCCAGGGCATGGTATCGAGGTGGGGCATGACCCTATTCCAGCAGGAGTGTACACAGAGCACACAGAAGGACGTAGAGTCTGAGTATGTTGACAAGCTCAGTTTGAAACTACATACATAGAAAATCACATCTAAAGCTCAAAAATTCATCTGGGGCTGACCAGAATAGGAGATGAATCCGTGTGTTAGGCAGATTTAAGAATGGAGATTAGCAGGAAGAGTAAAGTCAGTGGGCTCAAAATTGCTATGGCACATGGAGCTGGCAAAGCACATTCTTAACAGTATAAATAGCATTTGGGTATAATTGTTTAGTTGCAAAGCACAGGATGGAAAAAGATGTACAGCCTGAATAAGAATCACAAATATCCAAGCCTGTCATTTCTTTAAACTTCAAGTCTTAAATATATATTATCCCAGGGTAAAAACACATTCCCACCAAAATAATTTTGAAAAAGAAAAACGAAGTTGAAGAACTCACATTTCTCAATTTCAAAACTTACTGCAAAACTACAGTAATCAAGACAGTGTAGTACTGGCATAATAATAGACATGTAGATGAATGGAATAGAATTGAGAGCCCAGAAATAAACCCTCACATTTATGGTGAACTGATTTCTTACAAAGGTGCCAAGACAATTCAATAGTAGAAAGAATAGTTTTTGTCAACAAATGATGCAAGGACAACTGGATATTCACATGCAAAAAAAGGAAGTTGGACACTTACCTTACATCATATAAAAAACACTAGTAATTGTTCTTCAACTAAAATGTAACACCTAAAACTATAAAACTCTTATTAAAAAAACACACAGGCAAATCTTCATGACCTTAGATTAGGCATTAGTTTCTTAGATATGACACCAAAAGTCCAAACAACAAAAGGAAAAAAAATAAACCGGACTTCATCAAAAAAAAAAAATTGTGCTTAAAATATACCATAAAAAAATACAATCGAGAAAGTAAAAAACCGGGCTTCCCTGGTGGCGCAGTGGTTGAGAGTCCGCCTGCCAATGCAGGGGACACGGGTTCGTGCCCTGGTCTGGGAAGATCCCACATGCCGCGAAGCGGCTGGGCCTGTGAGCCATGGCCACTGAGCCTGTGCGTCCGGAGCCTGTGCTCCGCAACGGAAGAGGCCACAACAGTGAGAGACCCACGTACCACAAAAAAAAAAAAAAAAAAAAAAAAAAAGAAAGTAAAAAACCCAAAAAAAAGAATGTAAAAAACCTATGAAATGGCAGAAAATATTTGCAAATCAGGTATCTAATGAGGAAGTTGTATCCAGAAAAATAAAGAACCCATATACCTCAATAACAAAATGACAATCAATTTTAAAATGGGGAAAGGATTTAAGTGGAGATTTCTCCAAAGAAGACTATAAATAGCCAATAAGCCCATAAAAAGATGTTCAATATCATTAGTCACTAGGGAAATGCAAATCAAAACCACAGAAGAGAGGATCATGGTAGAGGACCATGGCATAGGTGCACTTGGCTGTGTGCACCTCAGCACCCGCACATTTCACAGCACAAGCAGGAAGCACATGTCACTCACCAGCACCATGATACACACACCAACCTTGTGTGGGCCCTGGCTCTGCTCCACCAGCTCCAATGCAACCCCATCACAGCCCTAGTCAATGTAGCAGGGGTTTACAAGCTCCTAAAACAATGAGGGAGAGAAAACTTCTTCTCCAATGGGAGGAGACATGGTCCCCCAAAGATGGAATCCTCTTGCTTAAGGGTGAGAGTGAGAAGCCAGACTTTGCTCTCTCTGTCCTCCTTCTGCTTAGCTTAAGATGCAGGCAGGTGTGGTCCCAGGATGCCTGCAGAAGAGTAGGGTAACTGCAGCCACAGATAACTGGCCTGAAGACTGAGAAGCGAAACCCAGGAAGCCAGTAAGTACCAGGGAGATCACAGAGAGGTAAGAGCTCCAAAAAGCAACCCCCTGAAGTTGTTCGTGACTTCTGGACTCAATCCCACGTTTTGCATGCAAGGGTCAGACCCTAATTAGCATACCAAAAACTGAGACCTAAACTACAGGCCACACCCACTGCCCAAATCCCACACTGACCACTCAGTTGTGCATATACAGAAAAGCTTTGAAAATAGAACTGCGGGAATTCCCAGGCAGTTCTGTGGTTAGGACTTGGCACTTTAACTGCCAGGGCTCAGGTTCAATACCTAGTTGGGGAACTAAGATCCTGCAAGCTGTGTAGAGTGGCCAAAAAAAAAATAGCAATATTGAAACCACAACTATTTGGAACTTGCAGCCTGTACTGAACTGGGTTGACTGCATGCTAAAACAAAAATTTCAACATTCTCAATGGGATTTAAACAAGACAGTATCATACCATAATGTTCAAATGCATAGGATACAATCTAAAATTTCTCTACATATGAAAAACCAGAAAAATCCAATCAGCAAGGGAAAAAGAAAAATATCAACAGCCACCAACGCCAACATGACACAAAAAATCCTCAGTAAAATATGAGCAAATAGAATCAAGCTACGTTAAAAAAAAAAAAAAAAGTACCACAACCAAACAGAGGATATCCCAGGAATGCAAGACAGGTTTAAAATGTGAAAATAAATCAGCATTATCCACCATATAAACAGTGTACAAAAGTAAACTATGTGACAATATCAACCGAAACAAAGATAGCATTTGACAGAATTAAACAACCATCCATGATAAACACTCTTAGCAAATTAGAAATAGAAGGGAGGGAGACCTTCAAGATGGCAGAGGAGTAAGATGTGGAGATCACCTTCCTCCCCACAAATACGTCAGAAATACATCTTCATGTGGAAGAACTCCTACAGAACACCTACTGAACGCTAGCAGAAGATCTCAGACTTCCCATAAAGGCAAGAAACTCCCCCATGTACCTGGGTAGGGCAAAAGAAAAAAGAAAAAACAGAGACAAAAGAATAGGGACGGCAGCTGCACCTTGGGGAGGGAGCTGTGAAAGAGGAAAAGTTTCCACACACTAGGAAGCCCCTTCACTAGCGGAGACTGCGGGTGGAGGGGAGGAAGCTTCGGACCAACAGAGAAGAGTGCAGCAACAGGGGTGCGTGAGGAGAGGGCTTTTAGAGCACCGCCTAAACGAGCTCCAAAGATGGCCTTGAGCCGTGACTATCATCACGGACCCCAGAGACGGGCATGAGATGCTAAGGCTGCTGCTGCAGCCACCAAGAAACCTGTGTGCAAGCACAGGTCACTATCCACACTTCCCCTGCTGGGAGCCTGTGCAGCCTGCCACTCCCAGGGTCCCGTGATCCATGGACAACTTCCCTGGGAGAACACACAGCGCGCCTCAGGCTGTTGCAACTTCACTCTGGCCTCTGCCTCGGAGGCTCGCCCCTCATTCCGTACCCTCCCTCCCACTGGCCTGAGTGAGCCAGAGCCCCGTATCAGCTGCTACTTTAACTCCATCCTGTCTGAGCAAAGAACCGACGCCCTCAGGCAACATACACACAGAGGTGGGTCCAAATCCAAAGCTGAACACCAGGAGCTATGTGAACAAAGAAGAGAAAGGGAAATTTCTCCCAGCAGCCTCAGGAGCAGCGGATTAAATTTTCACAATCAACTTGATGTACCCTGCATCTCTGGAGTACCTGAATACACAACTAATCATCCCAAAATTGAGGCAGTGAACGTTGGGAGCAATGATATTTTTTTTTTCCTTTTTCTCTTTTTCTGAGTGTGTATGTGTATGCTTCTGTGTGTGATTTTGTCTGTATAGCTTTGCTTTTACCATTTGATATGTCCTAGGGTACTGTCTGTCCATTTTTTTTGTTTGTTTGTTTTTTTAGTATAGTTTTTAATGCTTGTTATCATTGCTGGATTTGTGTTTTGGTTTGGTTGCTCTCTCTTATTTTTCTAGTACTTTTTTATTTTTAATAATTATTTTTTATTTTAATAACTTTATCTTATTTTATTTTCTTATCTCTCTCCCTCTCTCTCTCTCTCTCTCTCTCTCTCTCTCTCTCTCTCTCTCCCTCCCTCCCTCCCTCCCTCCCTCCCTTTTATCCTGAGCCATGTGGATGACTGGGCTTGGTGCTCTGGCCAGGTGTCAGGCCTGTGCCTCTGAGGTAGGAGAGCCGAGTTCAGGACATTGGTCCACCAGAGACCTCCCAGCTCCACATAATATCCAACGGCGAAAATCTCCCAGAGATCTCCATCTCAACGCCAAGACCCAGCTCCACTCAATGACCAGCAATCTACAGTACTGGACACCCCATTACAAACAACTAGCAAGACAGGAACACAATCCCATCCATTAGCAGAAAGACTGCCTAAAATCATAATAGGGTCACAAACACCCCAAAACACACCACTGGATGCAGAACTGCCCACCAGAAAGAAAAGATCCAGCCTCATCCACCAGAACACAGGCACTAGTCCCCTCCAACAGGAAGCCGACACAACCCACTGAACCAACCTCAGCCACTGGGGGCAGACACAAAAACAACAGGAACTACAAACCTGCAGCCTGAGAAAAGGAGACCCCCAAAACAGTAAGTTAAGCAAAATGAGAAGACAGAGAAACACACAGCAGATGAAGGAGCAAGATAAAAGCCCACCAGACCAAACAAATGAAGAGGAAATAGGCAGTCTATCTGAAAACTAATTCAAAGTAATGATAGTAAAGATTATCCAAAATCTTGGAAATAGAATGGAGAAAATACAAGAAACGTTTAACAAGGACCTAAAAGAATTAAACAGCAAACAAACAATGATGAAGAACACAAAAAATGAAATTAAAAATTCTCTAGAAGGAATCAATAGCAGAACAACTGACAAACAACAGATAAGTGAACAGGAAGATAAAATAATGGAAATAACTACTGCAGAGCAGAATAAAGAAAAAAGAATGAAAAGAATCGAGGACAGGCTCAGAGAACTCTGGGACAACATTAAATGCACCAACATTCAAATTATAGGGGTCACAGAAGAAGAATAGAAAAAGAAAGGGACTGAGAAAAAATTTGAAGAGATTATAGTTGAGAATTTCCCCAATATGGAAAAGGAAATACTTAATCAAGTCCAGGAAGCACAGAGAGTCCCAAAAAGGATAAACCCAAGTAGAAACACACCAAGACACATATTAATCAAACTATCAAAAAGTAAATACAAAGAAAAAATATTAAAAGCAGCAAGGGAAAAACAAAAAATAACATACAAGGGAATCCCCATAAGGTTAACAGCTGATCTTTCAGCAAAAACTCTGCAAGCCAGAAGGGAGTGGCAGGACATATTTAAAGTGACAAAAGGAAGACACCTACAAGCAAGATTACTCTACCCAGCAAGGATCTCATTCAGATTCAATGGATAAATTAAAACCTTTACAGACAAGAAAAAGCGAAGAGAATTCACCACCACCAAACAAGCTTTACAACAAATGTTAAAGGAACTTCTCTAGGCAGGAAAAAGAAGAGAAGGAAAAGAATTACAAACACAAACCAAAAACAATTAAGAAACTGGTAATAGGAACATACATATCAATAATTACCTTAAATGTAAATGGATTAAATGCTCCAACCAAAAGACACAGACTGGCTGAATGGATACAAAAACAAGACCCATATATATGCTATCTACAGGAGAGCCATTTCAGACCTTGGGACACATACAGACTGAAAGTGAGGGGATGGAAAAAGATATTCCATGCAAATGGAAATCAAAAGAAAGCTGGAGTAGCAATTCTCATGTCAGACAAAATAGATTTTAAAATAAAGACTATTACCAGAGACAAAGAAGAACACTACATAACAATCAAAGGATCAATCCAAGAAGATATACCAATTGTAAATATTTATGCACCCAACATAGGAGCACATCAATACATAAGGCAAATGCTAACAGCCATAAAAGGGGCAATCAACAGTAACAAAATAATAGCAGGGGACTTTAACACCCCAATTTCACCAACGGTCAGATCACCCAAAATGAAAATAAATAAGGAAACACATCCTTTAAATGATACATTAAACAAGATGGACTTAATTGATATTTATAACACATTCCATCCAGAAACAACAGAACATACTTTCTTCTCAAGTGCTCATAGAACATTCTCCAGGATAGATCATATCTTGGGTCACAAATCAAGTCTTCATAAATATAAGAAAATTGAAATCGTATCAAGTATCTTTTCTGACCACACCACTGTGAGACTAGATATCAATTTCAGGAAAAAAATCTGTAAAAAATACAAACACCTGGAGGATAAGCAGTACACTACTTAATAACCAAGAGATCACTGAATAAATCAAAAAGGAAATGAAAAAGTACCTGGAAACAAATGACAGTGAAAACATGATGACCCAAAACCTATGGGATGCAGCAAAAGTAGTTCCAAGAGGGAAGTTTATAGCAATTCAATCCTACCTCAAGAAACAGGAAACATCTTAAACAAACAACCTAACCTTACACCTAAAGCAATTAGAGAAAGAAGAACAAAAAATACCCAGTTAGCAGAAGGAAAGAAATCATAAAGATGAGATCCAGAAATAAATGAAAAAGAAATGAAGGAAACAGTAGCAATGATCAATAAAGCTAAAACCTGGTTCTTTGAGAAGGTAAACAAAATTGATAAACCATTAGCCAGACTCATCAAGACAAAAACGGAGAAGACTCAAATCAGTACAATTAGAAATGAAAAAGCAGAAGTAACAACTGACACTGCAGAAATACAAAGGATCATGGGAGATTACTACAAGCAACTATATACCGAAAAATGGACAACCTGGAAGAAATGGACAAATTCTTAGAAAAGCACAACTTTCAGAGACTGAACCAGGAAGAAATAGAAAATACAAACAGACCAATCAAAAGAACTGAAATTGAAACTGTGATTAAAAATATTCCAACAGGGCTTCCCTGGTGGCGCAGTGGTTGAGAGACCGCCTGCCGATGCAGGGGACACGGGTTCGTGTCCCAGTCCGGGAAGATCCCACATGCCGCGGAGCGGCTGGGCCCGTGAGCCACGGCCACTGAGCCTGCGCGTCCGGAGCCTGTGCTATCCGCAACGGGAGAGGCCACAGCAGTGAGAGGCCCGCGTACCGCAAAAAAAAAAAAAAAAAAAAAATATTCCAACAAACAAAAGCCCAGGACCAGATGGCTCCACAGGCGAATTCGATCAAACATTTAGAGAAGAGCTAACACCTATCCTTCTCAAACTCTTCCAAAATATAGCAGAGGGAGGAACACTCCCAAACTCATTCTATGAGGCCACCATCACCCTGATACTAAAACCAGGCAAAGATATCCCAAAAAAGGAAAACTACAGGCCAGTATCACTGATGAATGTAGATGTAAAAATCCTCAACAAAATACTAGCAAACAGAATGCAACAGCACATTAAAAGTATCATACACTATGATCAAGTGGGGTTTATCCCAGAAATGCAAGGATTCTTCAATATATGTAAATCAATCAATGTGATTAACCATATTAACAAATTAAAGTAGAAAAACCATATGATCATCCTATACGATCATTTCAATAAATGCAGAAAAAGCTTTTGACAAAATTCAACATCCTTTTATGATAAAAGCCCTCCAGATGGGCTTCCCTGGTGGCGCAGTGGTTGAGAGTCTGCCTGCCAATGCAGGGGACACGGGTTCGTGACCCGGTCCAGGAGGATCCCACATGCCGCAGAGCAGCTGGGCCCGTGAGCCATGGCCGCTGAGCCTGCGCGTCCGGAGCCTGTGCTCCGCAAAGGGAGATGCCATAACAGTGAGAGGCCCACATACTGCAAAAAAGAAAAAGAAAAAAAACCCTCCAGAAAGTAGGCACAGAGGGAACTTACCTCCACATAATAAAGGCCATATATGACAAACCCACAGCCAACATTGTCCTCAATGGTGAAAAACTGAAACCATTTCCACTAAGATCAGGAACAAGACAAGGTTGCCCACTCTCACCACTATTATTCAACTTAGTTTTGGAAGTTTTAGCCACAGCAATGAGAGAAGGAAAAGAAATAAAAGGAGTCCAAATCCGAAAAAAAAAGTAAAACTGTCACTGTTTGCAGATGACATGATACTATACATAGAGAATCCTGAAGATGCTACCAGAAAACTACTAGAGCTAATCAATGAAGTTGGTAAAGTAGCATAATACAAAATTAACGCACAGAAATCTCTTGCATTCCTGTACACTAATAATGAAAAATCTGAAAGAGAAATTAAGGAAACACTCCCATTTACCACTGCAACAAAAAAAAAAATATCTAGGAATAAACCTACGAAAGGAGGCAAAAGACCTATATGCAGAATACTATACAACACTAAATAAAGAAATTAAAGATGATACAAACAGATGAAGAGATATACAGTGTCCTTGGATTGGAAGAATCAACATTGTGAAAATGACTATACTACCCAAAGCAATCTACAGATTCAATGCAATCCCTATCAAACTACCACTGGTATTTTTCACAGAACTAGAACAAAAAATTTCACAATTTGTATGGAAACACAGAAGACCTCATAGAGCCAAATCAATCTTGAGAAACAAAAACAGAGCTGAAGAGATGAGGCTCCCTGAGTTCAGACTGTACTACAAAGCTACAGTAATTAAGACAGTATTGTACCGGCACACAGACAGAAATATAGATCAATGGAACAGGATAGAAAGCCCAGAGATAAACCCACTCATATATGGTCCCCTTATCTTTTTTTTTTTTTTTTTTTTGCAGTATGCAGGCCTCTCACTGTTGTGGCCTCTCTCATTGTGGAGCACAGGCTCTGGACGCACAGGCTCAGCGGCCATGGCTCACAGGCCCAGCCACTCCACAGCATGTAGGATCCTCCCGGACCGGGGCACAAACCCGCATCCCCTGCATCGGTAGGCGGACTCTCAACCACTGCGCCGCCAGGGAAGCCCGGTCCCCTTATCTTTGATAAAGGAATCAAGAATATACAATGGAGAAAAGACAGCCTCTTCAATAAGTGGTGCTGGGAAAACTGGACAACTACATGTAAAAGAATCAAATTACAACATTCCCTAACACCATACACAGAAACGCAAAATGGTTTAAAGACCTAAATGTAATACTGGACACTATAAAACTCTTAGAGGAAACCACAGGAAGAACACTCCTTGACATAAATCACAGCAAGATCCTTTTTGACTCACCTCCTAGAGCAATGGAAATAAAAACAAAAATAAACAAATGGGACATAATGAAACTTAAAAGCTTTTGCACAGCAAAAGAAACTATAAACAAGACAAAAAGACAACCCTCAGAACGGGAGAAAATATTTGCAAACAAACCAACGGACAAAGGATTAATCTTCAAAATATATAAACAGCTCATGAAGCTCAATATTAAAAAAACAAACAACCCACTATAAAAATGGGCAGAAAACCTAAATAGACATTTCTCCAAAGAAAACATACAGATGGCCAAGAGGCACATGAAAAGCTGTTAAATTATTAGAGAAATGCAAATCAAAACTAAAATGAGGTACCACCTCACACCAGTCAGAATGGCCATCACCAAAAAATCTACAAACAATAAATGCTGGAGAGGGTGTGGGGAAAAGGGAACCCTCTTGCACTGTTGGTGGGAATGTAAATTGATACAGCCACTATGGAGAACAGTATGGAGGTTTCTTAAAAAACTAAAAATAGAACTACCGTACGACCCAGCAATCCCACTACTGGGCATATACCCTGAGAAAACCATAATTCAAGAAGAGTCATGTACCATAATATTCACTGCAGTTCTATTTACAATAGCCAGGACATGGAAGCAACCTAAGTGTTTATCGACAGATGAATGGATAAAGAAGATGTGACACATATATACAATGGAATATTACACAGCCATAAAAAGAAACGAAATTGAGTTTTATGTAGTGAGGTGGATGGACCTAGAATCTGTCATACAGAGTGAAGTCAGTCAGAAAGAGAAAAACAAATACCTTATGCTAACACATATATATGGAATCTAAAATAAACAAAAAAAGGTTCTGAAGAACCTAGGGGTAGGACAGAAAAAAGACGCAGACCTACTAGAGAATGGACTTGAGGACACGGGGAGGGGGAAGGGTAAGCTGGGATGAATTGAGAGTGGCATGGACTTATGTATACTATCAAATGTAAAATAGATAGCTAGTGGGAAGCAGCCGCATAGCACAGGGAGATCAGTTCAGTGCTTTGTGACCACCTAGAGGGGTGGGATAGGGAGGGTGGGAGGGAGGCAGACACAAGAAGGAAGAGATATGGGGATATTTGTATATGTATAGCTGATTCACTTTTTGATACAGCAGAAACTAACACACCATTCTAAAGCAATTATACTCCAATAAAGATGTTAAAAAAAGAAAAGAAAAGAGAAGGGAATTTACTCAGTCTAATAAAAGGGCATCTACAAAAACCAACAACACAACATAGGGAATTCAGTGCCCATTCTGTGTGGTCAGCACTGGTACACACAGGTCAGCCTGGTGTGTCTCAGCCTATGTCCACCGACCACACTGTCCTGCTCTGTTCATTACAAGAGTGAGGCAAAGGGCTTCCCTGGTGGTGCAGTGGTTGAGAGTCCGCCTGCTGATGCAGGGGACACGGGTTCATGCCCCGGTCCGTGAGGATCCCACATGCCGTGGAGCGGCTGGGCCCGTGAGCCATGGCCACTGAGCCTGCGCGTCCGGAGCCTGTGCTCCGCAACAGGAGAGGCCACAACAGTGAGAGGCCCGCGTACTGCCAAAAAAAAAAAAAAGAGTGAGGCAAAAAAAAAAAGAAAGGAAGGAAGGAAGGAAGAAAGAAGGGAAGAAGGGAAGGAAGGAAGAAAGAAGGGAAGGAAGGAAGGAAGGAAGAAAAAAGGAAGGAAGGAAGGAAGGAAGGAAGCAAAAAAGAAAGAATCAGTTTTTGTTTTGCCCTGAGATCAGGAGCAAGGCAAAGATGTCCCCTCTATTCATTCCTATTCAACATCATACTGGCAGTTCTAGCCAATGTGATAAAACAATAAAATAAATCAAGACATAAAAAACTAGAAAGGAAGAAATAAAACTGTTCCTATTATGGGATGACATAAAAGTCTATGTAGAAAATCCCAAGAATTCTACAAAAAAAGTCCCAACACTTGTAAGATACAAAGTCGGAACACAAAACTCAATCCTCTTTCTATATGTTAGCAATGAACAACTGAAACTCTAAATTTTAAAAACATTTAAATTATAAATATTATTTTCAACAGCTCTCCTCAAAAATGAAATACTTAGGTATAAATATAACAAGACATGAATTGGATCTATATGCTGAAAACCGCAAAACACTTATGAAATAAATCAAACTTTATCTAAATAAGTGAAGAAACATATTTGTTTCATGAATTGGAAGACTCAAAATAGTTATGATGTCAATTGGCCACAAAATGACCTGCTGATTTAATGCCATCCATGTAGCAAATTTTGTAGATATAGACAAGCTGATCCTAAAATTTGTATGGAAATGTAAAGGAACTATTATAATAAACTGCTGGTTAACTGGTGTAAAATGGTGCAGCCATTTTGAAAAGAGTTTGGCAGTTATATTAAAAAGTTGAACATAAACTTACTATACAACCTGACAATTCCATGCCTAGGTATGTACCAAAGAGAAATAACTTATGTCCATGTAAAGACTTGTATGCAAATGTTCTTAGAAGCATTATAGCCCAAAACCGAAAACAATTCAAAAGTTCATCAAGTTGTGAATTGATAAACAAAATATGGTATCCATATAATGCAATTCTATTTGGCAATAAAACTCAACAAACATGTTAAAATATAAATGGAACCTTAATGGCATTTTTCTAAGTGAAAGAAACTAGATGCAAAAGAACAAACACTGTATGACTCTATTTATGTGAAATATGCACGGGACTTCCCTGGTAGCTCAGTGGTTAAGAATCCGCCTGCCAGTGCAGGGGACACGGGTTTGAACCCTGGTCCGGGAAGTTCTCACATGCCACGGTGCAGTTAAGCCAGTGTGCCACAACTACTGAGTCTGTGCTCTAGAGCTCACAAGCCACAACTACTGAGCCCATGTGCCACAACCACTGAAGCCCGAGTGCCTAGAGCCCATGCTCCACAAGAGAAGCCACTGCAATGAGAAGCCCAAGCACCACAACAAAGAGTAGCCCCCCGCTTGCTACAACTAGAGAAAGCCTGCACGCAGAAATGAAGACCCAACACAGCCAAAAATAAATAAACAAATAAATAAATTTATTAAAAAAAGAAAGAAATACGCAGGAAGGGCAAATTTCTAGATACAGAAAGATAAGTGGTTTCCTGGGGCTATACATAAGAGGTGGATTGAAAGCAAATGGACATGAGGGAATTTTTTGAAGTAACAGAAGTGTTCTAAAACAAGATTATGAGGATGGTTGTACAAGTCTATAAATTACTGAAAATCATTGAATTATAAATTTACAATGGATTAATTTATGGAATGTAAATTTGCTTTGAAAAACAAAAACAGCAAGTAGCAGGCTATAGGGAATTATATATGAACCAAGATCGGCAATACACTGATAACTGCTGAAGCTAGGTATTGAGTGATGAGGATCATTATACTATTCTTTCCTCTTTTGTTTATGTTTTAAATTAGGAATACTGATATACATAAATATCAGTATACTTCATGCTCATAAGTGGCCCTTTAAGCAATTAAAGTTGTTATATAGACTTCCAAGAAGGCTCAGAGTGGGACTGTTTTCCTAAACATTTTGATGCCTGCAAGATAATTTACACAATATGATATTAATGATAGCTGAACTTCCTATGGAAGTTCACATTGTATAATTCTATTTATACAAAATGTCTGGAAAAGGCAAATTTACAGATTTTTAGGTTCTACTAATGAATGAATCTTGGCAGGTTCTTTTCTACTAAAAGCTTGCCAGACAAAGACATTAAGTTACTTGAGATTCTCTCAACTAGGCTGTAGTTGTGGCAAAAAACGTCCACATTTTAACAAGCTCTTCTGCTAACTACACCCAACACTTCCAAAAATGTCCTGTTTTTTTCTGAGAGTTGACATTTTTTAGAGTTTTTGCATTTAAGATGATCCCTACTTTTCTGGAGAGAAACTAAAATGGTGTAAAGTCTATGGAATTTGGATTCAGAACTGGGTTAGGTCAAGTTCCAAAGCTGACCAGCTGTTTCACCTTCAGCAAATTATTCGTTCTTCACCTATAACACATATAACACATCTGACCTTGCAGGGCTATTGTGATTACTGAAGTATATAAACTATATAAAGCACCTAATAACCTGGCACATAGTAGGTATTGGATAAATGATACTTTATTTACCGTCTAGTCATTTTCTAAATGAGTTTATCTCAAAATGTAGTTACTGTAGTTACAATCTTAGTACCATATACAAGATACCCAGAGGTTTTCAAATCTAACTTTACCAATAAGGATGCTAAGTTTTGAGGACTTCAGAAATCCAAAATTTAGAAACCAAATCTGGGCTAGAACCCAAGTCTTGACTCTTAAAGTCAGTTTAGCAAAATGATTAAATGACCGCTTTTAATCAGATACTTTGGGTTTGGTTTCTAGCTTTGCCAATGAACACTTAGCCTCTTTACACCTAGTTTCCTCTTTTGTAAAATATTAATATTAATAATAATGGCAGCTTTCTCAAAGGTTTGTTGTGATGATTAAATGAAATAAAGCACACCAGGACTTAGAATATAGGGGCCCAATAAATGTTAACTATATGCACTATATTTTCAGAATTCTAAGATATATCTTTATATGTTCTATCTAAAGTCAGTGTCTTAAAATTGAAATTTATGTTAATTTTAGTAGAGTTTGCTTTTTGCCCAGAAAGTTACTATGAATTCTATTTTTTAAAACTTACGCTTACTTAGACTCAAGGAAATGTCAAGTTACCAGCTTAACTGGGTTCTGTTTCCTTTACACTTTAATATATCCAAGAAGTTATTAAGATCATAAGGTGAGCTGAAGGCTGGGACCATGTCTTGCTCATGTTTGTAATCCCAATACCTAGCACTGGAGAGTGGTTCAATAAGTATATACTGAATGAATGAATAAATAAAAAAAGAAGAGAGAGAGGGAGAAAAAAAAGGAGTTCTGAATAGGTGAAGAAATATAATACAATGGGAAGAACAAGAGATCAGATACCAAGATCTGAGTTCAAGTCTTAGAATTGCCATACATTGTTAGATGATATTGGATAACATCTAAACCACCTTTTTAAAAAAATTTTAGGCAGGAATAATGATACCTACATAACAGGGTTACATTGAGGATTAAATGACATGATTACTGTGATAGACACATATACCCAATCATCAACTTTACATCTCCATTTGGATGTCTAGTCTTGAACTTACTATCTCCAAAGCTGAACTCTTGATTCAAGTCCCCAGCTCAGCAAATACCACCTCTATCCATTCTTTTTTCAAACCAAAAACATTGGCATGTTACCTGACTCCTCTCTTTTCCTTATTAACTATATCCAATCCATTTGCAAGTGTTCTCAGCTCTGCTTTAAAACTATATCCCAAATCCTGGCGTTGTTTACCACCTCTGCTACTACCAACGTAACCCCAACCACTGTCACATCTTGGCTAGATTTCTGGTGTCCTCCTGCCAGATCTCCTTGCTTCTACTCTTGCCTCGTTTTACTTGAACTCCACAGAGCAGCAGAAGTAATTCTTTTAAAAGGATCTGATTAAAATATAAACCAGATCCAGTAATTCCTCTGATCTAAATTTTAATTAGCTTTACAACTTAATTAGAATAAAACCAAAAGTACTTAAAGAGGCTTCTCATTCCTACACCCCCACCACCACGCCCACCTTACTTCCCTGACCTCATCCCTATCACCTCCTGCAGGCTGAGCTCCAGACACACGCACAGGCCTCCCTGTTGCTCCTCTGTCTGCCACCCTCTTGCCCTGTGAATCCCATGTCTGGAGTGGATAAAGTTTGGTTGGGACCTGAAGCTTATATAATTATGTCAGGGAATGCTCTCTTAGAAAAAGAAATAAAACCACAAATACAAAATTAGGTTAATAGTTATTTAGAACGAGAACAGAAATTACAGGAAATCGTTGGAGCTCCAGAGATCACTTTGGAGTAATCATTCAATCTCTTTGGAGGTATCTTCAGCATTCTAACAGAAATGATTACATACACAAGCTTCCTGATGGCAACCCAGTTTCCCCTCCCTGCTCCCTGAGATTCTGGCAAGTGAAAGTTCCTGAAGCTTAAGCTTCATTTGCTTCACAATAAGTCCGCCTCTTCTCTGTGCTCACTCTCTCACTCCTTCAAGTCTCTGAAGAAAAGCCACCATCCCATTTCACTCACCATTCTCCTACCCTGCTTCCCATTTTTTCATGGTACTACATAGTTTGACAGCACCTGAGATGTTATATATTTGTTGCTGTTTTTGCTTACTGTCTGTCTCCCTGGCTACACCTTACTGGAATATGAGCCCTAGTACTAGGGTAGGGTTTGCTTTATCCCCTGTATCATTGGTGTCTAGAACAGTCAGCGACATATAGTACATTCTCAAAAAAAAACATTGAGTTAACAAATAAATGAAAATTAGGTTGAAATATTATATTATGGCTTGAACTAATTATTTGCCTGAAGTGCTTTTCCTTTTGTGGGGTGAATATCTATAATAAATGCCTAGAAACAAAAACGATATATTTACAAATATGTCAATTTCCAAGAATCTGGAATAAATTAATTTTGATGTTGTAAGCAAAATAATTGTAAATTTAATAAATCTCTTCAAAGCAGATAATCCTAGCAGTCATTTGATATCTTTTTCATACTGTACAAATATTATGATGCTTGAAACTGCCAACATTATGATGACTGAAACTGCACTGATTAATTTACGTTTTATTTTCTTAACTAATCTACTAAATTTACTAAATTAGCTAATGTAGTTTACAGAATGACTAATAAATACAATCCAGAAATATGGTGAACTTGAAAGTGATTGGCATGGGAGGAAAAATAAAAATATAATTTCTTTGCAAAATCCATATCCTGTTTTCTTCTAAGGGACTTTAATGAAGACAGACCACACTCTAGAAATGGTGCTATTTCAGGTTTGGAAAGGCAGTTTGGGACTACCACTGTAGCCTTTCAACTCCTCCTTCCTCCCTTATTCTACTAAGGAAAATTGGGATAGTGAGAAAAGACAGTTTAAGAATATCCATATCCTGTCAGTTCTCAGAAAGAAAAGAATTCATTTCAAAACCCTAGAATAATCACAGTCAGCTTGAGCAACTGATAATCCAGGAATCAACAAACTCTTACTAATGATGTCTCCTTATTACAATATAATAAAGCAAACTGCTGTTATAATTATTTATCTTTATCATTTATCCCACTTCCCTGTGGATAACCCATGCATAGCTGCATAAACTTATCAGATGTGGAAAAGAGTTGCTATTAGGGAAGACTGCAGATTGAACACTCATTGAATGCCTTCAAGACATAGGTTAAATGTAACTATCTCAGTATGTCCATCTTGGGATTCATCAGGTTTCTGGGCTTTAATCTTCTTGATGTCCACTGTGCCTTGATCCATCTGCTATTTCCCAGGAAGTCACTTTTCTGACTCCCAACATTTTCTCATTGAGGCCAGTCTTCCATATTCCCTAAGGTTCAGGACCTCCCATAACCCATATACCTCAGCAACACCTTCCAGAACTTCATTACTTGTAAAAACTTTCCCTTGTTATCATCAGCTTAACCCTATTAACTAGATGTCTGCATGTGCGGAAGAGAGGGTGAGAGGCTAATTAAAGACCAGAAATTAAGTTAAGAAATCTGGAAAGAAAGTAGCTCAATGCCTTTGTTCTTTTCTCCTACTTTCCCAGAATGTATCAGTTGTTGCTGAACAGGGTCAAATAGAAAGGAATAGCATTAGCACTAACAGGTCACTCGCTCAAGGTTGGATTCTTTTAATGAATAAATTTTAATAGCTCTGTATTAGTATATCACTGAAATATTTTAGCAACACCCAGATAGGTCTTCTTTCCTATTGTGAAATGCAAGAGGCTATTATTCCACTTCAACTATACATAGGCTTTCCACTGGATCTTGAAAGTGTAATTCATATGTCAAATATCAATTCTAAAAACTCAATTACAAGCCAAAACTTAGGGAAGAAGGACTTTCAGAAAATAATGATATAGGTCTTAGCCTAAATCCCTCTTTGGGGCTTAGCAGGGTGCTTCTTTGCACTACCCTTAGCAGGGAGGATTCAAACCTATCCTCCTGCATTCTGGATTTAGTCCTTTCTGCCTTGACTGCTCCAATATGTTATTTGCTTGCGCTAGACACATGGAAAAGGCATGGACACTGTCCACATGTGAATCAAAGGATGCGTTTTATCTACCAAACTTGATAGTATCCCTAAAAATTAGGGGCCTCCATCCTCAAAATGTCAAAACTAGATGATTGAATAAACAAAACTTCCAGGCATGTGATCAAAATTCTCACATTTGGCATCATGTATACTTAGCTTAAATCAGTGAACAACTGTTGTGGGTTGAATAGTGTCCCCCCAAAATTCATGTCTACCCAGAACCCCAGAATGTGATCTTATTTGGAAATAAGGTCTTTGCAGATATAACTGGTTAAGATAAAGGCAAACTGGATTAGGTTGGGCCCTAAATCCAATGACAGGTGTCTTTACAAAAAGAGGAAAAAACACACAGAGATTCAGAGGAGAATGCCATGTGAAAACAGAGGCAGAGATAGGAATGTCTATATCTATAAGCCAAGGAAGGCCAAAGATTGCTGGTATTCACCAGCAGCTAGGAAAGAGGCAAGGAAATATTTTTCTCTGGAGCCTGTGGAGGGAGCATGACCCTGCCAACACCTTGATTTCAGACTTTTGGCCTACAAAACTGTGAGATAATAAATTCCTGTTGTTTTAAGCCATCCAGTTTGTGGTAATTTGTTATAGCAGCTCTAGGAAACTAATACAGCAACCAACACAGAAGATTCCAAGAACTCAGGCTGACTTTGGGAGGATTCTTCCTTGAGAATGGAGTTTGAAAAACAAACTACAGACTAAATCCACATCAGAAGCAAATAGTTGTCTTCTCCTCAGAATGGGAAAATAATACAGATTCTGTCGACTGAAAAAAAAATGCACAACCTAAAAGTTGAGAGTTGTTTTATTTGGCAGACATTTTTAGGACTTCAAGCTGGGGAGACAGCCTCTCAGAAAACGCCGAGAAAACTGTTCCTTCTGAGGAGGCAAGGGGGGAGCCAGGATATATAGGAGTTTTCACAACAACACCAGGTAGTCAGAACAAAAGATTACTGTTAATAAAAGAAAACTAGATTACAGTGTCTCAAGTTAAGGAATTTAGCGCTTTTCTATGTATGGGAAGATGTGAGAGTTTGGGCTCACTGAAATCATTTCCTTGATATGCACCTCAGCTATCTGGGGCCAGTATCCTGTGTTTTCTCATCCTGAGTTTCCTCAGGCTGCACCATCAGGGTGGCTGCAGGCTGATGACTGCTAGATGGCAGGCATTCTTTGCTTCCTTCCTGAGCTCCCTTAGGGCTCACCTTCGAGGGAACTGTAATGTGGTGGCTAGAACCTTTGTTTACTGATATGGCAGGCAATATTTTATTTCTCGGTTTCTTTCTATTGGGAGAGGCTTCTAGATACCTCTCAGAGCCATATTTGCCTTCACTTAATTCTTTCTCATTTCTCTTACCTTAAATTTTTTGATGAAGACTGTGCTACTAATTACTATTTTTCAAATGGAGACGTAATTTTTGATTCAGGGTCTTCAAGGTCTTGTTTTCAGCTCTAAGCAACACTCTGTGAGGCTATAATTTGGTGCTCAGATCAGGCAGACTGGGTGGTTGTTGTTACAGGTTGTAATTTCCTGGGAAATGCTGCAGAATGTTCCAGAATGTCAAGAGTTAACCAGAGTGAAATAAATCACAAACAAAACCATCCCTCCCAAAATAAGGTGGAAAAACTTGAGGGAAATATAATTAAGGCAAATTTGCAACTTTGTTTACCTATAAATTAGATGTGAAATTGAGTGCTGCTGGCCAAAGGTTAAGGAATTTGTACCCAATTTGTAACTTGTAGTTGGCATCGAACAGGAAAAAAACAAAGACAAAAATTCAGCCTTCCAGATCCTCGCTGCCTACCTGCCCAGGGAAGTTTTCTCACTGACTAATGGCCCTCTTCCAATGTTCTGCACATCCTGCTTCAGTACCCTAAGCACAGCCACAAGTTTCAAAAGTCATTTTAGCCACAGAAGATGGACCCAACTTGTTCTGGTGTTGGCTTCTCACAGAGTTAGAAAAGGGGAGAATTATGTGGTTTTTACTCATGCCGAGCTTTTTTAATGCCGGAGTAATGAATGAAGCTTTCAAAGGAAAAAAAAGTAACAAAGGAAGAATAATCAGTAGTAAAAGCCAACTAATGGCTAACAACTATAAATGTTTGCTGTACACAATACATAGCTGCAGGAGGGGAAAGAAGAGAGATTGAAATGCAGATCAAAAGAGTCCTGTTCAATTAAAAGAATGGGAAGTGAGACTTTAAAATGAGATGTCAAAGAGAGTCCATTCAAGTTCGTTCTCTGCACTGACCTCTCACATGCCCATCTTCAGAGTCCTTTCTGAAAATCAGCTGCAGATTATTTCTGAATTTATCTTGGAGGAGGAGGGAAAATACGGGCTGGTTTTCTTGATGCACATGGACAGTGATTCAGGTTTGGATACAACCTGGATTCTAACTCTTTCCTTCCTTTCTCCAGGTCTGCATCCTTTCCCTTTGAGCTGTTATCGGCAGCTCTATGAACAGAGCTGGGAAGATGCCATGTAATCCTGTACCTCTGATTTGTAAGAAAAGCTGAGTCACAGCGAAACAGCAGTTCCTGCAGGACCTATACGAATCTAACAGAGATTGACTGGCAAGGCAAGTGCTGAGACTGTTAAAAGATAAACTAAGGCATATTAAAAACGTTAAGAGTCTGTGAGCAAAGACTGACCCAAATCAGGCAGCACCAAACAGGAAGTGGTCGGGAGCACTCCACCAAGAGGAGCCTGGGGAAAGACCTTAATACAGAAAAGGCAGCAGGAAAGCATTGATTGGCTACAGCTTAAAGCCCAGTTGGCTGTTTGTGACTGGTTGTCCTTGGGTTTTGATTTCATAACCTCGAGATATTTACAGGCTTAGATATTAGTTTTCTTACCTAGACCTCCATGGCATTAAAGGTACATCAGTCTAACGGCCTCCTTGCTTAA
Organism: Phocoena phocoena; assembly: GCF_963924675.1. Lineage (NCBI taxonomy): Eukaryota > Metazoa > Chordata > Mammalia > Artiodactyla > Phocoenidae > Phocoena > Phocoena phocoena. Next base: position 63,125,974 of record NC_089232.1, read on the forward strand.
TTAATTTAATAAGACTTAATTACAGATAAAGGGAAGTGAAAAAAGTTAAGTGGATAAAGGATGGAATTTGGAAGGAAACGACCTGGGTTAAAGTCCTGGCCTTGCCCCTCAGCCCTCACTCAGTGGCCTTGGACATTCCCCTTAGCATGTGGCTAACTGTTCCAACACCCCATCCCTACTTTGCATATGTGCTGCCAATGCACTTTGCTCAGATGTTCCAAGGAGAGCCAGAATCATTGACTCCTTCCTGGATTATCAAAGCAGGCCCCACTGGAACCAAGCTCTCCCCAGAGCTTTTTTTTTTTTTTCCCCACCCACATGTCAATGTGAGATTCTTTCCAAAAAAAACATTACTCATGTATATACCCCCCACTAGGAAAATTCTGATGGATCCTTGTTACCCAAAGGGGAAAGTTATTCATCTATTCACTGAATATTTTTTGAGTGTGTGCCATATGCCAGACACTGCTAAGCAGCATCCTCATTGCTTAAAAGTACCTGCACAGGGTAAGGATCAGTGTGGAGAATGATCTGGAGTTGGGTAGAATCTGGTGCCTAAGAAACCACTGGGCATGTGCTTGAGAATGTTCTCCTTGTTCTCACCTTCCTGGAAAACACCCATGCAATAATTAAGAATAATGCATATGTCCTATGACACCTTTTAGAACTCATGAAATTATGTGTTTATAAGTCTACCTTCCCCAACAATACGTGAGCTCTTCAAGGTAAGTACTTTGCATTTCTCATCTTTATATCCTCAGTGCCCAGCATATACTAAGCATGACTTTATCACCTGAATACGTGAACTGCTAAAAGAATATAATATAATCCAAAACTCAAAAAATAATTCATTAGTCATTGTTTTGAGTTACTCCCTTCTGTTATGTGAAAAGAATTACATCCACTCTTTTGAAATAACAATATTTTAGATGTGCCCAGTTACAATAACAAAAAGGAGGATAGAAATTGAGCTCAGGATGGACTCAAGAATGGAATCAAGAGAAAAGCCATGAATTTGGAAAAAGCAAACAATCTCAGTGAGAAGGAACTTATTAAAAACTTTCATAAGGGATTGTATAAAGAGAAACATCTTTCCTAAAGATGTAGTAGTTCATTCATTCAGATACTCATTCAAACATTAAATGATGCTGGGAGACATCTAAACAAGGAAAGACATCTAAAACTAGAGAGTTCAAGAAAGGTAGGATGTAAGAAAGAAAAGGAAGAAGAGGGAAGGGAAGGGAAATACCCAATGGCCATAGTGTTATGCAGAGATCTGAAATAGAAAAAATGAGAGTGATCAGTGATTGATAACTATTTTAAATGGATTGTCAAGGAGGGTTTCTCTAAAGTCTAAATGATAATAGGGAGCCAACCAGGTATGATCATGGAATAAAAGCATTCCAGGCAGAGAGAATATCTAGTACAACATTGTAATTCCTATAAAATGAAAACAAAAAACATAACTGAAAAACAAAACACACATACAGAAATGCATAGGTTTCTTCAATTTCTGATTACTATGAATTCAGACTTTAATTGGAAGTCCAGAATAATACTCTCATCACTGAGTGACATGAAAACTTAAACTGGAAAAAAAAAAATCTGAAACAAGAGTTTTAAAACAAACAAAAAAAAAGTATAAAGAATCTTTTAGGTTACTTGGCTAAGTAACTTAATCTGGCCAAAATATGTTATCTTGAAAAGGATACCATAACTTAAATTTTTTAATGTCCAATTTCCCACCATTTTGTCAGTCTTCATTTTTTCTGGAAAATCTGTAACTTCCTCTTGGACTGACTACCAACAGGATACAGAAATTCTGGCTCATTACTAAACTGAAACAATCAGAAATTCTAGTCAAGTATGCAGAATGCTGGGCTTTCTTCATGGATGAGGACATCTGGTGAATTTATAGTATCTCATCAATCATCACAACCTCTATTAGGTTACAAAAATCATGGTATTTAAAGTTTCCAATTCCATAAACAGGCAATCAGAGGCACTGAATAGACAAGTAAAATGGTTAACTTAAAATCACTGATAAAAGCATTGACAAATTCTTCAAGAAAATCTAGGCACTGGGTCACAACTCTATATATCACTCTACATGCCTACAGACTCTAAATACAAATGAGATTGAATTAAGGAAACCCCAATGTACTCCTCCTTTCAATATTAATAAGACTTTATTTTAATTGGATAATGAGGATTATAAAGAATGAGGTCTGTGTTGTGCTTTTCACATTCAAGGAATTTTGGTAAGAAAATCAGTTTAAACAAAATTCCACAAGGTCTCTGTATCTCAGTTACATCTGTCCTTTGCAACTTCCTTCTACAAAAGTCATTTTTTCCTGTAGCTATAAAAAAACAGGATTGGGTCAACTTCAAGGGAACTTAAGTAAATGCAGGGGAGTAAATTCAGCAACAAGGCTGAATAAGACGTCCCTCAGTGTTTCCTCGCTCAACAATTTGGCATCCATTCTTGAACAAAAGTGCCTTTGTAGGAGCTGTGGAACCCAGCACTGAACTCCAAGGAAACTGGGAGGAGTCTCACCCACGCATATATGGGATAATACGCATACAGAGAGCTGGACCCCAGCCGCAGACCCTGCAGTGGCCTGTGAACTGGCTCCTGATCCTCTAGGTTGTGGTCTGGGAGCCCCAGGAAGACACTCTTAGATAATCATCCACGAATGAAAGAATCTTTGTGGAAGTCCAGATTTCCAGTGGAAAAGTTTCAGCTTACTGTTGGAACAAAAAAATACAAGTTTGGACACACTGGAGGGGGTAAGAGGAACAGCACCCATGTTATACCTCCCCCAACGTGGTACCACTCAGTGCCAAGTGACACCTTCTCAGACCACGATTTCTTCCCCCAGTGGAAAGTAAGGGCATGTAAGTGAGCACCCAGATTCCCCAGCTGTCTGGGACACTTCCAGAAAAGCCCATGACTAGTTCCAGTCCAAGATGGCAACACAGGAGGCTCCTGAACTCCCTTCTTCCCACAGACACACTGAATGTACAGCTACACACTGTGCAATTCCCTCTGAAAGAAATCCAAAAGCTAGCTGAGCAACTCCTACACATGGAGCAAACAAAAAAATACCTACATCAAAACAGGTAGGAAAGACTGAGACAAACTTGTCATCAACCCCAACCCCCAGCACAACACCATAAAATTGGGAGGGAACTCCCAACTCCCAGCTTCTCCCTGAGGAGCAAAAGGTTTGGACTCAACATCTAGCATCCCAACTTTTAAGGTTCTCACCTAAGGGATGGGGTCCCAAAACACCTAGCTCTGAAATCCAATGCAATTTTTATCCACAAGACCCACAAGTTTACAGAAAACAAAGAAACAGTTCTTAACTGGCTCCAAGGATTCAGTGTGCCTATACCCTCAGGCTCAGCGCAGAGGGAACAGATAAAACATATCCACCTCCCAGTATTTCCCTGAAAAGGGACTATTTGTATATATTAAAAGCAGCTGCCTGGGGGTCAGGCTTCTAATTTAGCACACATCTAGGTGCTGACTGCCACTCTCCCTGGAGACTGGGAAAGCACATGAACACCTCCCTTGCCTTTTCCCTATACCCTGCTGCAAGTCATCTGTATCTCACTAGAAGGAGCTTGTAAATGCATCTGATGTTCCAGTTTTTGTGGCTGCTGCCCAAGAGACAGGCCCCTAGAATTCCTGGCTCTGACAGTCAAAAGGGTTTGCATTCAGAAGTCCCACAGGACTGTATCAAACTAAGAGGCACTTCTTAATGAGCACAGGACATTCCCCCATGACTGGCTATATATCCAGGCAAGTGTAAAAACACCCACCTCCCAGTGTTTCCCTAGAAGGGGTCTAACTACATATTTTCCCAGCTGCTATCTGAGGGTCTGGCTTCCAATCAACCTGAAACTAGGTGCTGACTGCAATCCTCCCCTTTTGGACACTATCAGGTCATGGCACACTCTCCGCTACTGCAAGGCTCCAAGAACAAAGAAGATAGCTTGGACAATCACAAAGGTTTGAGAGACAGTAAAAACTCAGGCTCAGCTGATTGATGAGGTTCATATTCTACATAAAACCACTCTGTCAAGACTGGGAGAGGGGGCTAATGCACAAAAAACAACACAGAGACTCAAAGAAGATGAAGAAATAAAAATATATATTCCAAACAAATGAACAAGACAAAACTCCAGAAACAGATCTTATGAAATGAAGATAAGTGATTTACCTGATAGTTCAAAATAATGGTAATAAACAGGCTCACCAAGGTCAGGAGAACAATGCATGAAACAAGTGAGAATTAAAACAAAGAGAAAGAAAATACAAGCATACCTCAGGATATTGAGCGTTTGGTTCCAGACCACTGCAATAAAGTGAATATTGCAATAAGCAAGTCACATGAATTTTTTGGTTTCCCAGTGCATATAAAAGGAAGGTTTACATTATAATGTAGTCTATTAGGTGCAATAGCACTGTCTAAAAAACGTACCTTAATTTAAAAATACTTTATTGCTAAAAAAGTCTAACCATTATCTAACAACACTCATGGTCGCTTAAGGCTGGAGTGGCTATGGCAACTTCTTAAAATAAGACAACAATGCCATTTGTTGCATCAATGGACTCTTGCTTTCACGAACAATTTCTCTGTAGCATGCAATGCTGTTTGATAGCATTTTACCCACAGTAGAACTTCTTTCGAAACTGGAGGTGATTCTCTCAAACCTTACTGCTGTTTGAACAACTTAGTTTATGTAATATTCTAAATCCTTTGTTGTCCTTTCAAAAATCTTCACAGCACCTTCACCAGGAGTAGATACCATCTTAAGAAACCACTTTCTTTGCTCATTCAGGAGAAGAAACTCATCTGTTCAAGTTTTACCATGAGATTGCAATAACTGTCACATCTTCAGGCTCTGCTTCCAATTCTAGTTTTCTTGCTATTTCTACCACAACTGCAGTTACTTCCTCCACTGAAGTCTTTGTAAAACACGGAATGCTGCCCACCATCCAGATCAAGAAGGATCAAATCATTAGCCACTGCAGTCACAGTTTTGTTTCACAGTGACCTCTGATTCTGTTTAACCAAGTGTTTTTAAAACTTATTGATATCTTTGACAAACTTCCTCAAATCAAATTCTAAATGAAGTTCTTTTGACCTCTAGGCTAAACTTGGGATGCTTTAGAGGGCACCTGATACATCTCATTGAGAGATATTAAACTAATTAGGCTTATTTGGTATGCTAAATTACATGGAGACACTGTCAAAGGAGTGGCAATAAACCTTTTTAGGTTATATTGTATGAGTAAATGCCATGAATATAAATGTTCTAGAAAATACATGAAATTTCTAAAATTTGAATATGTCCTGGTATAATGTTATTAGTCATAATTCTAGTTATATTAATATTGTACATCACAAGAATAACCAATTTGACAACTGCATTGTAATCAGGTCTTTAATTGTGCATTTTTTTTGTCTTTTGTCATTTATATACAGTTACTGTTTTACTCTGATGTGTTTACAAAAATGCTTCATCTTCAAGAAGATTCATAGAAAGAAGAAAAATACAGGTTTCTGGTAACTTTCAGATCATACCACTGAACTGGGTAAGAAAGTTAAAGCATTCTAATGGAAAACCTGATGGCTTCATAAAACTGTTAAAAGAAGATAAAAATCAACAAGAATTAGTTACATAGAGCTGACTGATAATTTTTATGACTTTGTCTGAAATATTACTGGCTATAATCTTTGTTTTCTAGATATAAGGAAACCTTTCCCCTTAAGCTAAATATGACTTACAGACCTTCATAGGCTGAACTGAAACGTTTATCTTTTCTCTCTACTTTATCCCTCCAGAATTTTGAAACACTTATTTAGTGAGTATTCTTATTTTCATGGCAATAATTATTTGCATAAGTTCAATTGAATCTGTTCTCCTTATAACAGGACATAATTGGAGAAATTGGTTATATTACCATGGCTTTGGCTGGAGAATACACAAAAATTAGATGTGACCAGGCAGATTTAAAGAACTAAGGCAGACTTTATGGAGCCATAAAGCCCCTTGGACAAACAACCTAGTACTTTGCTTACAGGGTTCCCAGCAGCCTTAACAGATGAATAAGGAAACCCACTTCCTGGCAGGTGCGGGAATTGTAAGATATTTGGGGTACCTCTAGAAGAGAGGAACCCATCCAAATCTGTAGATTTTGCAAGTGGAATCTGATGGAAAGTCTTTGGCATGGATTTTCTGGCCTTAAACGGCCTTTTAAAGTTCAATCAGAGATTCCTCACGAAACATTCCAACAAAGCTAATATTAAAAGAACCTATATGATCAATTACACATATAAATAACCAGGCCAAGTTTATTGACACCAGACTTATTTTGTAAATAAACTAGTCTTTATTTGGCTGTGTTTGATAGAAATTAGGGTAATTTTAGGGAGAAAAAAATTACATTTCAGTGGGTATTGAATTTTAATGTTGTTAACTGTCTTTGAGGTTTTGAATTTACTGCCTAAGACTCACTTCCTAGATGGCTCCTTGTTACTACGTTGCATTACTGTATGGTTTAATTGAATTACTAAAAGGACATTCTAAATTTGTTTCTGAAGCTTATCCTAGTAACCTATTTTTGGATGAAGATAAAATGCTCCACGAACTGCAGCCAACAGATTATGTCTACTGGAAGGCATCATTTAAAGGACTGTCTCCATCCTAGATGGAAGGACCCCTATCAGGTACTCTTAACTAGCTCATGGGAAGAGAAACTAAAAGGAATTAATTCTTAGATTTATATTTCCCACTTAAAAAAGGGCCACTGCACCAGAATGATCTATAGAGAGAACTGTTGACCTCAAACTCACCTTAAAACAATAGTTAAACAGAGTAGAAATGACACACAAAACAGGACAAGAAGAAGACAGCATCAGAAGCAGACAGGTATCTCAAGATGCCAGACCTGACCTGAATGACTATTTATAGTGTTTTCTTTATTTCTTGGACTTTTGCATATGAATCAATGTTTTTCTATTATGCACACAACCCTTTGCAAATTTTAGAAATCAATCCAATTGTTGAGTCTGTGGTCAATTACCTATGTCCAGTATTCCTGGTATACATTTGTGGATTTCTCCTCTCCAAGGCTCTGATGGGATGGCCCTTAGAAAATTTATTTCAGAAGTAGTTCTGTTTGGGCCACTAGTGATGTTACTACATGGGATCCCCTCACTTGGCCAATCAATCATACTCACTCTGACACTGACCATAAATATGAATTTTCTTTTTAAGTTACTCAAGCTCGGGCTTCCCTGGTGGCACAGTGGTTGAGAGTCCACCTGCCAATGCAGGGGACACGGGTTCGTGCCCCGGTCCAGGAAGATCCCACATGCCGCGGAGCGGCTGGGCCCGTGAGCCACGGCCGCTGAGCCTGCGCATCTGGAGCCTGTGGTCGGCAACGGGAGAGGCCACAACAGTGAGAGGCCCGTGTACCGCAAAAAAATAAAAAGATAAGTAAAAAATAAAAATAAATAAAGTTACTCAAGCTCAATCAGTGCAATGAGCTAAATTTCAGTCAAAGAATATAACTTCTCAATTATTAAGAGAGACTCTCCCTTGGTTTTAGGATAGATTTAGATGGCTAACACCAGGCTATGGTCATTTAATTTTAAATCCCCTCCCCCTCCATGGTGGGAATAATTAAATCATACTAAAGGTAATCAGCCTAAAAACACTAGAAAATTAGGCTGGGTCCCTTATGAAATATGCCAACATATCATTTCTTTTAAAGGTAACGAATGCTATGGAACAGCCTGGGTCAGGCAAACAGAAATATACTGGGTTGTATCTAATGGAATTCAACGGCTTTACAGCACCAATTTGCGACCCTGGCTTCCACCACGATGGATAGGAAGATGTACCCTAGAATTCCCCTGGGCTCAAGACCACATGCATGCCAATTTAGAAATGACTGGCAAATTTACCATTAACACAAGCCTGATGGATCAAAAGTTCTGTATTTCATTGCTATGATCATTTAGCAGCTATTTTTCTGCCTTCAGTAGGACTGGAAGATGTATTTGCCCTATCAAAGCCTTAACAAAATTCACCCAACTGGCCTTAAATGGCAGTAATCAGGCCAATTCAGACCTGAATTCTGAGGTCTCTATGATGAGAAAAGCAGTATTACAAAATCACATGGCCCTCCATATCCTTACAGCATCTCAAGGAGGCACCGGTACCATAATTCAAACTGAGTGTTGCATTTTCACACCACCTAATCCTCTAATGTAACATATTTAAAGATCCACATGAAAAATCAAATTTCTGCCTTAAGAGATCCACTTCCTAGTCTTGGTGATCTTTTAAGGATCTGGTTTGGTTCTGGAAGCTCATGGCTTAAATCCCTACTTAGGACCTTATTAATGTTATTAGCTATATTATTTATATCCAATCTATCTTAAAAGATTGTTGTTTCTTGATTATGCAATGTGTAAACAGGTCTCCAACAAAACTAATGATGGCTAAACATCTTGAGGCAATTGATCAAATATATAGCTTTATATAAAGTTAATTGTAATAGTTCAACTCTAGATATAGAAAGAAGCAACAAGGGAAAACATTTCCTGAATCATAATAGACTAGTAAGACATGATCCAGAGAATATTTAGGTTATTAACAGGGCCTAATCCAAATATAGCACATAAATGGCCTATCAACAAAATCCTCACCTGACCTAGGAATGAGGCTTCCTAGCATCATGGGACAAATGAGGGTTGAAATCAATTTCTTCCAAACTCCTGTTCATATTGATATTTTGACCTCTTGCCATGAATCATGAGTGTTCTTCATGGCATCGAGAAGGGTGAATCCTTTCCAGAGGTTTTCAATTGACTTTGACTTTGCCCAGATCCATCACAGAAATCACTATCTAAGGCAGCTATAGCCTTATGAAATGTATTTCTTATAAGTAAGGAGATTGAATTAGTAGTCAAAAATCTTCCAACAGAACAAAAGCTCAGGGCTAGATGGATTCACTGGTGAATTCTACCAAACTTTAAAAGAAAAATTATCAAAAAAAGAAAAAAACAAAGAAAAGGGCTTCCCTGGTGGCGCAGTGGTTGAGAGTCCGCCTGCTGATGCAGGGGACACGGGTTCGTGCCCCGGTCCGGGAAGATCCCACATGCCGCGGAGCAGCTGGGCCCGTGAGCCATGGCCACTGGGCCTGCGCGTCCAGAGCCTGTGCTCCACAATGGGAGAGGCCACAACAGTGAGAAAACCGCGTACCACAAAAAAAAAAAAAAAAGCAAGAAAAATTATCAATCCTTCTCACTCTTACAAAAAACTGAAGAGGGGGGAAGACTTACAAACTCATTTTACAAGGCCAGCATTACCCTGATACTAAAACCAAACAAGGAAACCACAAAGAAAGAAAATTACAGGCCAGTATCCCTGATGAACACAGACACAAAAATCCTCAGAAAAATGTTAGCAAACCAAATTCAACGGTATATTAAAATGTTAGCAAACCAAATTCAACGGTATATTTGTGTATACACAAAGAAAGAAAATTACAGGCCAGTATCCCTGATGAACACAGACACAAAAATCCTCAGAAAAATGTTAGCAAACCAAATTCAACGGTATATTAAAAGGATCATACTTCATGATCAAGTGGGATTTATTCCAGGGATGCAGGATGGTTCAACATCTGCAAATCAATCAATGTGATACACCACATTAACAAAATGAAGGACAAAAATTATATATTCATCTCAGTAGATGCAGAAAAAGCATTTGACAAAATTCAACATACTTTCATGGTAAAAAAAAACTCTCAAACTGGGTATAAAAGGAACGTACTTCAACACAATAAAGCCATATATGGACTTCCCTGGCAGTCCAGTGGTTAAGCCTCTGTGCTCCCAATGCAGGGGACACAGGTTTGATCCCTGCTTGGGGAAGGTCCTGCATGCTGCGTGGTGCAGCCAAAAATTAAAAAATAAAAAACAATTTAAAAAAGTAAAGCCATATATGACAAACCCATAGCTAACATCTTACTCAATGGTGAAAAGCTAGAAGCTTTTCTTCTAAGATCAAGAACAAGACAAGGATGCCAACTCCCACCACTCTTAATCAACATAGTATGTGGAAAGTCCTAGCCAAAGGAATTAGACAAGAAAAAGAAATAAGAGGCACCCAAATCCAATAGGAAGAAGTAAAATTTTCTCTCTTTATAGATGACATTATATATAGAAAACCCTAAAGATTCCACCAAAAACACTGTTAGATCTAATAAACAAATTCAGAAAAGTTGAAAAATACAAAATCAATATACAACAATCAGTTGTGTTTATATACACTAATTAACTATAAGAATAAGAAATTTACAAATCATCAGACAATAAAATACTTAGGAATAAATTTAAACAAGGAGATGAAAGATCTGTACATTGAAAACTATAAGATGAAGGAAATTGAAGAAGACACAAATAAAGGAAAAAATATTTCCTATTCATAGATCATATTATTAAAATGTCCATACTACCCAGAGCCATCTGCAGATTCATTGCAATCCTATCAAAACTTCAATGGCATTTTTCACAGAAATAGAAGAAACAATCCTAAAATATGTATGGAACCACAAAAAGCCCCAAATAGCCAAAGAAATCTTGAGAAAGAACAAAACTGGAGGCATCACACTTCTTTATTTCAAACTACATTACAAAGCTATAGTAATTAAAACATTATGGTACTGGCATAAAAATAGACATATAAATCAATGGTACAGAATAGGAAACCCAGAAATAATCCACACATGTATTTTCAATTAATTTATGACAAAGAAGCCAAGAATATTCAATGGAAAAATGATAGTCTCTTCAATAAATGATGCAGCAAAAACTGGAAAAAAAATTTCCACTTGCAAAAAAATTAGAACTAGATCCATATATTATACCATTCACAAAAATCAATTCAAAATGGTTAAAGACTTAAATGTAAGACTTGAAACCAGAAAACAATCACTGAGGGTAAGCTGCTTAATGTCAGTCTTGGCCATGATTTTTTGGTTTTGACACCAAAAGCAAAGGCGATGAAAGCAAAAATAACAATAATCATAAAACAACAATAATAATTATAAGTGGAACTATATCAAACTAAAAAGTTTTGCACAGGCAAAGGAAACCCATCAAAAAAATGAAAAGGCAACCTATGGAATAAGAGAAAATTTTTGCAAATGATGTACCTGATAATAAGTTAATATCCAAAATATATAAAGAACACAATTCAATACCCCCAAAAAATGTAATTAAAAAATAGACAGAGGAGCTGAACAGACATCTTTCCAACAGGTACGTTTAAAGGTGTTCAACATCACTGAATCATCAGGAAAATGCAAATCAAAACCACAATGAGATACTACCTCACACCTATTAGAATGACTATCATCAAAAAGACAAGAAATAAAAAAATGTTGACAAGGTTGTGAATAAAAGGGAATTCTGGGGACTTCCCTGGTGGCACCGTGGTTAAGAATCCGCCTACCAATGTGGGGGACACGTGTTGGAGCCCTGGTCTGGGAAGATCCCACATGCCGCGGAGCAACTAAGCCTGTGTGACACAACTACTGAACCTGCACTCTAGAGCCCAGGAGCCACAACTACTGAGCCCACATGCCACAACTACTGAAGCCCACAACCTAGAGCTCATGTTCCACAACAAGAGAAGCCACCTCAATGAGAAGCTCGCACACCGCAGCGAAGAGCAGCTCCCGCTCACCACAATTAGAGAAAGTCCGCACGCAGCAACAAAAACTCAACACAGCCAAAAATAAATAAAACAAAATAAAATAAATAAATTTTTTAAAAAGCTGTGAATTCAGAACACAATGATTTAAAAAAAGGGAAATTCTTCTGCACTGTTAGCAGGAATGTAAAATTAGTGCAGCTACTGTGGAAAACTGTATGGAGGTTCCTTAAAAAATTAAAAATAGAACTACCAAAGGATCCAGCAATTCCACTTCTGGGTATATCTCCAAAGGAAATGAAAACAGGATCTCAAAAATAATATTGGCCCTCCTACATTCATTACATCATTATTCACAAGATATGGAAACAACCTTAGTGTCTATCTATGGATGAATGTATAACGAAGATGTGATATATGTATATAGGAACATTATTTAGCCATGAGAAAAAATGAAATCCTGCTATTTGCAAGGACATGAGTGGAACTTGAGAACCTTATGCTAAGTGAAGCAAGTCAGACAGAGAAAGACAAACACTCTATGATATCACTTACTTGTGGAATATAAAAAAGCTGAACTCACAGAAAGAGTAGAAGGCTGGTTGCCAGGGATGAGGGGATGGGTGAAATGGGGAGATACTGTTCAAAGGCACAAACTTCCATTTGTATGATGAATAAGTTCTGAGGAATCTAATGTATAGCATGGTGATTACAATTAACAGTACTGTATTATATACTTGAAAGTTGCTAAGAGAATAAATCTTAAATGTTCTCACTACAAAAAAGAAATGGTAATTATGTGAGAAGACTTAATCAGAAGTGAGGTGACTTAATCAGACAGAGCTACTGGCCTGCAACTTGTGTAGCTCCTACTTGGAGGCTCCTTTCTCCTGTCACCATTCCTTGCCCTCTCAGAGCCAATAACCCCAACCCCACATGCATCTCACCCCCTCCTTCCTAACTCACCTCAAAGCCCATGTGCTTCACCTTCCCAGAACCCCATAATCAGAAATCCCTTTCCTGGGTATCCCTTATGTCTATGCCTTCGGCTGACTTCAGGCTGAGACCTCTGGATGTGACACTTTGGATGAAATACAACCTGATTTTCCCACTGTAAATATTCTACCTCTTCCTCCTCCTCCATTTAAGTGCCTCAGTCAGCCTCCTAAAGGCAAGATTCCAAAGGATGGAGATGGTCTCTGCCATTCATTCATCCAGGAAACATTTATATTTCATTTATATTATAATATTTCAATTATATTATAATTCTATGCCAGATTCTTTGATGGTCACTGGGATAGAGATCATGGTAAAATGACCCCCAGACAAATGACCCCAAGCCGTTGTAGTAAGGGCTGTGCTAGCTGAAAATATAGCAGGCTGAGAAGCCCCAAAGAAGAGGGATCATAAACTCTGAGAGAGTGGTTGAGGGGTGGGTTACTTCCCAGAGAAGGAAATAGAAGAGAGGTGCCTTAATCTCTCTCTTGATATCACAGAGTTGAACCACCTCCCCCTTCCTTTGGACACACCCCCCACCAGGGTCCCTACCAAAGGACAGACTGCCTGAGGACAAGGCCAGCCTGTCTGTTCATACCTGTGGGAAGCTGGTGAAGGCAGACACAAAACTGTGCGTCTAGGTCCTTAGAATGAGCTAAGTGCAAAGGACACCATGACGAGGTGGTGTGGAAAGACAAGATGGAGGGCAGAGGGCAGGAGAACCCAGCTAGGGATGACAAAAACTGCAGAGGAGAGAGAGCCGAGGCTGGAACTGGGGGCCCTAATCCACAACAGGCAGAGAGAGCCCCACAGAGCCTGGGCATAGATTGCTCCAGGAGCCTCCACCACCCTCAGGTCCCAAAGCATGGCCTTGGAGTCAAGGATCTGACCCTTCCACTTTGCTTCCAACACTGCTCTGGCCTTATTCCTGTTCCCAATGACATGAAAGTAAATGCAAAAAAAAATATTAGGTGGACAATTTCAGACACTGAAATCATAAATCAATTCTTAACAAATATTATTATGTGAATATGGCTGTATCAAACCATGTGAGGAAACAATGTATCATCCATTTGGGGAAAATGGTAGCTTTAATCAACTGGAAAAAATTAATAAAAAAAGAAATGCAAAAAAATAAAATGAAAATTTAAAAAAAAACAGAATAAGTAAATATGGAGTGGTAGGTCATCCTTCCAAGTAAGCTCTGCACCCAGATCATGAGAAATGGTAGACTTGGGGATACAATCCAGGAAACTGGGAGTGAGGATGCAAAAAAGGTAACAACTTGAAAACTAGCTAAACCCAAGGCATTAAGAGGCTTCAGTCAAAAAGCTGAAAGAACAGTTACATGTCACAGAAACACAGGTCCCAAAAGTCAAAATTTTAAAATGAGTCAAAAACCTGCTGAATAGTCATGCTTTGAGGACCTCGAATTCTGGAATGGCAGAAATCAGAACAGCAGACTATTAGCAACAAGGAGACTTAGAAATGTGACATCTATCTCAAACAGTTTTTTAAACATGTCCCAGGGGAACAGTTTTTTCATTATTTATGCTTTGTTTTAAAATAACAACTTGATAATTTTTGCTAAAAGATGATAGAATGAATGCATATTTATTTAGTTCCTTTCTCAGAAACTCACTGAAATGAATGATAACAACAACCAAAAATAGAGCCAGAAAAATGTCACCCATGATGAAACTAGGAAATGGTGAAAACATCGTTAACAGAGACCATAATGAATGTCTGTGCAAGAAAACTCAAACTAAGTCAAAGAAGTATGTATAGAAACCAACCAAGTATGCCTGATCCACACCTATTAAGAAAAATGCAGATTATCCTTAAAAAGTAAGAGAGTCTTAACATGTTCTACCCAAAATCCTGTGCTTGTAAAAATGGGGACAGGAGTTGTGAGCAATCATTAGGAGAAACTGCATACATTATTTCAACAAATATTTATTGAGCAATATCTATATGCCAGAGAAGTGGGGCTGTTTTATACTTTTTTTTCTGAGCAAGCTATGTATGCAAGAAAAAATCTGGAAGCCAAAGCAACCCTGAGGGAAAAAAAAAAAGGAGCTAGAAGAATCAGGCTACCTGGCTTCAAACTATACTACAAAGCTACAGTCATCAAAGCTGTATGGTACTGGCACAAAAACAGAAATATAGATCAATGGAACAGGATAAAAAGCCCAGAAATAAACCCACAAACCTATGGTCAATCAGTCTATGACAAAGGAGGCAAGAATATACAGTGGAGAAAAGACAGCCTCTTCAATAAGTGGTGCTGGCAAAACTGGACAGCTACATGTAAAGAATGAAATTAGAACATTCTCTAACACCATACACAAAAATAAACTCAAAATGGATTAAAGACCTAAATGTGAGACCAGATACTATAAAACTCTTAGAGGAAAACATAGGCAGAACACTCTTTGACATAAATCACAGCAATATCTTTTTTGATCCACCTCCTAGAGTAATGAAAATAAAAGCAAAAATAAACAAATGGGACTGAATTAAACTTACAAGTTTTTGCACAGCAAAGGAAACCATAAACAAAATGAAAAGACAACCCTCAGAATGGGAGAAAGTATTTGCAAATGAATCAGTGGACAAGGGATTAATCTCCAAAATATATACACATCTCATACAGCTCAGTACCAAAAAACAAAAACAAAAAAAGACCCAATCAAAAAATGGGCAGAAGATCTAAATAGACATTTCTCCAAAGAAAGACATACAGATGGCCAAAAAACACATAAAAAGATGCTTAACATCATTAATTATTAGAGAAATGCAAATCAAAACTACAATGAGGTATCACCTCACACCGGTCAGAATAGCCATCATCCAAAAGTCTACAAAAAATAAATGCTGGAGAAGATGTGGAGAAAAGGGAACTCTCCTACACTGTTGGTGGGAATGTTAATTAGTACAACCAATATGGAGAACTGTATGGAAATTCCTTAAAAAACTAAAAATAGAACTACCATATGATCCTGCAACCCCACTCCTGGGCATATATCCAGAGAAAACCATAATTCAAAAAGATACATGCACCCCAATTTTCATTGCAGCACTATTTACAATAGCCGAGACACAGAAGCAACCTAAATGTCCATCGACAGAGGAGTGGATAAAGAAGACGTGGTACACATATACAATGGAATATTACTTAGCCATAAAAAAAGAACGAAATAATGCCATTTGCAGCAACATGATGGACCTAGAGATTATCATACTAAGTGAAGTAAGTCAGATACACAAAGACAAATATCATATGACATGACTTATATGTGGAATCTAAAAAGATGATACAAATGAACTTATTTACAAAACAGAAACAGACTCACAGACATCAAAAACAAACTTATGGTTACCAAAGGGGGAAGGTGGGGGAGTAAATTAGGAGTTTCAGATTAACATACACACACTACTATATATAAAATATCAATAGATAATCAACAAGGACATACTGTATAGCACAGGGAACTCTACTCAATATTCTGTAATAACCTATATGGGAAATGAATCTGAAAAAGAATGGATATAGGTATATGTATAACTGAATCACTTTGTCGTACACCTAAAACAAACACAACATTGTAAATCCACTATACCCCAATATAAACTAAAAATTAAATTTAAAAATAATATTAAAAAAGAAGGAAAAAATCTGCAGATGAGGAGGAACAATAAACAGAAGCCAAAAGTTCTGCTTGGCTTAATTAAATGTCACTCTACACCAACAACAAAAGGTCTTAACAATGAGTCCCACGGATTCCTATTCACCCAGCCTCCTACAGAGTGAACCACTGACCCTGAAGTGTAAAATGAACAGAAACCAAGGGGAGCTGGACCCCAGGACAGAGGATTCATCATATACAATGGCAAAGAATGTGAAAACAACACACCAGAATTAAGACTCCTTATTTGTCCCTCTGTCCCTCAAGCAGATGAAGAATTAAACAGAGTTGAACTCTCCACCTCAGAGTCCAGTGGCATAATTTTTAAGTTCCCAAATAAAGTAGGAGAAGAATGATTTAGAGTAAATAACAGGTCAAAGAAAGCTGCCCCATTCAGAGGGAATGAATAATGTGAAGTTTCAAACAATTGCACCTGTGCAGAGTTTACACCAAAACAAGAACAGGAGGGAAAAAAAGAGGAAGAGAAAGAGGAAAAAGCTCCAACAAGCAAAAGGAAGATGAAGAACAGACATTGGGAGAACAATTATTCCAAGCAGCACTTCTTTATAGAACAGAAAACTTTTCTAGGTAAGATTTTCTCAAGGTCTTGGAAAATCAAAGAGGACATGGACTTTACAAAAATGAACATCAAGGAAGAGACTCATGAGATCAATGAAGAGGTAGACAATAAAATAAAATAAAATAAAGAGGAAAAATAAGATTAATTTTAAAAAGCATCACATAATGAAAACCACTTTAGTGGCAGTAGGAAGTAAGATCACTATTAGTAAAAACAGTCAGTGATGTGGAGCACTGGCTTGAGGAAGAAGATAGAATGCAAAGGGAAAACATGTAAAAGTGAATAGAGATAAAATGATAGGTATGAAATAAAGATAACAAACATCTAGCATCTGAACTGTAGTCCTAAAGAAAAATGCAGAGTAGGCTGAATGGAAAAATATTGAGTGTAATAGAAAACCATTTTCTAAAATAAAAGAAGATAGGAATCTGCAGATTGAAAGGATTTACACATATAAGTAAAAATTATGAGTAACACTATTAGAAACAAAGTGAAGCTATTGCACTTTTTAAAAAAGTCTATAAGTAATCAGGCAGAAATAGAGAATGTGCAAAATAAAAAAAATCAGGATAAATTCATACTTTTCAGCAACATTAAATGCCAGAAGGCAATAGAGTAATATGTACAGATTGAGGAAAAAAATATGTCATTATCCTTGTTTATTGTATCATTCAGCTCTTCTGGTCTATACTATAATCAAACTTTATAAATTCTTCAAGAGTCCTTAAAAAAACAAAAGTAATCCCTCAGGGGACCCAGGGAATATTTTTTTAATGAGAATATAGTTATGTACTAAAGGAAACCTCAATACAACTTTTAATAAAACAAATTTTCTGACCAGAATGCAATAAAATTAGAAATCCGTAAAAGAGGTAGAAATTAAAAACCCAGATACCTAAAGCTTTTTAGGATAAATTCTTCCATACATTTCTTGGGTCAATGAATGAATCAAAAGTGCAGTGAGTGACAGAGCAATCAGACACTTACTAAAACCTAAGGGGATATTCTTACCTCCTTTGTCATAGATTAGTTGACAATAGGTGTGGGGTTTATCTCTGGGCTTTCTATCATGCTCCACTGACCAATATTTCTGTTTTGTGCCAGTACCATACTGTCTTGATTAACGTAGCTTTGTAGTATAGTCTGATGTCAGGGAGCCTGATTCCTCCAGTTCTGTTTTTCTTTCTCAAGATTGCTTTGGCTATTTGGGGTTTTTTGAGTCTGCATACAAACTTTAAGATTTTTTGTTCTAGTTCTGTGAAAAATGTCATTGGTAATTTCACAGGGATTGTACTGAATCTGTAGATTGTTCTGGGTAGTACAGTCATTTTCACAGTATTGATTCTTCCAATCCAAGAACATGGTATATCTCTCTGTTTGTGTCATCTTTGACTTCTTTCATCAGTGTCTCATAGTTTTCTGAGTACAGGTCTTTTACCTCCTTAGGTAGGTTTATTCCTAGGTATTTTATTCTTTTTGTTGCATTGGTGAATGGGACTGTTTCCTTAATTTCTCTTTCTGATCTTTTGTTGTTAGTGTATAGGAATGCAAGAGATTTCTGTGCATTAATTTTGTGTCCTGCAACTTGCAAAGGAGGCAAAAATATACAATGGAGAAAAGGCAGTCTCTTGAATAAGTGGTGCTGGGAAAACTGGACAGCTATATGTAAAAGAATGAAATTAGAACAATCCCTAATACCATAAACAAAAATAAACTCAAAATGGATTAAAGACCTAAATATAAGACCAGACACTATAAAGCTTTTAGAGGAAAACATAGGCAGAACACTCTATGACATAAATCACAGCAAGACCTTTTTTGACCCACCTCCTAGAGTAATGAAAATAAAAGCAAAAATAAACAAATGGGACCTAATGAAGCTTAAAAGCTTTTGCACAGCAAAGGAAACCATAAGACAAAAAGAAAACCCGCAGAGTGTGAGAAAATATTTGCAAACGAATCAACAGACAAAGGATTAATCTCCAAAATATACAAGCAGCTCATGCAGCTCAATATCAAAAAAACAAACAACCCAATCCAAAAATGGGCAGAACTAAACTGACATTTCTGCAAAGAACATATACAGATTGCCAACAAGCACATGAAAGAATGCTCAACATCACTAATCATTAGAGAAATGCAAATCAAAACCACAATGAGGTATCACCTCACACCAGTCATAATGGCCATCATCAAAATATCTACAAACAGTAAATGCTGGAGATGATGTGGAGAAAAGGGAACCCTCCTGCACTGTTGGTGGGAATGTAAATTGATACAGCCACTATGGAGAACAGTATGGAGAGTCCTTAAAAAACTAAAAATAGAACTACCATATGACCCAGCAATCCCACTACTGGGCATTACCCAGAGAAAACCATAATTCAAAAAGACACATACACCCAAATGTTCACTGCAGCACTACTTACAATAGCCAGGACTTGGAAGCAACCTAAATGCCTATCGATAGATGAATGGATAAAGAAGATGTGGTACATATATACAATGGAATATTACTCAGCCATAAAAAGGAACAAAATTGGGTCATTTGTAGAGACATGGATGGACCTAGAATTGAACATACTTTCTCAAGTCACATATCTTCAGGTGACTACCCACTGGACATTGTGCCTTCAGTGGAGAACCACTGTTCAAGAGAGTCTCAATAGTAGGACCTAGGGTTAGATGGAAGCAGTTGTCTTGATTATAGCACTTGGATGTTACCTGAGCCTCCCACTGCACTTACCTAAGAAATCAGCATATCCTCTGGAAAGACAGAAGTTGTAGTCATAACTGAAATAGGCATCTCATTAAATCTTCTAACTCCTTAAAGGCCAACTAACCTGTTGCAACTAACCCTAAGTGATCAGAGAGGTAACATTCTCCTGTGGTATCAGGAACAGTTAATTGGTTTTAAGCAATGAAAACAGACTCTGGATATCTTAGCCAAAGAAGGAAAGTTGATCCACCTAAAGCCAGAAAGGACAGAAAGCAGAGTAGCTCCAGGACCACTGTCAAAATCTCATAGATAGTCTCTTTGAGGCAATACCACTGGAATAACAACTTCCTTCCAACAATGTGTTCCTCTATGCAAGGTGCAAATTTCCTGGAGACTGAGTCAGCTCATCCTAGCTTCCATCATGGAGACACCTGTAGGCCATGTGTGTGCAAAGCACTGTGATAAACATTCCCACTAGACCACATGGAAGGGGGGGGGTAGGTCCACAAAGAAATAAATGGTAGGATGAAGAGTATAAGAAACTGGATAAACATAAACAGCAGTCTACTACAATTCCTTTGGTCTGAGCAAGCTGCCAGGATGGTGCAACAGTATTAGGACCAAGACACTTTGTAGCTGGACTCTTGGGGGGGAATCAAAACCAACAGAAGGGATTATTAAGCAACATGGTGGCTGCAGGAGACCACCAGTTTGGACAGGCAGGGTCCCAGGGCAGGGCAGTAACATCTCATCACATTGCAGGTATCTTGACAGCAATAGCATGACACAGACTAGTCTCGTAGCAGAAAGGAACAAAAGGGTCAATTTGGCAGAACAAGGAAGATCTCCCCTGAGAACTCTAAGACATACATAAAAAGTGGAAAGACTTGAAAGTCTGAGGTCCACCTGTCAGTTATGGAAGAGCCAATGAGTTCATGAAATTCAGGAACTAATATTGAGGCACATTTGACCAGGAAATTTCAACTGACTCTTAGTTCTTTTCTGTTCTCCAAGAACAGAAAGGAAAAGGAACTGGATTCCAATGCCATGCTTATTCATGCATGGCTCTGAAAAGGCGGCACAGCTGCTAGTAACAAGTAGGGAGCAGTTCCTCTTCCCTGACAGATGCAGATACAAAAGAACAACTGACTCCATGAATAGGACTTGCCACATACAGGGCTCTCCCTACTTAAGTGTGAAGGAAGAAAAATCAGGCAATTCTCAAATTCAAAACCCTTCCTCGGGACTTCCCCGGTGGTACAGTGGCTAAGACTCCACGCTCCCAATGCAGGGGGACTGGGTTTGATCTCTGGTCAGGCAACTAGATCCCATATGCCGCAACTAAGAGTTCGCATGCCACAACTAAAGATCCTGCATGCCTCAACTAAAAAAAAAAAAAAAAGAAAAAAGATCCCGCACACCGCAAGTAAGACCTGGCACAGCCAAATAAGTAAATAAATATATATTTTAAAAGATCCTTCCTCACCCACACTTCCTACGGATATAATTTTGCAAAGACATACTGTGTCCATAAGTCAATTCAAAAGGAAGTAGGGATGGACCCTGCTTCGAATTACACAGTAAGCTCACATCCTTGCCTCACTCTAGCCATGCCCGTACACACACACACACACACACACACACACACACACACACACACACACACTTCCATACCTGTAAGAGTTAGTCAAAATGAACATCTAGAGCAGGATTAAGGGAGAAAAAATTTTAAATTTCAAAACCTGAAGATAGGGAATGAAGGAAAAGCAAGAGGTCACATATACACACACACATGCACTCACGGTTTGCCTAAATCATGGGTATGTTGATCACCAGATTAGATGATGATGAAATAAGCAACAACTTCAGGTCTTTTTAATATATCAGTTAACTTAGCCACCTTCTTGCTACCTGGTACCCTCTTGAATCTTTTCTGCGGCTGGCCCCCAGTAAGACAGCCCCTAAAGGGCAAGCCCAGCTCATTGCAAACTCTGGGTCAGGACTGCAGAAACAGAATTTCCCTCTACATCTTTATTCAAATCCTGTCTTACTTTTAGAAGGTATAGTAAATAAAATTCTCACATTGCAGATGAGAAATCGTTCCAAAGGAGCTACTAGCAAATGAATGGTCCATTGCTTCTCCCCTCCACCACAGAACATTTGGGTAGGCCATTTAGGGAAACTGCTTAACTTGGTTATTTATATAACCCATCATATACCAAAGTCTTCACAAACGTAAGAGTATTTAAAATCTTCTGAGCACTGTTTAATACTAACTCCATGTTACTAAAAGGATCACATTAATTTCTAAAAATATTCTTCTATTTGATCCTGGCATTACTTAATTAGGAACCTTTTGCATGGATGAAGACCTTAAACTCCACTTCAACTGTGTATTTGGGTTTCACTGTTTACACAAACTTAACTTATATGTTTGTAGCAGCCAAATATTTGCCATAAGATTATCTCTGCAGATCAGAATCTAATTTCTCCTGACTTTAAGAAGACCATGGGGCTTCCCTGGTGGCGCAGTGGTTGAGAGTCCGCCTGCCGATGCAGGGGACATGGGTTCGTGCCCCGGTCCGGGAGGATCCCACATGCCGCGGAGCGGCTGGGCCCGTGAGCCATGGCCGCTAAGCCTGCGTGTCCGGAGCCTGTGCTCCACAACAGGAGAGGCCACAACAGTGAGAGGCCTGCATACCGCAAAAAAAAAAAAAAGACCATGGCTTCTTCCATGAATACTTTATAGAGGTTCAGTTCTCGAGCCTTATGGTTATCAACCTCCAGAACCCTTGAGAGAGCAAGGAAAGACAAGTTCAAAGATGAAAATTAGAATGTAAATCACATGAAAGCCTAAGAGTTTCCTCAGTGAGAGGGAAAAAAAAAAAAGGCAAATCATCATGTTCATAAATTCTGGAAAAAAGCAATGAAAAATATTCTATACATGTTTTATATTGTTTTACATCTTATTGCTACAGCTTTAAGTGATAAGCAACTTTAGGATAATATCTTCAATAAAAGTACCTTTAGCCCATGAGAGCACTAATAATTTATATACTAAAAAAGCAACATTTCATAAGAAACATGCAGTTCCATTAGAACTGAACATTCTTTGAGTCCTTTATGCTTTCCAGCAGGATTTTGAAATGTCTTTATGATTTGGGGCTGTTATTGCTTGTCGTTTCACCAAATGCGGCTTCACTGTCTCATAATTACTACTCAGAGATTTGATGGACCCACATGGAATATGCTGTATTCTAACACAGAAATAAGAATCTCATTTTAAGTCGCCAATAAATACAAATACAAAATTTTGCATTGTACAGTACAAAAATACCTTTTCACAAAAGAGACAAGGGTTGCTAGGCAACCACACAGCACAAGCTTTAGCATTCAATGTAACAAAGAGACTACTGTGCTGCTACCACCTAAAGGTTCTTGCTTAAAGCAATGAAAGAAAACTGACAGTAAGAAGTTGAAACAGAGCTCAGAAACACGGCCATTCTCCCAAAACTGTATTTGACCATGTTTTATTGAGTTTAATATGTTGATTTACAAAATAAGTAAAATAAGTACAATAAACCTTGTTTGGATTGTATTTCAGCTTTTAAAATTCAGCTGCCATTTGCTGCACGACTCTGGGTGTTATTTTCTGTGCACTCTAAAGTTTATACTACGCACAAGCTTTTCTTTACACAGGGTCAGTGGGAGGGAAAATACCTCTAAGAGAAATTTTTCTGTGGTGGCTTCAACTTGGTCTTCTGTCTTCAGTGTACCCTTGGCTCCCAGACATCCAGTATCTGAGGTTGGTTTTACAGAATTAAACTGTTTCAACAATCCAATATCTTGGTGTGAATTAGTTCATGTGTCTGGTGTCTTGTGATATTTCTGCCCCTTAAAAGAGGCCAGCTGTGAGAGAAGCCTGAAAAAGGAATCTCAAAGGGTTGAACTTCAGAAAGAGCAGTCCCTGGGTGAGGAGAACAGAGCTTGGCAGACCACCACCCATTACTCCATCAAAAGCCCAGTACTGGGGGTATAAGGATTACAATCCTTTAGATCTATAGTATAGAGCAGTGTATAATTACGTACATAGTCTAGAGGCAAGCTGCCTGATTTAAGTCCTGGCTGTACCACTTACTAGCCTTGTGACCTCTGACAAGACGTTTAATCCCCTAACCATTAGTTTCCTCATCTGCAAAAAGGGTGAGGGGTGGGGGGGAACTTACCTATTATATGATATTCGAGTGTTAATTGAAATAATGTATGTAAAGCCCTTTGTATAGTCACTGACGTGTAATAGGTACACAATAAATGTTTATATTATTGATATTATTATGAAGGTCAATAACAAATAATGCTCAATCTCGTTTCTTTAACTAAATACTTCCAGGGTACTTATTAACTAAATACCTAATGTGATAATATTTTGTTCCAGAACACAATGTAATGTAGGAATAAATGACATGGGGCAGGAACACAGAAGTGCCACAAGATCAATGTGATAAAAGACCATTAAATGTAAACCTGTACCTTTCATCATCCTGCACAACTTGCGGCCCTATTATTAAGAAATGGTGAAAAAGATAAATGAACCCTAAGACAGGATGGCCTATATATCCTGGTTTTGAGTTCCTTGCATTTATGTAGATCAAGCTACAAGGAATTATGTATACTTAGGTCACCACGGAATTTCCGATTTGGGCCTATATATCTAAAGGAAAATTTCATCTATAGAAAATCAGGAACCACATTGGAGCTTGAGGTGTCTCTAAGGGCTCAGCCACAGGAGTTCAAACATCCTAACTCCAGCTGGTGACACCATGCTGTGCTCTCTGGCCTTGCTTCAAGCTCTTCCTTGTGTGCTCACAGCTTCTGTTTTTTGTTCTTTTGGCCGCACCACATGGAAGGTGGGATCTTAGTTCCCGACCAGGGATCGAACCCGCACCCCCTGCATTGGAAGCGTGGACTCTTAACCACTGGACTGTCAGGGAAGTCCCTCACAGCTTCTGTTTTATGACATTAACTTCCCTACACCTCTTGATGGCCTTGCTGGCCCCTTCTTCAGCATGACTTTCACTCTCTTCCATTAACAATGATAACGCACACATTACCTACTTTAAATCCCAAAACAGAGATTCTGGTTGCCAGCAAAAAGGTGAAAAGCACTGTAGTGGACAAATACTGGGAGGTGTCACCCAGATCCCCTTCCAAAATAAAGGGATTTTTCCCCTAGCCACAGCTAGTGCTGCTGGCAGACAGCCCCCAGCCGTCAGCCCCCCACAGAGATACACAGATTGCCTCAGCTAAAGAGAGTTGCCTCATCCAAGGCACTGTCCCCTTCCTGAGCAGCTGGCACTTAGAGAGGATAAAAGCCTAGTCCTCTTGTCCTGATTCAGGACATCTCTGAAGAGTCACTCCAGGTCCAGAACTCCCTATAGTATCTGCTGAGCCCTGCACTGAGACTGCATCACCATTCAACTGCTCCCTATGCCCACTCCTGCTTCCTTCCTTCTCTTCCTTCCCTTCCCCTTCCTCTCCTCCCTTCCTTTTCCCTCCTCTTTCCCAGATGTACATCTCCAGATCGCTCCTGGAGGACCTCCCTCTACTTTGATCACCTCTGAGTCTGCTTCATGTGAAACCAATCAGTGAAGTGAGCATAATTCATAAATTGCACACATCGTATCTTCAAGCCAAATCATCTAGGTTGTCAACAGCCAGCTGAAGTACTGCCTGCCCTAGATTAAGTGCCCACTCCTGATCCAATAAGCTATGACTCAATAACCCCAAGATAAGGTTATATGTAGGAAACACCATTTTCAGAGTAGCAGGAGCTCTGAGGTAAGGGTGTGGCTCTTAGAGGGCAACAGGGTTGACTTTCTCTTACTATTTCCAGGATAGATCCATGGATTTGTCCCTTTCTTTCTACAATCCACAGAATTCAGTCTGAGTCCTTTTCTTTTCACAGCTATCACCACACCCTCTGCTTCTTGGAGCTCCTTCCCTATGCAAGAATTTCTACGCTTTTTTTTTGGCTGTACCGCACAGCATATGGGATCCTAGTTCCCAGACCAGGGATTGAACCCTCGCTCCCTGCAGTGGAAGTGGAGTCTTAACCACTGGACCACCAGGGAAGTCCCGCAAGAACTTCTAGAATAAAAACATCTCCACTTTACTGCTATCTAAAAATGTTCACTTTTGAGTTTGAGGGGTTTACTGCTAATCATGACAGGAAAACTGAAAGGAGATATGTAAAACAGCAAATATAATTAATATGTTAAGAAGAGTTGTTAAAGAGATTTTCAGAAATTCAAGCTTGTCTTATTGCACTAATTAAAGACATTTCATGATACTCCTTATAAAATTTTTAAAAATCCCTTCTTCTTCACATTAGTAATGATTGTATCTTCGTTAAGAACAAAGACTTCATCATTTTGTTTAAAATGATGTGTGCTCATTATGAAAATTAAAGTGGTACAGAAAAGTCTAACAGAAAGAAAAAATTGCCTAAAAGCCCACCACCTATAAATAGCCATAATTAACACTATGTGAATATTATTCTAGTTGTCTGTCTATTCTTATATGCAGAAAGACTGATTGACTTTTATTAAAATGAGATCACAATATGCATGCTATTTTAACTTTAAAAAATATTTTAAATTTTATTTAACAAAAAAATAAATAAATGAAGTAAAATTGAAGTATTCCTGAATATTAAATATTTCTCCACTATAAGAAGTATTTCAAAAAAAATTCTCTCAGGTCAAAAAGTGATTATGAAAAGCTTTAAGTTGAAATAATTTCAATATGTGTTTCAACTTTAGATGCTTCCAATGAACTGACTTCCTACTATAAAAATGTGAGGGTGGTAAGCAGATCATAACACCTTCTGTTTCCCTCCTCACTCTTTGGCTCAGATTATATCATTATT
The DNA here is from genome assembly GCF_963924675.1 of Phocoena phocoena. Lineage (NCBI taxonomy): Eukaryota > Metazoa > Chordata > Mammalia > Artiodactyla > Phocoenidae > Phocoena > Phocoena phocoena. The sequence continues at coordinate 63,152,634 of NC_089232.1, forward strand.
TTTACATTATCAAGTGTGGCAAAAACTGCTTCTTCTTCCCCAATCTCCATTTTCCCTTTTTTCAATTGTAATATAAGTTTGAGCTGAGTATAAAACATCCCTGCTAAAGACTACATTTCCCTGTCCCCTTTGCAGGTAGGTGTGGCCAACCGATCAAATTCTGGGTAACAAAATGTTGGAGAAGTGATGTACGCAATTTCTGGGCCAAGCCTTGACAGAGAAGGAAACTGGCCTTGCCTAGATCCCTTTTCCACCCTTCCACAGGCTGGAACGCAGACCTGACGGTGGCTGCTGAAGCATCCATGTGGGAATATGAGATGAAAGCCACAAGCTGATGATGGCAGAATAACAAAGCAGAAGCCTGGGACCCCAATACCCTCAGCCACCAAACCAGCCCTGAACTGTCTACCCAGAATTTTGTGAGAATGAAATAACATTTCTATTTTATTTAAGCCAAATCACTTTTAGGTTTCTCATTATAGTATCCTAACTACATTCTAGCTAATATGTCAACTAATCCATCAACAGACCATACAATTATTGTCTATCCTGAAACCATAATTTCTAGAGTTAATGTGTCTTAGTTCCATATTCAAAGGTAGTCAATGTTCACTGCCATATCCTCTTACCATGGTGGCTCCATCCTAAATTCTGGGAGCTTTCTTTCTTTCTTTGCGTTTATTTGGTTGGTTGGTTGGCTTGGTGGTATATTATTTTTCTGTTGCTACTGTAACAAATTACTGAACAAAGCTTAAAACAACACAAATTTGTTATCTTACAGTTCTGTACATCAGAGGTGCAAAATGGATTTCACTAGGCTAAAATCAAGGTGTCTGCAGGCCTGCATTCCTTTTGAAGGCTCTAGGAAAGAATCCATCTCCTTGCCTTTTCCACCTTCTAGAAGCTATCTTCATTCCTTGGCTCATGGCCCAGTCCTCCAACCTCAAAGTCAACAGAATAGTATCTTCAAGTATCTCTCTGATTCTGACACTCCTATCTCCCTCTTTCATGTAAGAGGAAACTTCTGATTACATTGGGACCACCAGGATAATCCAAGGCAGTCTCCTCCTCTCAAGATCCTTAACTTACTTGCATCTACAAAGTCCCTTTTGCCATATAAAGTAATATATTCACAGGTTCTGAGGGTAAGGATGTGGGCATCTTGGTGGGGAGGGGGATATTATTCTGCCTACCACAGGTGGTTTGGTTTTGTTCTATTTCTTTAATCTCATCCAGTTGTTTCTAGAGAGGGTTCATGAGTGTTTTATTGTCTGAAGTATTTGATACACTAGTGAGAATGTATGTTTCCTTTCCCTTGAAAACAACCTGTCTGAATATTGTAATATTAGACCACTATTTTTTCAATATGGTACTCATTGCTATACTAAAAAACCTTGAAGACAGCATGTAATTTTTCTCTTTGTATGTGATATTCTTTTTCTACTTTGATTTGATACCTTAAGAATTCTCTTTATCCCTGAAGTTCAACCTAACCAGGTTACGTCTAGATGTCAATTGCTTTTCATTATTTTTTCCTAAAACACAGTATCTTTCTCCAATTTATTCATTCAGTTCTTTCTTTATTTCATGGAACTTTTCTTCTATTATATCAGTCTCTGAATACATTTTCAGTTCCATTTGTTTAATTATGCATTTCAGGGTCATCCATCATCCTTGCACTGGACTGAATGTCTTTGCCTATGCTCTGTGTCTATTAGTTTACATTTAATTCCTTAAATATCTTATTATTTTTCATCTACATTCATTATGGTTATCTCAAGCCTTTTGTCTACATCAGCATTTTTATTTTCACCTATGCTAGTCTGTTTCCTGATGTTTCTAATCACTTTATTGGCTCTGTGATGTATTGGTTTGGTCCTCAATTTGTCTTATGTGCTCCACAGCATCCTCATCATGGTATCTATCATCCCTTTCCTGAGATAGTACATGACTGTCATTTCTATTAAGTTGCTAAATAACACAGAGTACTGTGGGGAATTTTCTTTTGTTCTGGGTCATGGTATCTCCCAGACTGAATTTATTGTTTGTTCCTTTTTATTTTTGTTCATGCTTGCTTTTACTGTTGCTGAAATCTGTTTTCATAGTTGCATTGTCATTTCTTCTCATGCTATTCATATTCAATCTGAGCTGCTTTGTCCCAAAATTTTTTCTCTGATATAGTGTGGGTTACTGTTTTTTTTGTCCCCTCAGCTGTAACTTCAAAGCTGGATATCTCATGCTTAATCATAGACTGAGTCACAGCACACAGGTAGTGGGGTGAGTAAAAGACAAAAAAAAGAGCTCAGCTGATGCTATGAACAGTCTCTTGAAGAATACATGAGCTCCAGTCTCTTTTCTGAAAGTGATCACTCCATCTATTTGGAGAAGGAGATTGAAGGACATGAGACAGCACATCGCAGAGGATCAAGGGTAGATCTGGGTTTTGTGGAACATAAAATTTATACAATTTGAGGAACTGTCTTTAAGGAAATGAATACAAAGTTATGGTACAAAATTAATTATGAACATGAATTTTTATTTAGACTGAAAAAAGAAAACAAAACTTTGTAGGTATTAAAAGGATAGAAAATACCACAAAATCATAATATTTAGAATTATAACAGCTAATAATTAACTGCCTACACACTTCTATTTTTTCCCTACATTTTTGGCCACAGTCTTTCTTTCACCTCTTAATATGATGACAATTTTTTAAAATCATTTTCTGTGGAGACACTAGAAAAATAATTTAGTCTCTGCTAGCATATTTATCAAATTTTTCTTTTATTATTGATAGCTTTATCATTGAGAATTTCTTTTATCTTCAAAACTCATTCTTGGTAATATATAAACTTGGGGGAATATTATCAAATTTGGGATTCTCTATCAAAGTTCTTTCATATATAAGCTACCATATTTGAAGCATTTTACATCTTCTGGCTTTTGGTTCCAAATTTTTCAAATCTTGTTTCTCCTGCAGCAGCCCCATATTTCCAGTACCAGTTAAACCATAGGACACTCTCATATCATGTGGCCTCTGGCTTTGTAATTGCTTAAAATGACTCCAGTTGGGCTTACACAGCAGAAGGTAGAAGTATTCCTGAAGGCAATTTCTACACTGGTCCAGCTAACAATAACATAAATATTTATAGATATTGCAAACTGCTTAAATATATCCCACTAAATCTAATCTCATTATATCCTCAGTTCAATTTTCCCTTACCTAATTCACACATACACAAGAAAAAATCACTGGCCACTCCACTGCTACCCAACACAAGGAGAAGCCAGAGCAGGAAAAGCAGCTCTCTTAACTGATTGCAGTTAAAATATGTTCCTTTTGAAAATTTTACAGAAACACAAAATAATGTGAAAAGATTGTGCTAGGGCACATCCTCTGGCAGTGGAAAGGACCTATAACAATGGGAGTATCTGAAGCTTAAACTTTATTACCTTCACTGTAAATCTACCTCTAAGTGAATGGACATTCTTACGTCTTAGAGTGTCTCTCCAACTGATATGAAATCCTGGACCCTTCCCTTCCTCACATTTCTTCCATTTACTCTTCTCTCCTCATTCCAATACTTCCAGTCAGAGGAGAGAAAAGATAAATCTACTCTTCATCTTCTTTCCAGATTTGAAGGTAATAGACACTGTTGCTATGATGATGTGTTCCTGCTAAACTTTATTTTCTGTAAAATTATGCACTAAAAATTAGAGAGTTTATGGGGAAAAGTTACATTTGGAAGAGTTCACACTAAACCTGTGCAACTTTGTAAGCAGAGCAATAACACAACCAATATCAATCCAATACAAATACTAACCACAGTTAAATATCCACTGGCATTTGTTACAAGATAATTCTCCATGGATTCCTTACTTTCTTACATAGTCCAGGCTTTCTGAGCAAAGGGCACTGACAAGCTCTGTTCAAGGATGACTGGTTAGCAAATCCAGGATAGAGAACACCTCCTTCCCCAGAGATATTCCAGAATAGTGAAGTCCCCCTTCTCTTCCCTGAGAACATTTAAATATGTTCCAGGGATATGAGTAATAGCTCTCCAGTGGAGAGGATGGACAGGTCATCAGCAACTCTGATAAAAGCTCAGTCTCCTAATTCAAGATTTGTTTCCTGTAATGAAAACCCACTGTATGTGCAGGCAGTATCTGGCCTTCATTTGCACTCCCTGTGGGGAACTGGGGGATGGGGAAGTGATACAAGATGTTGCTCTGGCTATTTCTGCTGTGAGTAATAAACCATCTGCACCTCTGACCCAAGGGTCTTGTGTTCTTCTATACATACCCATATATATATACACATATACTATACACACACACATATAAGGTATATATATCCTGTGGCAGGTTAACATATTAGATTGCAAGTAGAGTAAAAGCTTAGACCCTTCACAGTCTGGTTTAACAGCATTTCACCCAATATCATAGTTATTCCTTAAATCTTAGGAATTTCTCTTTCAGATTTGGATCATTAAGAGACCAATTTCATCAAAATTAAAAATCTGATCCAGTGTATAGCCTTTTCAACAATCAATTTTAACACAGAAGGTGATGTCCTTACAGTTTCTTCATCTGCACTCACAGATTTAACAAAGGGCTTTGTGTTTTAGAAAATGTAGTAGTTCTTGAAGACTAAACTAACTACGATTTGCACTCAGGGAAGAAATATTTATAAGATTTAAGATTTTTTTCTTAGGGTCTTTTATGTATTACCTAAATACCTATAAGTTTTCTCTCTCTTTTTTTTTTTTTTTTTTTTGGCTGCACCATGCAGCATGCAGGATCTTAGTTCCCCGACCAGGGATCGAACCGTGCCACCCACAGTAAAAGCGCAGAGTCCTAACCACTGTTCCGCCAGGGAATTCCCTAAGTTTTCTCTTTAATTGTGAGAAAGTCTTCCCCTGATGACTTCAAAATATTAATATGTTGAGGGGGAAATCACACATGAACCAAAAAATTTCTGTCATTCTATATTAACAAAATTACATTTAAAAAATATGTCAGGGCTTCCTTGGTGGCGCAGTGGTTGAGAGTCCGCCTGCCGATGCAGGGGACACGGGTTCGTGCCCCGGTCCGGGAAGATCCCACATGCTGCAGAGCAGCTGGGCCCGTGAGCCATGGCTACTGAGCCTGCGCATCTGGAGCCTGTGCTCCGCAACAGCAGAGGCCACAGCAGTGAGAGGCCCACGTGCCGCAAAAAATAAAAGTGCAAACTCTCAGTCATATTTCAGTTCCCCAAACCAGGGTCAAGCATTATTTCTCTCTTCCACTGGTATCAACACTGGGCTGAATACTTTGGGAACAAATTGGGAGGGGCAGCAAAAACAGAGATAATTAATGCATATTCCCTTCCTCAGCAAGCTCATATTTTAGTGCAGGAAGATGAAACACATGCAAGATAGCACACTCTGCCTGGCATTGTTCTTTACTGTCTTAAAAGAAAACAAAATTGTTCCCCATCTCAGTGAACAGCACCAAGATTTTCCCTATTGAACAAGCCATGAAACTCAAAAATCCTTCCTGATTCTTCCTCCTCCCTTCTCAGCCACATCTGATAAGGTCCAACAACAAGTCCTGTCAATTTTACCTCCTAAATATCTCAAACATTCTTTCCATCACCATTGCCATCAACTGAGTTCAACCTACCATCATGTCCCATTTGTATGAATTATAACTGCCTCCTGAATAGTCTCCGTGCTTCTATTTTGGACCCACCCAATATATTCTGCATGCAGCAATTGGAGTGACTTGGTAAAAATACAAATCTAATCGTAAGTTCTCCAACTCAAACCACTCCAGAAACTTTTCATTACCCTTACGGTAAAGCCCGAATTCCTTAAGTTGGACTACAAGGCCTTGTTTGATGTAGCTCTTAGACTACAAGGACTTGTTTTATTGTAGCTCGCCCCTGCCTAACTCTCTTGACCCACCATCTACCACTTTCCCACTCTCTCTTTGCTGTCTGCTATTCTGGCCTTCCTTCAAGTCCTTGAACATTCCTTAGTCTTCATACCGTCTGACATTTCCACTTGTTCTTCCCTTTACCAAGAATGCTCTACCCCTACCTCATCCTCCACTCACAGCTCAATTATCACTTAGTCATGGAAACCTTCACTGACTTCCCAGAGACAATTAGTTCCTCTCATAAGACTTCATACTCTTCTTTCATAATATCCATCACAACTTATAACTATATATTTATTGTGCGATTATTTATGTAACATCTAACTCCTACTTCTATCCTGTTCCCACTGCATTATAAGATCCATGAGGGCAAAGACAATGTCTTCTTTGCTTTCCTTTCTATCCTCATAGCCTAGCATTTGCCTGGTACATTGTAGGAGCTCAATAAATATATACTGATTCAACAAAGTATGATTAAATGAATAAATATTAAGATAAAGATCACATGAATGAGGTAACACTGGAAATGAGTGGTGAGGGAAAAGTAAGATTGTGATCATCAGAAAAGGGTAGGCAGGGACTTTCAGGTTCTAAGAACAGTAAGAAGCAATGACACAGAGTTAGACAGTCATAAAGCAGGAAAGGGACCATAAGGAATCCAAACTTACTGGGTTAAGTGTAGGGTTCAATGGAATACTTGCCCAGAAAGATATGGTTCTGTTGCAGAAAGCCTGGAAGGGAGGATAAAAATCGGTACCTAATGACATAGTGAGACACTGCCATTTTACAAGCAGAAGGTGACATGTAAAAGTGAAATTTAGGCTGCTCACTGATTAAGAAGGTAAGACAATAAAAAGCCTACGCTAATATTACCACAGAAAACAAAGTTATTTTTAAAACCTACTGCTGGGACTTCCCTGGTGGCGCAGTGGTTGGGAGTCCGCCTGCCAACGCAGGGAACACGGGTTCGGGCCCTGGTCCAGGAAGATCCCACATGCCGGGGAAGAGCTGGGCCCGTGTGCCACAACTACCGAGTCTGTGTTCTAGAGCCTGCGAGCCACAACTGCTGAGCCCGTGCGCCACCACTACTGAAGCTGGCACGCCTAGAGCCCCCGTGCTCCTCAACAAAGAGAAGCCACCGCAATGAGAAGCCTGCGCACCGCAACGAAGAATAGTCCCCACTTGCCACACTAGAGAAAGCCCAGGCCCAGCAATGAAAACCCAATGCAGCTAAATAAATAAACAAATAAATTTATATAAAAAAAAAAAAAAACCTACTGCTATCATACATTTAAAACATAATAGAGATACTGACTGTGACCTTGAATAGAGTATAGATAAAAGAGAGATTTCTGAGGTAGTAATAACAGGAATGAGATTTCTGGGTAAAATGGTAGATTGAAGCAAGCTTATTTATAATACGGAATCCCCCAAAGGCTCAGGAATTGGCAGCACCAGGTACTTCTAGAAATGGAGTTGAAAGTAAAAGGACTGGTTGGCAGTCTATTTGAAAAACACATCACCAAAAGCCCTTCTTCCCTTCAAAAGGAGGTTTATTCTCTGAAAGGGGTAAAATAGAGGATCTTCACAATGGAGGACTTCTGACACAAATAAGAATAGGAGTATGATACTGAACATGAGGGTATAAAATTAATCTTTACATATCCAACGCTAAGATATCAAATTCTCTTTCCCATTTTGGCTTCCAGAATTGTAACAACAAACAAATATCCTCCAAACAGGAGATGAAAAGATTCTTTTCTGGTGAATCTGACCAGCCCAAATGAAGCTACAGATATTGACATGAGAAGTCCTTCAATGAAAATGTCCAGCCAGAACATCCTGTGGTGCATCCCATAGATGACAATCACCAACCATGCACTGAGATTTTCTAATCAGGTCTAATTTCCTATTCTTACATATGAGGATTATTAGATACATGAGAAAAGTACCTATCATGAATGACAGAAAACAAAAATTAATTAATTAGCTAATTAATTAAGAAAAACAACTTGGAAGAAATGAACTCTTCAAGGATCAAGGGGAAGAAAACTAATGTTAATAAACTTAGAGAAATAAAAAGAGATATATCCGTGAAATAAAAACAGAATGCTATTAAAACAAAAAAAGAGAAAAGGAGAGACAAAGCAAAACTCATTAAAAATGTGATAGTATAGATGAAAAACTCAGCAGATAGTATAGAAAATGAAGATGGGGAAATCTCCCAGAGAGGAGAGCAAAAAGACAAGCAGACAAGAACCATGAGTGGGAAGACAGGAACATTAGAGATAGTCCAGGAGATCCACCAGCCAAATAGTAGAGTTTTCAACAAGAAAAAACAGAAAACAGAAGGGAAGAAATTGTTAAAGAAATAATTCAAGAAAACAGCCAAGACTAAAGGTCATCATTTTTGAGATTTTAAAGGCCAATCCAAGAGGCCAGCACAACAAATAAAGATAGACATCATTGTGAAATTTCATAACACTGAGAGAAAAAAGAAAATCTTACAAGCTTCCAAGGAGTGGGAGGGAGAAAAACACATACAAAGTCTCAGGAATCAGAATGGCTTTTAATTTCTTAACATTAACCTTGAAAACCCTAAAATTAAGTATTTTGGGGAAAAAATTTGTTTTAGAATTCCCCCAGCCAAACATTACAATCAAGTATGAGAGTAGAACAAAAACATTTTCTTCTCAAAGTCTTCAAATAAGTCTCAAAAAATTTCACCTCCAAGCACTCTTTCTCTGGAAGATAATGATTGACTCCATCAAAATTAGGGAGTCAACCAAGAAGGATGAAAACATGGGATACAGCAAAAAGGGGGCTCTTTCCATGAAGGATAAGGATCACTAGAGAACATGAAATCTCAGAAAGTCATCTGTGCACCACCTGTAGAGGCAACCAGTCCAGACTGTAGCATGTCAAAACAACCAAAAGATTCTAGGAGAGCATTTCTTCAAGAAAATGAAATTGATAAATTAACTGATACACCTAAAGAAAGAATTGAGAAGAGACTGAGAAAAATATAGAAGAGCTTTGGGTTGAATTAATGATGAGTATGTACAAAGAAAATAAAGAAAACATACACACAAAAAACATAATTATTAACTGTGGGAAAATAAAAAGTTGGGAAGGAAAGTGCATACTGTATGCTTCAACTCAAATAGCCATAATAACATAAGACTGAATAATGCTTTTAACCTAAGTTATAATATAATGAGGGAGGAGATGAGAGAAGAGACGGTGAAAGTAATGAAAGAACTAAATCCTTATCATGGGAAGTCAACATATCACTCCTAAATCTGAAAAATTAAGAGCTAGAAATATGAACTTGCTATGTAGAAGTATAATGATATATACCCACCAGATGAAACAGCCAAAAGAGTTTAAATAGAGGAAATGAAGAGTAGGTTTTCTTGCTGTTTTCACAAGTCTAAAATCATCTGCCTCTTAGGGAATTCCCTGGTGGTCCAGTGGTTAGGACTCCGCACTTCCACAGCAAGGGGCCCAGGATTCAATCCCTGGTCAGAAACTAAGATCCCGCAAGCCTCATGGCACAGCCAAAAAAAATCATTTAACTCTTGAACAGTGTATTACTGAGAAAAGGGCCTGCTGCCCAACATGCATATAAGCCAATACTATGGCTTTGGCTTTTGAGGAAAGAAAAACTTTATTGCAAGGTGGAGAGACAAAGAGACAGGAGGTATGGCTCAAATCTGTTCCCTCAATTTGAGGTTCCATCAAACTTGTATGAGTTCAGAAAGGAGGGTTGGTATGTGGAAATGCTGGCAGGGCAGGTTTCTATTGGAGGTCTTTGGAACTTGACCATTTATGCTAAGGTATGGTAAAGGGGATGTCAGCCCCAGATCTTCCTGGACAACAGAACCTTCAATTCTGAAAGGGTTTCAGGGTTCAGGTTCTGATCATGTCCTGGTCCTTTGTTTCCTTCTTGGGGGAGAGTAGGGGGTAGAAATTTTGGTTCCGGGTGTTGTTTGAAGTCAAAATTTTCTCCTCTGCACATGCTTCAGCTGCCTGACTTGCAGTTTTGTTCTGTTGTCTCTGAAAAGCAACTCAGTATCTTGTAAGAAACAGAATAGGGCCAGTTTAGGGCCGGTTCTGCTGCTACATGTGCATGTATAACTTTAATAAAAATAAAGACTGAATAAAAGACTATTTTAACTTAAAAAAACCAACAGGCTGAGGATGAGGGAGGGATATGTACGAGAAAGAGAGAGAGATTGATCTGTATTTATTTAGATTCAGATTTTCAGATTTAAGTGACTGGGAAGATGCAGAGGTCAAAAGGAAAAAAAGCTTGGTTTCAAAGAGAATAGCAATTATGATAAAAACGTGTAGAGCGTCTATGGCAAAAAAGAACCACCTAGTGACACAAAATCATAAAAAGTCACTCTCTTTGTGCTTACAGAACTTTAAGGCTGCAAGATCATCTTGCTTCTGTTTCTTGAATTCTTTCAGGAATCTCTTTTGCAAAAGCTATCCATGGTTTCTTTGAACACTTAGAGGACTGAGCATTCATCACATTCTGAGGCATTCCATTTCTACCTTGAGCTTCTCTAATCATTGACTGGGAATTCCTTTAATAAAGCCAAATCTGCATACACATTGGCCCCACTTCTACTCTGTGGTTCTTTACTCTCTTTTCTTCTGCTTGAAGATACTGCAGATCTGCCCTAAATATCCTCAGCACCTTTTTTTTTTTTTTTGCGGTACACAGGCCTCTCGTTGTTGTGGCCTCTCCCATTGCGGAGCACAGGCTCCGGAAGCACAGGCTCAGCGGCCATGGCTCACGGGCCCAGCCGCTCCGCGGCATGTGGGATTCTCCCGGACTGGGGCACAAACCCATGTACCCTGCATCGGCAGGAGGACTCTTAACCACTGCGCCACCAGGGAAGCCCCTCAGCACCTTTGATAACTACCCAAACACTTTCCTGTCTCTTCTCTGAACTCTTAATTAAATCAGAAGACCAAACATTTTAGTAAAGAATCTAAATATTTAAATATAGCTAAGTGAATTTATATTATTGATGTCCATTTATTCCTGGCTAGTAACAAGGACTTGAATAAATGACTTCCAAAGATTCCTTCCATTCTTCTCGAACAAACACAGTAAGTCCTTCCCGGACAGGATCACCATATAAGGTACAGTGACATGGATGAAGCAGGCAGAAGAAATCAAAAGAAAGTGAAAAGAAGTCTCTTTCCTCTATGCTTTGCCCTGCACAGGCCCTTCTGAAGTCAGCAGTTGTCATGAGGCTAGATGTTAAATCTGTTCCTAAGAGCTGAAGTTCAAATTAAAGCCAAGTACAGCAGTGTTGTTTCCAGAATAATTTGAATCTTCAAGCTGTACTAAGTGTCTTTTTGCCTCTACACTTGAAAATTACTACATTTTTCAGTTTGCTTCTATTTGAAAGAAAATGGGTTAGGTGATTATAGAGGAGTAACGGCTTGTCAATTCTGCAGAAATTCCACACGTGATTTTTATGCTAAAATTCCAAGTCTCTTTGATAGATAATTTATGTTCCTCTAAGATAGTTTTATTTTAGAATAATAAAAGCCCTCAAACATCCCAGAGACAAAAAAAAAAAAAATGATACTCAATGTGAGATCTAAGAGCTAAGCTCTTGCCAGAGGCCTATCCATCTTAACATGATCAAGAGATATTCTCCAGTAGTTCTCTGTGGGTGACTGAAAACCACAGAAGAGTGATAAGACACAAACCCTGTTCCTGGACTTGAGTCCCACCAGTGTCAAAAGCAAAAGGTAAGAATTCCTCAGGATCCCTCATTTGGAAAATTCCACCTCTCCTGATATCCATTCTCTTAAATTTAATTTTTATTTATTCATTTCGCAAAGACTGATTGAGCATCTACTGTTCTGGGTGCAGGGGATGCAGATCCCTGGAGTTCACAATTTAGGAGTGGGGAGACAGATAGGGAGATTTGTATTCATCTTGTTCTGCTATAAAGAAAAAGAAAACAGGATGACGTCCTGGACAGTGACTGTTGGGGCTTGGAGCAGATTATAGAGAGTGAACAGAAGAGCCTTTTTGGTGGAGGTATTAGAAGTAAAAACCAAGTGACAAGAAAATCCAGCCACACAAAAGGGCTGGGCTGGGGAGAGAAAACTGCAGGCAGAGGAAGAGCAAGTGCAAAGGCCTAAGATAGCTGTTCTCTGAGCATGATTACTCTACAAGAATGTTCTCAGGAGAATATTTACATCTTTTAGTGATAGTGGATGCCTTGCTTCATCTGAGCACTCATTCCCCCAGCTGCCAGACTGTTGCAACTGATGGTTCTTAGCTGAGTCCCACTCCAGGAACTGCCCACCCCACAAGAGTCTCCCCCGTCCCTGGGGACAGTCTATATCCAATGACTGGCCTCAGAGATATAAAGATCTAGCTCCCTTGCCTTTAAGGGCCAACCAGCTCCTGAGCACCCCATGAACTGGCTTTGTGTGACTGCGTCACTGCTGAACTCCTCCCTCTGCCCAGTGCTGCATCCTTTACTCCCCTACAGGTATTGATGCTAACGGTACTTCCCAATGTACCTTCTATATGCAGATCTCCATCTCTGCTGCTGTTTCCCTGGGGAATCCAGCTAAAGATCTAAGTTGATCACTTAAGGCACTTAAAAATATTTAAACATTACAGCCAAATTTAGGAATTATTTAAGAATGCCAGTGCTTCCTTAATCTGTTTGTGCAGCATGAGGTGCTAACTGGTTTCCATGCTTCTGATATTGCTGCTCTGAAATCTGTCCCCACACTGCTGATGTTTCCCAACCACAAATTTGATCATGGTGATCTCCTGCTGAAGCCCTTCAGTGGCCTTCAAATGTCTGAGCTCCATGATCCACAAGTCTCTTCATGACCTGCCACGAGCCTCTTCTGCTATCTTGTAAAACCTTTCTACCCACCTTCTCTTACCCTGGACCCACGGCATTTTGGCTATGCTGTTCCACATCCTCTTGCCTGTCTTTGAACCTGCAATTTCCTCTGCCTAGAAAATCATTTCTTATGCTTTAAAGGCACTTTCTTTGAAAGCCTTCCTCAGCTCCTATACCCAGATTTCCTAAAACGCACTTAATAGCTCTATTCTATGTCGCGTACTTTTTTATTATTGCACCTATCGCTGTAACATCTGCCTATTTTTGCTGTCCAACTGCACTACCATTTGCTATAGAAGTACATCTACAAACTATGTCCTGTACAGTGCTGATCGCTCCCTGAGCATCCAACACAGTTCCAAGCATTTTGTAGACACTCACAAAGGCTATCTCTTTCTAACTTAGTTTTAGAAAAATGGCATAGTCACAAAACATATCTGTAACATAGATAAATGCCTTGTTAGGAACTATTTTGCAGTAATAGAATCCATCTTAGTCAAAAGGTTACCTTTCACTGAGCCCTGAGACAGAAGGGGCAGGACTAAAGCACTGCAGACACTTACCTATGATGCTATTTGTATTAAAAATGTAACTACCGGGCCCCAATCCCTGCAAGTCTCAGGCATCTAAAATCTTAAGGACACCACAAACCATGATATTTCCATACCCACTCACTTCAGTTATAGTCTCCTCAAGTGCTTCTTTTTTTTGTTTTGTATGTTCACAAGTGTAAACACTGCCAAAACAGTCTATGAACTGAAGAACACTAGAGTTTTCTTGGTTTGGCAATTGATAAAGAGAAGGCTATTCTTCCAGAAACTTTGCTAGGGGCACTGCATTTAAACACTGACCATTGCTAATGGTAATGATGAGCCCAACAGAAATATAATCTTCCCCTACTGATAACTCCAATGTGCAGAAGAGGCAATGGTGTAGCAGGAAAAACAGGGGTCTTCAAGATAGGACACTTGTGCTTGAATTCAAGCCCTGCCTCTTAGCAGCATATGATCTTGAGCAAGATATATAATTTCTTGTAGCTTGACTTTCCTCATCTATAAAATGGAGATTACCCCTAACTCACACCATCCTTGTGAGAATTAAATAAATAGGTCATAAGTGAGAAGGTGCCTAGTGTAGGCTCTGACCCCATTAAGGCCACAACAACTACTCACTGAAAGCAACAACAAAGGTTTTCACCAAAACCATTTCCTATGTCCTAAAACCCAAGCAGAGAAGATGAGAAGAAACAGATTCTAATGGATTAATAATATCACCCTACCCGAGTTTAAGATATGCTGATTTTGAATTTCTCATTCAATCTTATTTCTGTACAATCAGAAAATCAGTTTATTTAAGAAACTATACCAAACTGTCATCCATATACACTGGGCTTTAGTACCTTTTATTTCTTTTTCCTAAATAAGCAGTCTGAAGAATGACAGCGAGATAGTAAAAATAAAACAAATCTAACCCCCAGGAAGGTTAGTAGCTTTATAGACTTTTATATCCCAGAAAATCATAAGCAGATTAAAACCCTTCTGCATTTCTTAAAAACACATTTTTATCTGACCACCTGCATGATGAATTGTACAATAATGGAATTTAAAAGGGTTCGGGTAGACCAGAGGGCAGAGAGCAGAAGCAATAAGAACTACAGCTCTGCAGCCTGTGGAATGAAAACCACATTCAAAGAAAGATAAACAAAATGAAAAGGCAGAGGACTATGTACCAGATGAAGGAACAAGGTAAAACCCCAGAAAAACAACTAAATGAAGTAGAGATAGGCAACCTTCCAGAAAAAAGAATTCAGAATAGTGATAGTGAAGATGATCGAGGACCTTGGAAAAAAAATGGAGGCAAAGATCAAGAAGATGCAAGATATGTTGAATAAAGACTTAGAAGAATTAAACAACAAACACCTAGAAGAATTACAGAACAAACAAACACAGATGAACAATAACTGAAATGAAAAATACTCTAGAAGGAATCAATAGCAGAATAACTGAGGCAGAGAAGAACAGATAAGTGACCTGGAAGACAGACGGTGGAATTCACTGCCGCGGAACAAAATAAAGAAAAAAGAATGAAAAGAAATGAAGACAGCCTAAGAGACATCTGGGACAACATTAATAACACCAACATTCACATTATAGGGGTCCCAGAAGGAGAAGAAAGAGAGGAAGGACCCAAGAAAATATTTGAAGAGATTATAGTTGAAAACTTCCCTAACATGGGAAAGGAAATAACCACCCAAGTCCAGGAAGCACAGAGTCCCAGTCAGGATAAACCCAAGGAGAAACACACTGAGACACATAGTAATCAAACTGACAAAAATTAAAGACAAAGAAAAAGTTATTAAAAGCAACAAGGTAAAAACAACAAATAATATACAAGGGAAGCCCCATAAGCTTAACAGCTGATTTCTCAGCAGAAACTCTACAAGCCAGAAGCAAGTGGCATGATATATTTAAAGTCATGAAAGGGAAGAACCTACAACCAAGATTACTCTACCCAGCAAGGATCTCATTCAGATTCAACGGAGAAATCAAAAGCTTTACATGCAAGCAAAAACTAAGAGAATTCAGCACCACCAAACCAGCTCTACAATAAATGCTAAAGGAACTTCTCTAAGTGGGTAACACAAGAGAAGAAAGGACCTAGAAAAACAAACCCAAAACAATTAAGAAAATGGTAATAGGAACATACATATAGATAATTACCTTAAATGTGAATGGATTAAATGCTCCAACCAAAAGACACAGGCTGGCTGAATGGATACAAAAGCAAGACCCATATATATGCTGTCTACAAGAGACCACTTCAGACTCAGGGACACGTACAGACTGAAAGTGAGGGGATGGAAAAAGATATTCCATGCCAATGGAAATCAAAAGAAAGATGGAGTAGCAATTCTCATATCAGACAAAATAGACTTTAAAATAAAGACTATTATAAGAGACAAGGAATGACACTACATAATGATCAAGGGATCAATCCAAGAAGAAGATATAACAATTATAAATACATAGACACCCAACACAGGAGCACCCCAATACATAAGGCAAATGCTAACAGCTATAAAAGAGGAAATCAGCAGTAACACAATAATTGTGGGGGACTTTAACACCTCACTTACACCAATGGACAGATCATCCAGACAGAAAATTAATAAGAAAAAACAAGCTCTAAATGACACAATAGACCAGATAGATTTAATCGATATTTATAGGACATTCCATCCAAAAACAGCAGATTACACTTTCTTCTCAAGTGCACATGGAACATTCTCCAGGAGAGATCACATCTTGAGTCACAAATCAGGCCTCGGTAAATTTAAGAAAATTGAAATCATATCAAGCATCATTTCTTACCACAACGCTACGAAATTAGAAATCAATTACAAGGAAAAACATGTAAAAAACATAAACATAGGGAGGCTAAACAATACGTTATTAAATAACCAACAGATCACTGAAGAAATCAAAGAGGAAATCAAAAAATACCTAGAGACAAATGAGAATGAAAACACAACAATCAAAAACCTATGGGATGCAGCAAAAGCACTTCTTAGAGGGAAGTTTAGAGCTATATAAGCCTACCTCAAGCAACAAGAAAAATCTCAAATAAATAATCTAACCTTACAACTAAAGTAACTAGAGAAAGAAGAACAAACAAAACGAAAAGTCAGTAGGAGGAAAGATATCAAAAGATCAGAGCACAAATAAATGAAATAGAAACAAAGAAAGCAATAGCAAAGATCAATAAAACTAAAAGCTGGATCTTTGAGAAGATAAAACTGATAAACCTTTAGCCAGACTCATCAAGAAAAAGAGGGAGAGGACTTAAATCAATAAAATTTGAAATGAAAAAGTTGAAGCTACAATGGACACCACAGAAATACAAAGCACCATTAAAGACTACTACAAGTAACTCTACGTCAAAAAAATGGACAACCTGGAAGAAATGGACAAATTCTTAGAAAGGTGAAACTTTCCAAGACTGAACCAGGAAGAAACAGAAAATATGAACAGACCGATCACAAGTAAAAAAATTGAAACTGTGATAAAAAAATCTTCCAACAAACAAAAGTCCAGGGCCAGATGGCTTCACAGATGAAGTCTAGCAAACATTTAGGGAAGAGCTAACACCCATCCTTCTCAAATACTTCCAAAAAATTGCAGAGGAAGGAACATTCCCAAACCCATTAAACGAGGCTACGATCAACCTGATACCAAAACCAGACAAAGATACTACAAAAAAAGAAAATTATAAACCAATATCACTGATGAATACAGATGCAAAAATCCTCAACAAAATACTAGCAAACAGAATCCAACAACACATTAAAAGGATCATACCCCATGATCAAGTGGAATTTATACCAGGGATGCAAGGAGTCTTCACTATACGCAAATCAATCAGTGAGATACACCACATTAACAAATTGAAGAATAAAAACCATATGATCATCTCAATAGATGCAGAAAAAGCTTTTGACAAAATTCAACACCCATTATGATAAAAACTCTCCAGAAAGTGGGCATAGAAGGAACCTACCTCATTATAATAAGGACTATATACAACAAACCCACAGCAAACATCATTCTCAATGGTGAAAAACTGTAAGCATTTCCTCTAAGATCAGAAACAAGACAAGAATGTCCACTCTTGCCACTATTATTCAACATAGTTTAGGAAGTCCTAGCCACAGCAATCAGAGAAGAAAAAGAAATTAAAGGAATGCAAATCAAAAAAGAAGTAAAGCTGTCACTGTTTGCAGATGACATGATACTCTACATAAATAATCCTAAAGATGCCACCAGAAAACTACTAGAGCTCATGACTGAATTTGGTAAAGTTGCAGGATGCAAACTTAATGCACATAAATCTATTGCATTCCTATACACCAACAAGTAAAGATCAGAAAGAGAAATTAAGGAAACAATCCCACTCACCACTGCAACAAAAAGAATAAAATACCTAGGAATAAATCTACCTAAGGAAGCAAAAGACCTGTATTCAGAAAACTATGACATGGATGAAAGAAATCAATGATGACAAAAACAGATGGAGAGATATACCATGTTCTTGGGTTGGAAGAATCAATATTGTGAAAATGACTATACTACCCGAAGCAATCTACGGATTCAATGAAATCCCTATCAAATTACCAATGGCATTTTTTAAAGAACTAGAAAAAAATCTAAAATCTTGTATGGACACACAAAAGACCCCAAATAGCCAAAGCAATCTTGAGGGAAAAAACCGGAGCTGTAGGAATCAGACTCCCTGACTTCAGACTATACCACAAAGCTACAGTAATCAAGACAGTATGGTACTGGCACACAGAGAGAAATATATATCAATGGAACAGGATAGAAAGCCCAGAGATAAACCCACACACATATGGTCCCCTTATCTTTGATAAAGGAGGCAAGAATATACAATGGAGAAAAGACAGCCTCTTCAGTAAGTGGTGCTAGAAAAACTGGACAGCTACATGTAAAAGAATCAAATTAGAACATTCCCTAACACCATACACAAAAATAAACTCAAAATGGATTAAAGACCTAAATGTAAGACTGGACACTATAAAACTCTTAGAGGAAAACATAGGAAGAATACCCTTTGTCATAAATCACAGCAAGGTCCTTCTTGACCCACCTCCTAGAGTAATGGAAATAAAAACAAAAATAAACAAATGGGACCTAATGAAACTTAAAAGCTTTTGCACAGCAAAGGAAACCATAAACAAGACGAAAAGGCAACCCTCAGAACGGGAGAAAATATTTGCAAACAAACCAACAGACAAAGGATTAATCTCCAAAATATATAAATAGCTCATGCAGCTCAATAATAAAAAAAACAAACAACCCAATTAAAAAATGGGCAGAAAACCTAAATAGACATTTCTCCAAAGAAAACGTACAGATGGCCAAGAGGCACATGAAAAGCTGCTAAATTATTAGAGATATGCAAATCAAAACTACAATGAGGTACCACCTCACACCGGTTAGAATGGGCATCATCAGAAAATCTACAAACAACAAATGCTATAGAGGGTGTGGAGAAAAGGGAACCCTCTTGCACTGTTGGTGGGAATGTAACTTGATACAGCCACTATGGAGAACAGTATGGAGGTTCCTTAAAAAAACAGAAATAGAATTATCATGTGACCCAGCAATCCCACTACTGGGCATATACCCTGAGAAAACCATAATTCAAAAACACACATGCACCCCAATGTTCACTGCAGCAGTATTTACAGTAGTCAGTTCATGGAAGCAACCTAAATGCCCATCAACAGCCAAATGGATAAAGAAGATGTGGTACATATATACAAAGGAATATTAGCCATAAAAAGGAACGAAATTGGGTCATTTGTAGAGATGTGGATGGCCCCAGAGACTGTCATACACAGTGAAGTCAGAAAGAGAAAAACAAATATCGTATATTAATGCATATATGTGGAATCTAGAAAAATGGTACAGATGAACTGGTTTGCAAGGCAGAAATAGGGACACAGATGTAGAGAACAAACTTATGGACACCAAGGGGGGTAAGCGGGGTGGGGGGTGATGGTGGTGGGATGAATTGGGAGATTGGGATTGAAATATTTACACTAATATGGATAAAATAGATAACTAATAAGAACCTGCTGTATAAAAAATAAAATTCAAAATATAAATAAAAAATAGAAGGGTTAGGATAGTAAATCTCTCCAGTCAACATATTATAAAAACCAATACCACCAAAAATCTCACCTCTCCAGTACAGTATTAAAAGACAACAACTTAGATCTGATGGGTGTAAAAGGTTAGGGTTATTTTTTAAAAGTCCTGTTACTCATTGGATGAAAGGTACAATGCTTGAACTGGGAAAAAAATAATTGACCACCGTTGTGCCTTTTGATATGCAAAATGATAAATCCTGTCAAGTGGACTAGAGGCTAGAGCTAATTTTTATTTTTTTAAAAAAACTATTAATCAGCCCTTGGTGTAGCCCTGCTTGATGCAAATTATACTACTTGTCAAGACTTTTGTTTAATCACAAATAAAAGGCTTAGTGGATAAAGGTTTGGCCTTTCACTACAGGTTTTCTGCCAAACTGTGTCCTGAAATGAATGAATTGGTATTGAGTGGGGCCTCCTGACTCTGTAATTTAATGCTGACAGTAATTAGCTAAGAAGAAAGTGTTAATAATGAAAGCCCAGGGCACGGTGTTTATGTGATTTTACACAGCTGCAATAGATGGCACCTCCTTTTTCAGTCTTTTTCATTTACTACCTCTGAAAACGGAGAAGGTACAAGTCATAAAGGACACTATACTGGCTGCTTGACTCTCTGATAAATCTCTGGACAGTGAAGACCTCGGGTTTAAATTAGCTGTCAGGCTTCAGCTGTCTCCCTCACTAGCTCACTCTGAAGTCTGCAACAGTGCAAAGACATTATAAATGGATTCATATGTCTTGATTAATGCCTTCTTTTGTAAACAGACTTTCTACATAGAGCCGTGCCATAGCAGATGCCCTCTTCTAAAGGTTAATCTTTACATCAATAGCATATTCAAGACATTCTGCTTTTTCACAGTTCTTCTTCTTTCTTTTTGAATTTCAAATTCTCTTAGGATAAATGAGAAATAGGAGCCCCAATAGCAAAATCAGAATCTACTGTTAGAAACTCCCTGTGTAAATAAAGGATCATTCCTGCATATCTGATTATTTCATAGAACAAAGGAAATCCTCCACACTGAAGCCTTTCCTTGTTGGCCCTTAAAAAATTGCTTTAACAGGGAAGGCTCACACCTAAATTACCCCTCTGTGTCTGTAGCTTTGGATAACTTGCCTGATAGATTGGCGATTTTGCAAAAAGTAGTCTGATGTTAGATGCTGGCGAGTATCCAACTGTATAACCAAACACTAGAGGTCTTTCCTTTTCGAACTGCTGCCAATCTTTGTGTTGTCTGGATGTCACTTTGCTACTACAGGATAAAACTGGTGAGATAGGGATGCAAGAAAATTGTGTGCTAGTACATTTTACTTAATCCAAAGCTTTAGTTCAGGAAGGAACTGTTGATATGAGATTTTTGTCACCTCAATTATTTACAATGAACTGGAAGCAAATCTTCAAGTGTTTATTGACATTGTCATTTACTCAGCTTCATAAAGTGTTTTGTTGACATAAATGAGACCTTTGTTTACCCTATTTCAGGTAGGGGCAAAAATAAAAACTATGATAAAAACAACTAATTACTTCACTATCCTAGAAAATCAGCAATTCTACCTA
The DNA here is from genome assembly GCF_963924675.1 of Phocoena phocoena. Lineage (NCBI taxonomy): Eukaryota > Metazoa > Chordata > Mammalia > Artiodactyla > Phocoenidae > Phocoena > Phocoena phocoena. Next base: position 63,173,746 of record NC_089232.1, read on the forward strand.
AGATTAGTAGGTTACATTAGTCCATTTCGAATGGTAATATAGTAAGAAAACAAGAAGTAAGTGCAGGGAATTGGTTATTACTTCTAGTTTGTTTTTCAGGGCCTTTTTTCATCTATATACAGACCATGCATAATTTACTTTGTATTTCTAGAACATCTATTCTCTCCATGTTCAAATGAAAGAGACAGTACAGTTCCCCAAAACTGAGATATTATTTGGCATTTGCCACTGTTCACCTCCAATTATTCCATAGACTTTTTTTTTTTTTGGCCACACCACTCAGCTTGTGGGATCTTAGTTTCCCTACCAGGGATTGAACCCGGGCCCTCAGCAGTGAAAGTGCATAGTCCTAACCACTGGACCACCAGGGAATTCCCATATTTCATACTCTTACTCTATGTCATCTTTTTTCTTTGGAAATAGAATCCTGCTCTAATAAAGAGTCTTCTCATGTAATCTGAGTGAAATCATTGGTCAGTTGATAGAAAGGTTCACAGAGATCCATCTACTACTCTCCTGTCTTTATGACTGAGGCCTCAGAAAGGAACCCTCATCCCCAATAGAAGAACCATAAGAACTGAAACTGGAAGGAGAGAAATGCACTAGAATCCTTCCTTGGGAAAATTGGGGCCAAGTTGTTAAGCAAGGTCCAAGAATGTGGAACAAGGGAACACATTTTAGGTCCTGAGGAACAAAAAGCCCAGAACTGGTCCCAGTCCTTTAACCAGGCTCCAACTATAGTACAGCTGTAGACCATGCCTCAGCAAATAAAGTCATGACACCACTAAACAGGATATGTGAGCCAAGAATCAACCAGAAGCAGAACAAGTAAAGCGTTTAGCAGAAAACAGGTAATACTTCTTTTGGCGCAAAATTAGGATATGACATTTGAAAGAATTAAGGGTTCTTTTTTTTTTTTTTTTTTTCTGTGGTACGTGGGACTCTCACTGTTGTGGCCTCTCCCGTTGCGGAGCACAGGCTCCGGATGCGGCCATGGCTCACGGGCCCAGCCGTGCCGTGGCATGAGGGATCTTCCCAGACTGGGGCATGAACCCGTGTCCCCTGCATCGGCAGGCGGACTCTCAACCATTGCACCACCAGGGAAGCCCCAAGCGTTCTTTTTAATGCATCCACTGCCCCAGAGCCTTTTGTGCCTGTAAAGTTGAAGTACTCAGCACCATATAAACAAGGATCATCAAAGAGCGAGCAATATATGCCAGAGTACCCTTTCTGTAAAATCACAGATCCAAAGTTATAGTGATGGGATAAGCCTGGTAGCTTACATGTTGGACAGGAAAGTACTGGCACAAAATAGGAATAAGGATGTGTCTTTAAAAAGAAAAGCACGTATTTTGTAAATGTTGTAGTAGGCTGAACAATGGCCCCCAAAGATATCTAGGTCCTAATCCCTGGAGCCTGTGAATGTTTCTTTCTATGGCAGAAGAAACTTTACAGATGTGATTAAGATTCTTGTGATGGAGAGATTATCCTGACTTTTCTAGGTGGGACCTAAACATAATCACAACTGTCCTTATAGGAGTGGGGCAGAGAGACATTTGACGACGGAAGAGAAGGAAATGTGATGATGGAAACAAGACAGCAGTGTTATTCAAGGAAGGAATCAAGTAAAGGAATGCAGGCAGCCTTCAGAAGCTAAAAAAGGCAAGGAAACTCATTCCCCCATAGCCTACTAAGGAAATCAACCCTGCTGACACTTTGACTTTTCACTGATTTCAGACTTTATGCCTCTAAAACAGTAAGAGAACCAACTTGTATTGTTTGAAGCCACTAAGGTTTGTGGCAACTTGTTACAGCAGAAAGGAAACACTAAGACAAATATGTTCTGGGTTTAATTCAGGTAGCCAGAGACATAAGAAATATAATATAAGGCAGAAATGCAGTAGTAAATTCTCTAGTATTTAAAAGAACAAAGAGTCAACTGCTAAACCTAAAGCATCATTCACCCAAAGTTCATTTTGACCAGTGCTTTGGCTTCTGAAGTCATGTCATACTGGCTAACGATCAGTAACATTCCAGCACTCTTTTGTACATATTCTCTTGGTACTGCAGGGGCTAGAAGCTTGGGAACTACATTTCTCAGAATCTCTTGCTAGTAGGATTCCATCTGAGATTCCATCAAAAACAAGCACTTGCATAAGATTTGGAAGGCAGTAAGGAGGTAGAATCTACTCTTCCTCACACAGCATTTCAGACTTCTGCAGCCGTGGCATCAACAACAGCTTGCTTCTTGGACTTTATGGTCTACCATCAGGCTTCAGCTGGAATGTAGGCAGCAGCTGCCTACAATTTTGTCATTTCTCGAAGACCCCCCACTTCCTCTTTCTCTTCTTCTGGCCTTTCCTACAATTTTTTTTTTCTTTTTTTAATTGCAGTACGTGGGCCTCTCACTGTTGTGGCCTCTCCCATTGCGGAGCACAGGCTCCAGACACGCGGGCTCAGAGTCCATGGCTCACAGGCCCATCCGCTCCGCGGCATGTGGGATCCTCCTGGACCAGGGCACGAACCCGTGTCCCTTGCATTGGCAGGCGGACTCTCAACCACTGCGCCACCAGGGAAGCCCCTCCTACAATTTTTTAATCCAATTTTTATTGGACTATAGTTGATTTACAATGTTGTGTTAGTTTCAGGTGTACAGCAAAGTGATTCAGTTATACCGGCCTTTCCTACAATTTTGTAAGTACTTAATTCCCTGAAAAAAATTATTTTCTCCTTGAAAATCTTGAAGACATCTAGGGTAACTTCTATTTTTCTCACTAAACCCTGATTGATATAAATGAGAATTTAGAAAAGGAAACTGTCCTGTTTTTTTAAATCTAGTTATGTTTCTCAGTTAAAGTAACTATAAAATACGTTGACATATTGTTTAAACTTCTAAAATATTTGCTAGTGCACAAGAATTCAGAATAAAAAGGGAGAAGTTTCTTTCATGAGTCTTGAGATTGACTGCATGTGTGTAAAGAATGGTAAAGGTTGTATGCTAACATATATATATATGGAATCTAAAAACAAACAAAAAAAGAATGGTTATGAAGAACCTAGGGGCAGGACAGGAATAAAGATGCAGACCTAAGAATGGACTTGAGGACACGGGGAGAGGGAAGGGTAAGCTGGGATGAAGAGAGAGAGTGGCATGGACTTATACACACTACCAAATGTAAAATAGACAGCTAGTGGGAAGCAGCCGCATAGCACAGGGAGATCAGCTCGGTGCTTTGTGACCACCTAGAGGGGTGGGATAGGGAGGGTGGGAAGGAGATGCAAGAGGGAGGAGATATGGGGATATATGTATATGTATAGCTGATTCACTTTGTTATAAAGCAGAAACTAACACACCATTGTAAAGCAATTATACTCCAATAAAGATGTTAAAAGAAAAAAGAACGGTAAAGAATAATATGGAAAGTATAGGGTTAGGCTATGTGAGTAGCAACAGGTTGAATATTCACCTTATAAATATTGTATTACACAGGCCCATGTGCACAAGTTTGTGATACTGGGTAGAAGGGAAAGCTGAGTCCTGGATGAGGGAACAAGAAACCTTGAAGTGGCATCTTGCTTTTTTTCCTCTTCTCTTTAGTATTCTTTGATCACCTCTGAATAATGTGGGGTTTTTGATAGCTTGTTTCTATGCTATCTAATACTATAAGAATTAATCTCTTGTCCATATCCCTCATAGGTCTGTATCAAAGTTAGCTATCATCCTCCTAGTATAATATTTAGATCATATTACATACATAATGTATGCAATATGATCACCCTTTTAAAGTACATAATTCAGAAGTTGGTAGCATATTCACAGAGTTGTGCAACCATCACCACTGTCTAATTTCAGAACATTTTCATCACCATAAAAAAATATTTTGCACCCATTAGCAGACTCTCCTCATCCCACCCTATCCCACCCCTTGGCAACTACCTATCTACTTTTGGTCTCAATGGATTTGCCTATTCTGAACATTTCATGCAAACAGAATCATATAATGTGTACCCATTTGTGATTGGCTTCTTTCACTTAGCATAATGTTTTCAAGGTTCTTCCATGATGTAGCATGTATCAACACTTTATTCTTTATTATTGTGAAATAATATTCCATTGTACAGATATATCACATTTTGTTTATCCACTCATCAATTTATGGATATTTGAGCTGTTTCCACTTTTTCAGCTATTATGAATAACGCTGCTGTGAACATTAGAGTACTGGTTTTTATGTAGACATATGTCTTCAGTTCTCTTAGGTATATACCTAGGAGTAGATTGCTGCATCATAAGTTAACTCTAAGTCTAACATTTTGAGGAATTGCCAGTTTTCCAGAATAGCTGTACCATTTTACAATCCCACTAACAATGTATGAGGGTTTCAATTTCTTCACATCTTTGCCAACACTTATTATTTTCCTTTTTAAATTATTATTATTATAGGCATCCTAGTGAGTGAGAAGTGGTATCTCACTGTAGTTTCGATTTGCATTTCCCTAATGATTAATGACATTGAGCACTTTCTCATGTTCTTATTGGATATTTGTATATACTTTTTGGAAAAATACCTATTCAAATCCTTTACTAACTTTTTGGGGGGTTATTTGCCATGTCATTTTAAGTTATAGGAGATAATTTTATATTATGGATACTAGTCCCTGTATCAAAATAGGATTTGCAAATATTTCTCCCCATTCTATGGGTTATCTTTTTAATTTCTTGATGGTGCCCTTTGAAGCACAAAAGCTTTTAATGTTGGTGAAGTTCAATTTGTCTATCTTTTTCTTTTGTCACCTGTACTTTTGGTGTCATATTTAAGAAACCATTACTTAATCCAAGGACACAAATATTTACTCATATGATTTCTTCTGAGAATTTTATAGTTTTAGCTCTTACATTTAGGCCTTTGATCCATTTGGAGTTAAATTTAGTATATGGTGTGATGTAGTTTTACTTCTTCCTTTCCGATCTGGATATCATTTGTTTATTCATTCGCTCATTCATTCATTCATTTTTAGGATACAAAGTGCGCTTTAAATATTTCTTTGGGGGTGTGGACACCACACTTTAACTCAATTAAGAAAAACATTTTTACAGTCCAGAGATCTTTTATTTTTTTTAGACCTGTCATGCCATGAATTCATTGGGTTTCAGCCGCTCAGGCCCTTTCTATTGGTTCTTACAAAGTGTGCTTCTCTAGGGAATTCTCTGTCAGTCCAGTGGTTAGGACTCGGTGCTGTCACTGCCGTCAAACTAAGACTCCACAAGCCACGCAGTGTCTGCTTCTCTAGGTGGAGCAGGCTGGTGCTTCAGTTGAACCCAAGTACATTTCTCTTTGGTTTCCTTCTTTTTCTGATCATTCTCCTTCACATGTTCCAGGAAGCCATCTCAGCTCTTAGAGCACTTAACATGCTCAATATGTACATTAATTCTCTTGGCAAGAATCTTGCCCTTAACTTGTCTGTTTACAACAATGCCAACAGCATGCTGGGGACACATGTTATAGATTCTTCCAGTTTTGCCATGATAACATTTGTGGGGCATTCCTTTTTAAACAATGCCCATTCCCTTGATGTCTAAAAATGTCACCTTTCTTATAGATTAACATGTATGTGGCCAAAGGAACAACTCCATATTTTCTAAAAGACCTAGAGAACATATAGCAGGTGCCTCTCCTCTTTCCTTCTGTGTTGGTCATGTTGGCAAATTACTGGAAGATGGCAGTTCTGGCCAAAAGGCTAGATGTCTTTTATTTCTTTTTCTTGCCTAATTACCTTGCCTAGAACTTCCAATCTAATGTCAAATTGAAATGACAAGAGCAGGAACTTCCCTGGTGGTCCAGTGGGTAAGACTTCATGCTCCCAATGCAGGGGGCCCGGGTTCGATCCCCGGTTGGGGAAATAGATCCTGCATGCATGCTGCAACTAAGAGTCCACATACCGCAACTAAGAAGTCCATATGCCTGCAACTAAAGATCCCGCATGCTGCAACTAAGACCTGGCACAGCCAAAATAAATAAATAAATAAATATTTTAAAAATATATTTAAAAAAGGAAATGGCAAGAGAAGACATTCTTGTCTTGCTTATGACCTTAACGGGAACGTGTTCAGCATTTTGCCATTACATATGATGTTAGCTGTGGGTTCTTCATGGTTATCCTTTATCTGTTTAAGGAAATACCCCTTTAATCCTATTTTTCTGAGAGTTTTTATCATTAAAGTGTACTGGATTTTTGTCAAAATGTTTTTCTCCATCTAGAGAGTTGATTAGTGGGTTTTGTTCCTTATTCTATTAATGTATTATAATTCATTGATTTCAGATATTAAACCAACCTTGCATTCCTGAGATAATCCCTCTTGGTCATGTTGTATGATTTTTTTTTTATATTACTGGATTCAATTTGCTAGTATTTTGCTGAGCATTTATGTATCTATATCCACAAGGGATATCAGTCTTTGTTTTCTTTTTTCTGTGTCTCCATCCAGTTTTAGCACCAGGATGATACCAGCTTCACAAAATGAGTTGGAAAGTATACTGGTTTCCTATAGCTGCTGTTAAAAATTATCACAACACAGGTGGCTTAAAAGAACAAAAACTTACTCTCCTAAACTTCTGGAGGTCAAAAGTCCAAAAGCAGTTCTGCTGAGTTAAAATCAAGATGTTGGCAGGGCTATGCTCACTCTGGGAACTCTAAAGGAAAATCCATTCCCCACCTCTTTCAGCTTCAAGTAGTTACCAGTATTCTTTGACTTGTGGCTGGCACCATTCTAATCTCTGCCTCTATCGTCACATTGACTTCTCCTCTTCTGTTTAAAATCTCCCTCCCTCTTCCTCTCTTTTATGAAGACATTTATGACTGCATTGGGCTGACATAATCTAGAATAATCTCTACCTTGGTGTCAGGATTCCTAACTTAATCATATCTGTAAAGACTTTACCTGAAAGGTAACATTTATAGGTTCCAGGGATTAGGACATGAATATCTTGTGGCGGGGGTGGGGGGGGTGCTATTTTTTAGCCTACCACAGAAAATGTTCGCTCTTCTTCTATATTTTAATTTGTAAGGGAGTGGTATTCATTCCTTTTAAACATTTGGCAGAATTCACCAGTGAAGCCACATGGGCCTGAACTTTTCTTTGTGGAAAGTTTTTAAATTAAATGTCTAATCACTTTACTTGTTATAAGTATTTTCCAATTTTATTTCTCTTCTTGAGTCAGTTCAGTAATTTGTGTCTTTTTAAGAATTTGTCCATTTCGTCTATGCTATCTAGTTTGTTGGGATATAGTCATTTACATATTCCCTTATAATCATTTCATTTCCTTAAGGTCAGTAGTGACTTCTCTTTCATATCTGGCTTTAGTAATTTGAGTCTGGTGTTTTTTTTCTTGGTCAGTCTAGCTAAAGGTTGTCAATTTTCTTGATCTTTATTTAAAAAATTCCGTTTCATTGATTTCTCTATTAGATTTCTATTCTCTACTTCTTTTATTTCTAAATCTCTAATCTTTATCATTTCCCTTACCAGTGCCCTTTATTTCTTCATGTGGATTCAAGTTAGTTTCCAGGGTCCTTTTGTTTAACCTAAAGCAGAGGTCCCCAACCCCTGGGCCACAGAGCAGGAGGTAAGCAGCGGGCAAGCGAGTGAAGCTTCATCTGTATTTACAGCCGCTCCCCATCACTCGCATTATTGCCTGAGCTCCACCTCCTGTCAAATCAGCGGCGACATTAGATTCTCATAGGAGTGAGAACCTTACTGTGAACTGCACGTGTGAGGGCTCTAGGTTGCACACTCCTTATGAGAATATAATGCCTGATGATCTGAGGTGGAGCTGAGGTGGTGATGCTAGCGCTGGGGAGTGGCTGCAAATACAGATTATCATTAGTAGCTTATCATTGACTGCAAAGAGACCATAATAAATCAATAGCTTGCAGAGCCATATCAAAACCCTATCAGTGAGTGGCAAGTGAAAACAAGCTCAGGGCTCCCACTGATTCTGCAGGATGGTGAGTTATAGAATTATTTCATTATATATTACAATGTAATAATAATAGAAATAAAGAGCACAATGAATGTAATGTGCTTGAAACATCCCGAAACCATCCACCCACCTCCAGTCCATGGGAAAACTGTCTTCCATGAAACCAGTCCCTGTTGCCAAAAAGGTTGGGGACTGCCGACCTAAAGGATCCCCTTAGTATTTTTGGTATGACAGGCTTGCTAGCAACAAGTTCTCTCAGTATTTATTTCACCACTTTGAATATGTCATACCACTGCCTCTTGGCCTTCCTGGTTTCTTCTAAGAAATAAGCTGTTATTAATATTGAACACCTCTTGTGTGTGATGAGCTGCTTCTCTCACTACTTTCAGTAGTCTCTCTTTGTGTTTGTCTTGCAACAGTTTGATTAGGATGTGTCTAGATGTGGATCTCCTTGAATTTACTCCACTTGGACCGTGTTAAACTTTTTGGATGTGGAGATTAATAATTTTTATCAATTTGGTAAGTTTTTGGACATTATTTCCTTAAACATTCTTTCAGCCCCTTTTTTCTTCTCCTTTCCTTCTGGTACTCCCATTATACATTTGTTGATATATTGATACTTCATGGTCTCCCCATATCTCTGAAGCTCTATTTATTCTTTTTTTTTTTCTTTCTGTTTGTCAGACTATAAAATCTCATTTGACCGATTTCCAAATTTTCTGATTCTTTCTTCTGCCAGGTCAAATCTGCTGTTGAGCTCAAGTGATTTTTTTTTTAAATTTCAATTATTGTACTTTTCAACTCCAGATATTCTATTCCGTTTTTATAATTTCTACCTCTTCATTGATATTCTCTATGTGACAAGACATTACTCCCATACTTTAATTCTGTAGACAAAGTTTCCTTTAGTGCTTTGAACATATTTATAACAACTGATTTAAAGTCTGTCTAGTAATTTATGGTGTTCTAATAATATCTGAGCTTCCTCAGAGTCAGTTACTATTGATTTGTTATCCCCCTGTTCATGGGCCATACTTTCCTTTTCTTTGCATGCCTTGAAATAACATATTATGGCAAAAACTAAATATTTTAAATAATATGGCAACTCTGAAAATCAGATCTTCTCCCCAAGGTTTTTTGCTGTTGCTGTTTGTTTAACAGGCTTCCTGGACTAATTCTATAAAATCTGTATTGTTTGTCAGGTGTGGACACTGATGTCTCTGCTCAGTTAGCTTTGGATCAGCTAACAATTGGATAGAGATTTTCTTAAATGTCTAGAACCAATAAGTCTCCTAGCATTTGCTAAGGGGTTCTGTGGAGGTTATGCCTTCAATGCCAGGCAGGTAGTTTACTACCTTAGTCTTCACTTCCTGCTTGAGCAGAACTTCAGGTCAACCAGAAGTGAGACATAAGAGCCTTCTCAGGTTATTCCTAGACATGCACACAGCTTTGCATGTGTGTGGTCTTCTAGATTCCTAGGAATATGTCAGATCCTTTTAAAGACCCCTATGAACATCTCATTACCCAGCTTTTCCTTTTAAGTTTTTGCCCAGGTTCCTGTGTGGCCCAAATATTATCACCACATCAGGCAGCTGCAATTCTAAATAATTGTCATCGATTATATTCAACAAATGCTTCAGAGGAAAAGGCTGTTAGCATTGAACCAGTTAGGTCATATAAAGACAAGCCCTGCCAAGGAGGTTTCCAGGGAACTGACAGACAAGCCATATGATGACAATGATCTGGGAATGGGGTTTTTTAAGAATCTTCAAACCTGTTCTGTCCCTTCCAGTAACCACTAGGCTGTTGATTCTCTTGGCTACCATGATTTCAAGGCCAGTTAGAGGGGGACAGGATATGGCAAAATCAAAACAACACAAAGCTCGCTGTTCTTACCAACATTTAAACATTTTTCTTGAATAAATGGTCCTCAAATTATTGCAAGCCTTTGATTAAGGCTTTGATAATTTTTGTCAATGTTCTCATTGTTTTTTATAGAGGAGTGGATTTTCAAGGGTTCTTACTCTACTAATGTGGAAGTGATCTCCTAGATCATATTATATTAAAAGACCATCTCTTTCCTTCCTGACCCTAAGTTACATCACTAGGCCCCCTCCTGTTCTCTTTGGCTTAGGAGGTACCAAGCCCTTTCATCCCGTTGTGATCCTTGATATTCTGGTTTTTGATTTTACCATATTAGGTGGGGAAAAAGCAATTCAAACACACTTGTTTTTGATCTCTCTTATTTCTCAGCAGTGAAAAAGTAAATACAGATAGGAAGAGGAAAAGGAAAAACTAAATTCAAATAGCTTTTCCTCTGCTATAGTTTTGGGACTTGTTTTTAATGAAAACTTGCCCAAAAGAGTTTCATTTACATCACGGACTTTCTCTTATCAGCCCCAAAGTGTAATTGGGTCAAACTTTGTATCTATAATTATACATAATATACCTAACATAAATAGTAAGCACAGGCAGGGTTAAACTGGAACATACCTAAGGACCTGATGAAACAGGGTTGGGGGGGGTGGCGCGAGTTAGAATAGAATAGAATCCAATGACATGAAAATTGGGTACTTTACATTTTGCATCGGTTCAAAAATAAACTACAACAGTAAGCCTAACAGTTTGATGTTGCCTACCTATATCTTATCACATCCATGTCAGCATTGTTTAATTTATTGCATACTTGTATAACCTTATTTTTGTGAGGCTGTACTCCACATAGTATTCTCTTAAACCTGCAAAATATAAAGCACTGTGTTTCTGTGTATGTCAGCACTACCAAAAGCTAGAAAAGAGAGCCTGTCCTGACTTTATATTATTCACTAAGACTAAATCGGCACAGGATATAGACAAACAAAGGCAGGCTGAGTTCATTTCATATCACCTTTTAAGACGGAACAAAGAAACTGGTTTTTGTTATTCAGCTGAGGAAAGATGGTATGATCATCACTAAGGAATATAAATGAAGCAAAATGATGCTATCTTGGCATTATCAATTTTTACCTAGATGAATGCATGAATATAGCTTCCAAAAGAAAACAGATAACCAGTCCTATAGTTAACCCTAAATACATATTAAAATTAAAGATATTTTGGCTATACAATGTAAAACATTTCTAATGATTGCTAATTATAGTGATTCATGCAACTTTAAAATGTCCATAGAAAACACCATAAACCACCCTTTCGATTTGTGCTTCTGTCTACTAAATGCATGGCTTATTTGTCTTATTAGATCTTTTGCTTATTCACAATTCTATTTGCAGCTAATTCTTTCTTTTTGCAAATTTCAAATCATGAATTTGTACTGAACACTATGAAGTGCGCAATACTGTGTTAGATACCCCCCAGAGGAAATTATAAGGTAAACTTTCTTTCATCAAGGAAACTAACTTCAATGTGGAGATAAGATGGTAGCAATGGGGGAAGGAAGATAATTTATTCTATGTATTAACACTTAACACAAAAATCTTAAAATGCTGACCCAGGACATTTGTAACCAAAAAAAAAAAAAAAAAAAAAAATCAAACCACTATTGGCATTTTCCTGTCCCTAATCTCTAAGAGTGACCTTCTGTCTGACTCTCAATTATATCCATTAGAAGTTAACCATTCCTGGGCTTCCCTGATGGCGCAGTGGTTGAGAGTCCGGCTGCCGATGCAGGGGACACGGGTTCGTGCCCTGGTCCGGGAAGATCCCGCATGCCACGGAGCAGCTAGGCCCGTGAGCCATGGCTGCTGAGCCTGTGCATCCGGAGCCTGTGCTCCGCAACGGGAGAGGCCACAACAGGGAGAGGCCCACGTACCGAAAAAAAAAAAAAAAAAAAAAAAAAGAAGTTAACCATTCCTGAGGATACAGTTCAGGTAATGTTTATTAAAATACACAGCACCTAGTTTCTGAACATAACTCTCACTCAAGCACTGTCAGTTAATACTTGAAAAGCCACTAAAAAAGAGACCCCAGGCCCAAGGAGGGCACTGCTGTAAGCAACAGTCTAAAGATGAAAAAGGATCCTTTATAAAATGTTGCTTGAAGGACAGAATCTCACTTATAATATGGACTTTTTTCTTGACATCTAAGAAAGCTGAGGAAGAAAATATTTATACACAGAGAGGTAAGATTTTTAGGACAGGCCATTATTTGAAAGAAGTGCATTCATATGTGAAATACAAAGCATTCTATTTGCTTATGACATAGTAGATGAAACTATAACAACATAAGAAACCTGGAAAAAAAATTAAGATGGAAAAGAGATGAAAAGCACCAACAAAGATTTACAGTTGAAAGGACTTGATATAGAAGTATTTAGGATGATATAAAGGCAGAAAGAGTAAAAGGCACTGTAAAACATTCCATTTCATCCCATTTGCAGCCTCCTTTCTTCTTTTGCTTCGCTCAGGAGTAAATCGAAGCCAAACTTTCTCATCTAATTACGTGCCTGGTTAAAGGCCCATTCTGTGGAGTCACCCATTCAAATTTTACTATTCATACAAACCACCTGGGCATTTTGTGAAAATGCAGATTCTGATTCAACAGCACTGGGTTAGGGCCCCCACGTGCTGCTGATCTGCAGGCCCCCACTTCAAGTAGGGAGATATAGGAGACTCCCTCAGTAGAGGAAACCTTAATTATCAGCCTAGTTAACGTTGAGAATTTCCCTATTTCCCAATATCAAAGGAGGAGCAGCATTACAACATCATGATTTTGATCTCAATCAAAAGATGATAAAATATAATTTAAAAAGATAAATCATGTGACATTACAGACTCATTGATCTATTAATTTCACAAATAATTATTGAGCACCTACTTACTTTGTGCCATGCACAGTTCTACACTCTAAGGATAAATCTAAACCAAATCAAAGTCCTATCCTCAGAATGGCACATATTTTAGCGGGGGGAACACATTAAAAGCAAATAAATACACAACACAAAGCTAGATGGTGAAAAATGAAAGCAAGGTAAAGAAATGGTGATAGAGGGTAGGTGGTTTTATTTTGCCAAGAAAGACCTCTTTAGTTTTTCACCCTGTGAGTCTAATCCAACTTTCCTTTCTTTGGGGGAAGTACCAATCAAACTATACCACTCCTTCCCAATTCACTTCTACTAACCTTACAACAAGAGTAAAAAAAGAATCATCCAAACTCTCCAGCTGTGTAGAACCAACCAAGTCATGAGTATTTAGCCACACAAGGTAGAGCTTGCCAAGTTTTACTAAGTATCAATATATATCCCTATCCCAAAGCCAGGCTGGAGCACCAAGAAGAAAGATCAAAGGAATGATTCCGCCTTTCAAGTTTCACCAGCCATTGTCCCAACATACTCCTGACTCAATATGACACTTACTCTTAATTTCTCCAGCTGGCTCAAGAGACTTGGAGGCTTTATATAGATTAAAAATAGAGACAGGAAAACAAAGTCTACAATCCAATACACTTTATAAGCCTTCATTTCTATTGCTTTGTCTCATCTGTTTACAGTATACTGTTTATGTAACCATTTATTTATATTTGTACATGACATCCCACAATACACTTTAATTCATGCTTTCCTGATATGAGAACTCAATATATAGAAACATAACTCAATAACTTTCCCTGCCCACCCCACCCCGCAGAGATGCCCTGGGAAAAATACCATATTCTGAGAGCTGCACGGTTTATATCTCTATTTGTCAGAGCTAACTATAAACTGCAAAAATGTCCATACTCTTTCCTTGCTATCTCTTAACATGGATGAGAATCCACAATATGGTATGTATCTTCAACCAAAGAACAAATAATCCCAAGGGCAGGAAGCCTTTGGTTTTGTTTGTACCTGTCTAATTTGACTTATGCAGAATTATGCCCCCTCCCACCACAACATTTTAATAAGTGTTTACACATTACCATTCCCCAAAGACTCAGCTGATAAAACTCTGCCTTGGAACTAATTATGTACTTCAAGACAATCTTACTCGTGAATACGCTCTGAGATAGAAACTGCAAATCCTGATGCTTAAATGAGTTCAGAGCTCCTCCTTGTGGATTCTATCTGTGAATGCTCCTCCTTCCTAAATACTGATCAATTTATCAGAGGAAAAATAATCTAAATGGTACCTTTGTAAAGAGAGCCTCCAATATAGGAACACATGTGTGCAAAATTGAAATGTCTGTCTAAAGTATAAATTATACTGATAAATGAATGCTCCTTGATAACATTTAATTTTGGATTATATCCTGTTGTTGGTTCACCGTCTTGATGTATCAATGTTCAATGAATAACCTTTTCGCATATGCTAATTTAGTGGATACTATGGGGTTCAGAGACAATGAATGGCACATAGCCTTTCACGAGGAGTGATACAGTGTTATGCTATCCTTCCAATTCTTAGAGGATTTACTAGCTTGATCTTAAACACTATACTACATAACAGTCACATCTCAGGGATTGCATGAAAGGCCGCCTCCATGGGCGTGTGACCAGTACAGTAGCACAGAGGCACACATCCAGAAGGGCCCCGTTTGGAGTTCAAGGCACTGCAGTCTTTGTCTTAATAATTTTATCTTTGAATTTGTATTGCGTAAGTGAAGTCCAATGGGACAATGCAGCACAAGCCTGGGGATCTAGAGGCCTGGCTCAGGGGCAGTCCTGCTGCCCCCTGCCTCCCTGGGATGGGTTCTCAGCTGCCCATCTCCTGACTCCATGGTGTTCTGGGCCCCACTCAACCTCCCAGTGGGCCAGGGTGTGGGCATGGGGGGGCTTCAGGGTGATGCGTACAAGAGGGCATACACCCTTTTCTCAGGGAAGGGCATGGTGGTGGCCATCCCCTTTCCAGGCTGGCAGCACCACAGCAAGCTTAGCAGGAGACAAGAAGGGCAACCTTCTCATTCACCCCTTATCCAGGAACCTAGCACATCCCAGTGTGACACATACAATCACTTAGGGATCACCTGTCCACTGCTGGTTAAGGTAGCAATCCCATGGGAAAGGGAGATTGATCTCCCATGGAGGTCTAGTGCTGACAAGAAGGAGAGCCTGGCAGCCAGTAGTGCGGTCCCAGGCACCTGTGAGGATCTGCACTCAACCAACAAGTATCCCCATGCTCAAGGGACTGTGACATTAAGTAGCAAGAAAAAGACACGATGACAGGTCAAGAGAGACTGCAGAAGGGGAAAGTTTTATATTTTAGTACCTCCAATGGCACTTTTTACTTGGGTTTTTTTTTGGGGGGGGGACCACGCCTCACGGCTTGCAGGGTCCATAGTTCCCAGACCAGGGATCAAACCCCCATCCTTGGCAGTGAAAGCGTGGAGTCCTAACCACTGGACCACCAGGGAATTCCCTTTTCTTGCTTTTAAACAAGGGCTCCTTCACATTTTCACCTTGCACTGGGTCCTGCTGATTATGTGCCCATAGTAAATTTTGCTTGTGTCCCCACAAAATTCATATGCTGAAGCCCTAACATCCTCTGTGATGGTATTTGGAGATGAGGCCTTTGGGGTGATTAGGTTTAAATTAGGTCCCACCCTCACGATGAGATTAATGTCCTTATAAGAATAGGAAGACTGAGAGAAAGGCCATGTGAACACACAACAAGGCAGTGATTTTCTGTAAGACGGGAAGCAGCTCTCCCTGGGAACCAAATTTGCCGGCACCCTGATCTTGAACTTCCCAACTTCCAGAACTGAGAAATAAATGCCTTTTGTTTAAGCTGCCTGGTCTATAACATTTTGTTAGAGCAGTCTGAGCTAAGACACCAGCCCTGAAAATACACTTTAACCAAAATGTTTTCAAATTTTTTCCAAAATTCCACATCTTTTCACTGTTGAATTATTTGTCTAACTGGATATAGAGAAGCTATTAAAGATTAAGAGTGTATGAAAAGAATGATTCCTTGTTAGCCAACCCAGTGGATGTGTTCTGTAGCTCAACTTCACAAGATTTAACTTTAGCTTCAGAAACCACCTTTGTAGTTTTTGATAAAATATTTCATGGGGTAGGGCCAGTTGCACATGAAGAGGCCACCACTCAAACACTTATAGGTGACTTAATCCTTTCTTGAAATGGTTGCAATTATGAATCCTCATTTGTATGTAACAGAAGTGTTAGCACTGAGGATAAATACCCTAACTGGTTGAGGCTTTTTAGCCTGCATTTTCTTCTAAATAATTGAGAAAGATTTTATAAAAGGTACAGATTAAAATCTGGAATATGAGGTCATGTTTCTAGAGTACTATGGAAATAAGATATTGGAGAAAGCTTAAACAAATGGCTTACAGATGAAAGACTTCTGAGGGGTACAGAAAGAACAGGAAAGTGTATCTTGGGATATGAAGAAAATAATATTGACAAATGTTGACTGCAACTAACACATTAATAAAGAAGAGGAAAATAGAGAACCACTGAAGGATTTAAGGGATTAAAATAATCATAACTGTCACATAATCTCAGTGACAAGATGGCTGGCAATCCATTTAGTACTGTATGAAAAGAGATTAACGAAGTGAAAATGATGCAGGGTATGACTCTAAGCTAATGTGATAAGATTGAATTCTAGAAGCCACAAAGGAAAATCAGTTCCATTGGTCTATAGCCACATTTTATATATCATGTGAGGTCAGAAATGGCCAGGGACTGGAGAATTAACATGGCAATATAGATTAAGAAGTGGAAAACCCCTATCTGATCAAGATCTAAGGACTGAGTGCACAGAGTGGCATAAATAAAAAGTTAACACTGATTCTGAGGTGCAATGTCAGAGGAACAGTGGTACCACTGAGGCACTGAGGAGACAAGCTTCTAAGAGAGATGAAGGAAAAGCTTGAGGGAGCAGAAACAGTTCTTCCCAGTGAGTGAACCTTTAGCTGAGCAGGAGAGAGTTCAGGGCCCTAGCAGCAGACCTGTTGATTTTTCACATGCAGATGAACAGGAGGCCTCCTAAAACAAAATAACAGGCATGAGCCTGCATTCATGTATTCACACATTCATACCTGGATTCCTCCAGCAAAAAATCCTTCCAGATGAAGGGCACTGACCCCACACCCAGAAGCTCTAACTTTCCCACTGGTAAATGGTGCAGAATGAGGAGCACTTAGCACCATCAGTCATTCTTTAAACACAGAGACTATCATTCACATCTAACCAATAAAATGTAAAAGCCTTTACAAGACTGAGGAAAAGTGCTGTAGTGTTTTCTACCAAGTAGACAAATAATAAATCTCTCACTTCTTCCCTCAATTCCTCTGAGTTCTTAAAATTCTCTTTAAATATATTGTTTAATCTAAACTGACATTTTTTAGCAAGAAATGGGGAGAATTGGGAGAATACACTGGACATATTAGTCACAGAAACCTTTGCCAAGGTTCACAGTTAAATGGGAATTAAAAGTGGGCAATGTGTAAGGAGACACATTTAAGGTATTAGTCACAACTGGTAGTTACTATGTCTGTAAGAAGTGTGTCTACAGATATAACATTTACTGATGAGTCTACCAAATTCAAATAATTTGAAATTACTGTTATTGATTATAGTTTGATTTTCTTCTCAATTTTATAGTTTTAGGATATTGTATTATATTTTTTACCACACAAACTTTTAATTCTTTTCCTGGAAGAAATTTTCTTCCTGTTTCTTAAATGTTCCTTAATTTATTGAGGTTACCAGGACCTGTGTGTTAACTGAGAACTTAATCATCAGTCTAGTCTCTCAACCTCTGAATTGTTTCAGGGGAAGTGAGTACTAAGAAACCAGGTTCCTCACTATTTATTTCAATTCTCAATTCCATTTGCCACAGAAAGTAGAGAATCTACTGCTCTGCATTTTAAAAGTTTTACTTTCTGACAAATTTTGAAATCCTGAGTATTCTCTTATTTGAAATAGTTACCTTCTAAATTCCTATAGCTAAATGGAAGGGTAATCATTGATTCTGATACTATTCAAGGTCACCCACCCTTTAGGTTATTCAGTACCCTTAAATGGTACAGTCCAAAGGATGCTATTTTTTTTTTAAGGAAGAGAAATGATGTGCAGCTTTTCCAGAATGTCCTATCTCAAAGCACAATTTAGAGCAAGGTTTCTGAACATCTTTGTATTACAGACCCCTTTGGAGGTCTGGTGTAAAACTTATGAACTGCTTGTCAGAATAATATTTCTAAATGCATAAAGTAAAATATATAGGATTATAAAGGACAATAATTATACTAAAATATGGTAATTAAAATATTTCTAAACTATTATAGAGTAACTCATTTATTAACATCTTAAGATCTAACAGTCTAATAATCACCATAACTTTAAAGTAGTGATGAATAAGAAAAATATTTCAAGATGCTACAACTGTAATGTGATATGAAGGTAACTGTTATTTCTGTTGATGTCGAAAGCACGGGCTCTGATAATACTTCCATAATTTGTTGTCTACATTTGTAATTAGAGAAAATGCTGAATTTTAGTTAACTGTAGTTTTTCCACTCAAAGTTCCTAGACCCCTATTTTCTATCCATGAACACTCAAGGGTCCATGGACCAGGTTAAGAACCCCTAAATTAGAGGGACTTAGCTTAAAGAAAAAATGTAATATTATCTTACTTACTGTATTATAACTCACTGTAAGTACATTTCCCAGTATTTAAATAACTGTAGTGACTTTACTGATGATATATTTAATTGCTGATTTTAATACAAATACAGAATTATCTTTTCCATTCAAGCCTTTGAACTCCCCATATGTAATTCATACTTTGGTGATCTGGAGATTCATTCTGTTATAACGATGCTATAAAGTGAACTCTATATGAAGCTGGTTCATCTTGGATTACTCCCAAGGATACTTAGGTATCAAAATGGCTTGCTTTCAAATGGCCCAACTCCAAGGTAGATTCCAGAGCATGAACTCCATGGAAATAGTACAAGGAGGCTTCCATGTAGCTGCTCCATTAAATCAAATCTGCTTCTAATTGCATAGTGTGTAATGTTTAGACTTTCCCAGATTAGTGGTTGATTTCCTGGCAAAATTTTGTAAACACCAAATAATCAATAAATTGCCATCTATAAATCAGGAAATTTTAAATGCATACCAAATGCAATTTCCTTCTCATAAGCACCAAAATGTGTTTCTGAAAGGAGCTCATTTTCAAATACAAAATATAGCATGTTGTGATGCACAATTTTCCATGCATACAAACTGCTAGAAGACTACTAATTGATTACCTTACTTATTTATTTTGCAAGGAGCTTACCATAAATCCTAATAGTGAAAATTTACTTCCTCACTTTAGACCAAGCTACACTATTAATCAAGTTGGCATAGTTTGAGTTGAAAAACAAAATATTTCAGTGAGCAGTTGTTTAATGGAGAAGAAAATTTCAGTGTATTGTTCCAAGTATGATCATTTATGTAACAGTACCATCTAGTGGATTCTCTTCCACAACACAGGAAACTAACAAACTCTATGCTCTGATTCAGGGAAAGTTTAAGTTTCTTTCTAAAAAGATATTGTTGTATGTATATTTAGTAGACTTCTTACAACCTCAACAAAAGAATCTAAGCAGACATTAATAATAAAAGTTCTATTTATTAGACCTGGGATAGCTAGGATAGCTTACACTTACTGTAAGTTATAATTATTTGTTATGACAAAGGTTATAATTAACTTTAGACGCTTTAGCAAACAACCCACATCTCTTTCTTTAACTCAAATATTTACCACAGAATGTGGAATAAAAATGACCGTAGTATAGGTACTACACTGAATCCATTCTAATGTGTCATTCATTTTAAAGCAAATCATTTACAAGCTTTAGTACTACATTAATAGAAACTGATTTCTTGTGAGACACTTCACAGCTAATTGTGATGTATCTCTCTGTCAACACTGCAGTTAGGAACCACTTGTGTTGTTGCAGGAAAGAAAGTGGGGCCGGAGAGGACGGTCACATCCCAGGTCCCAGATGAGTCCCTGGGACGCCACCAAGTGTCAGTTCTTAGCTTCGAGCAGGAAAGAATTCAAGAGCGAGCCATAGTAAAGTGATAGAAGGTTTATTCAGGGAGATACACACTCCATAGACAGAGTGCGGGCCATCTCGGAAGGCGAGAGGCTATGGGAGAAACACACTACAAAGAGAGTGTGGGCCATCTCCGAAGGCGAGAGAGGTGCCAGGGTACGGGGGTGTCGGTTTTTTATAGGGGTGGGTAATTTCACAGGCTAAGGAGTAGGAGGCTTATTCCAACTATTTTGGGGAAGGAGGCAGAGATTTCCAGGAATGGACCACCACCCACTTTTTGGCCTTTTATGGAATGGCCTCAGAACTGTCTTAGTGCCTGGGAGTGTGTCATTTAGCCTGCTGATGTATTACAGTGAGTGTATACTGAGGCTCAAGGTCTAGTGGAAGTCAATCGTCTGCCATCTTGGAGCTAGTTGCTTCTAACTAGTTTTTGTCATGTCCTCAATGGCTGTCATTCTTTTAAAGGTTGTGCCCTGCCCCCTTCCTGTCTCAGTGTGGCATACATAGGTACTCAATTTTTTTTTAATTAATTTATTTTTGACTGCATTGGGTCTTCGTTGCTGCGTGCGGGCTTTCTCTAGTTGTGGCGAGCAAGGGCTACTCTTCGTTGCAGTGCACGGGCTTCTCATTGCAGTGGCTTCTCTTGTTGCAGAGCGCAGGATCTAGGCGCGTGGACTTCAGTAGTTGTGGTCCACAGGCTCTAGAGTGCAGGCTCAGGAGTTGTGGTGCACAGGCTTAGTTGCTCTGCGGCATGTGGGATCTTCCCAGACCAGGGCTCAAACCCATGTCCCCTGCATTGGCAAGGGGATTCTTAACCACTGCTCCACCAGGGAAGTTCCAGGTACTCACATTTTAATTTTATTTGATGAAAATTATAATTTTACTTAATGTGAATCTTCGAGTGTGTGAGAGAGGGAAAGAGGGATGGAAGGAGTAAACAAATGACTTTGTCATCTAGTCAAATGGTTCAACATCTCCAGGCACTGGGAAGTTGCTAACTTCTGAGGCAGGGCCCATTATAATATTAGAAACTTTTTTTGTATTTTATTTACAATATTGTTAGCCTCAGGTGTACAACAAAATGATTCAGGTTCATTTTTTTCAGATTATATTCCATTATAGGTTATTATAAGATACTGAATACAACTCCCTGTGCTATACAGTAAATCCTTGTTGCTTATCTGTTTTATGTACAGTAGTTTGTATCTGTTAATCCCATATACCTAATTTGTCCCTCCCTCCCTCTCTCTCACCTTTGGTAACCATAAATTTGTTTCCTATGTTGTGAGTCTGTCTGTAAGAAACTTACTTCTTGAATTGAACCAAATTTAATTTTCCCTTGAAGCTTCTTACCACCCAATGGTGCATGTTCTACTTTCTGCAGCCACATAGAATTGCTTCTTTCCTGCTTACGTGACAGTCCTAAAAATATCTGAAGAGTTACCACATTTTTTCTCTTCAAACTAAACATTTCCAGTTCTTTCAATTGTATCTCTCACAATGTGATTTTTCAATCTTCACACTACCCTGCTATCCTCCTCTACTTTTCTTGCATTTGTTTCCTTTCTTTGATGCCTCTCCTACACCTAGCATTCCCACTGAGCATGCTGGGTACTATAGCCTTGACTATGTCAACATAAATAAAGAGGTAAACTGAGGCAAAGTCTAATTACCAGAAATTGAGTTTATTCAGGGATAGCAGAGGAAATGCAATTTGGGAAACGCATGCTATAGCAAGCTACAGTCAAGTCCATTAAGGATTTGGGGTGGGCTGTATTTATGAGCATGGAGTGTAAAGAGGGAAAAGTCCGGAGTCCAAGGAGTAAATTCATTGGTTTGTGGATGGGAAGAGATTCTTAGCAGATGTTGATTGGTCAGAAGATAAGGCTTGGGTCTTCTGGAAATCACGTATTTATGGGAAATCAGTCTCTCAGTTCTTAAATTCCATTCTTCTGTGGGTACATGCATGAGATTACGCATCTCACATCCTCCAATTCCATTTTAGATTGGGATCCTTTCACAACTACTCAGTGAAAGTGGCCTTGTTTTGCTACAGGCCAGGTCATTATGTCTAATGTTATCTTTTGCTCTTTGGCCCTCTATATTGCTGTTATCACCTTAAAATAGTGATTTTCTATATGTGTTTCTGGTAACCCTAGGGTTAGCAGAAGTGCCTCAGGGCAGCTCAGGAGGAGCCAATAGCCGAGTGAAAACTTCCCACATCCTTGCCTCAACTAGAGCAAGTACACTTTACATTCAGCTTCTGCACAAAATTTCATTTGAAAAGATTGTTTGGTGGAAAAAATGATTTTTAAAGCTTGAATGACATCACCCTAGAACAGAGGTGAAATAGTACAAGGATGTCCCCAAGACAGCAGGAATTCAGGGAGCCAAAGATTTATTCAGGCAAGAACATCTTGTCCCGTGAGCTCAGCTTCTTCTAAGCAGTGTACCAACTTGAGATCAATATAACAACTACATTCAGAGGGTGTTTCCTCTGTTCTTTTTTTTTTTCCCCCAGTTTTATTGATATATGGAAAGGGTACTTCCTCACATTCAGAATATGTGATGCTATATTTTCATTCCTGAAGGGCAAGATGGTCAATAGCCAGTTTTATCTAGTCAAGGATAGGGTCACTATTTGGACATATAACTTGGAACTACGTCCATGCAAAGGTTTAAGAAACTGGTTCTCAATCGTAACTACGCCTTAGAATCTCTGAGGGACCTTTAAGTAATACCAGTATCCAGGCACTATTCTAACATATTCTGATTAAATTGGTCCTAGATATGACCTGGGTATCAGTATTTTAAAGTCTCCCCAGGTGCAGGCAGGGCTAAGAACCTCTCACTGAAGATAAGACAAATTGAACATAATTTTAAGAGGAAACCGTAAGTGTGGAGAATCAGTGGAACTAATGGTTGAAGTGACTGAGGGATTTAATGGAGCTACAGAGAGATTATTTTGTGGTGAGGGTCAGGCAAAGGGGGGAGTTATCAGAAAGTAACCATTTCATTGAGCATTTCTCTCAAGCTTCAGAGTGAACCATTTGCATATCGGCAGGGTAAGCGCATGGTACTCTGAACATGCACCTTGGCAAGATTTCTAAACCATCACTTGTGAGCAAAGACACCAGGTGGGCCACAATCAGAAGAGCTATCAACCAGCTGGTGTCTGTTAAGTATAGTAGAACTAAGCCATGGTTTCAGTCCAGAGAAATGAAAAAAGAGGGAGAACAGACTAGATCATTCAAACTACTGTCCTCCCAGAGTTCCTGAAATACTCTGCTCTGTTTAATGCTTTTTCAGTCCCTGATGCTTGATGCTCTTCCTCTCTCCACACTCTAGCATTCTGTCCCTTCTGTCTTCTGCCCAGATGACTCCTGTACCACAAATTCACTTCCTCCCTCGATCATCGTATTTATCCCTTTGTATATTACTGCTACCATTATGTTACCGACTTCAAAATCAGTATTTTCCACTCAAGCATCCCCTAAGCCCAAATCTATATATTTACGTGCCCACTAAATGTCCACCTCGATGTCCCACAAGCACAAGGAGCCCAACAACTCCAAACATCATCTCTTCTACCTCCCTAAACTGTGTTTCTCCCACACTCATATCTTACTGAAACAACACCATCCTCAGTTATCTAAGTTGTAAAATAGAAGAAGTCCTTCATGGCTGTTACCCCTTCCCCACCAACCCCCATATCAGCCAGTGAAATAATCCAGAAAAAGCTCTTGATTTACCCCTTAAATGCCATTTATTCTCTTGAGTAATATGGGCAGAATGTCATTTCATACCCTTTTGGTTGGAATTCTTTTAGCTGGGATGGCATCTTAGAACCTCGGTTTTAAGAGCTATTAATGAAACACACATTATATAACTATGGAATTGAATACATAAATGAAATAAAAATACATATGTCTTAAGTTGTATATCTTTATTAGAACTGCAGAACAATCAGATGCTTTTCTTAAGACAGAACATGATTCTTTCCATTTCTCCTGAGTCTGATATAAAGATCAGCATTCTTTATAATCAGTACCACTGGCAGAAATCTAATAAGGAAGCAGGGGAGAGGTATATTTAGTGTTTACTTATTAAAATATAATAAGAACAAGGGCTATACATAGACCAGTCTCTGCATATAGAGGACTATGGATCACCAGCCAAACAAAATTAGAATAGTATTACAAACCTTCCTCGCATCTGTCAAGGACCATGAAAGAAAACCCACCCATAACTGAAAGCAAAACTTTGTCAGTCTCTTTTCTTTTCCTCTTCTTGCCAATTCTTTCATCTCCCCACCCCAACAAACTTTCTCACCACCCAACTAGCTAGGTATGCCCAGCACACACACACTTTCATTCTCCTACTCTCATCCAGTTGTTCTTAACCTCTTCCTTTTTTTCCTTTTCCTCTAATCTTTCTGGTCTTATCCTTCTTTACCAGTTTTCCCAATTCTAGATAATTTTAAAAGCCTGGAATCAGGCTGACAAACACAGAAATCTCCTCTCTAAAGGGAGGGAAGAATCTGTGTGAGGAAAGACAAAATCACCTTTAGCTAGTAAAAGAGTGGGAGAAGACTGAGAACATTCGTTATTTAATAAATCTTGTTCCCACACATTCATTTATAGTATGTAGCTGAACTGTAACATCCATACCATCTGCCCAATGACTTCTAAGTCTGGAAAGAGGCAAAGGAACTCAGGTTCAGAGTTCTACGTCTCCACCATAAAAAAAACTGCCTCGACAGAGAAAGAGAAATATCCTATGATATCACTTATTTGCGGAATCTAAAAAGAAATAATACAAATGAACGTATTTACAAAACAGAAACAGAGTCTCAAACTTAGAGGACAAACTTATGGTTACCAGGGTGGAAGGGTGGGAGGGAAGGGATAGTTAGGGAGTTTGGGATTGACATGTACATACTGCTATATTTAAAATGGAGGGGCTTCCCTGGTGGCGCAGTGGTTGAGAGTCCGCCTGCCGATACAGGGGACACGGGTTCGTGCCCCAGTCCAGGAGGATCCCACATGCCGCGGAGCAGCTGGGCCCGTGAGCCATGGCCGCTGAGCTTGCGCGTCCGGAGCCTGTGCTCCGCAATGGGAGAGGCCACAACGGTGAGAGGCCCACGTACAGCAAAAAAAAAAAAAAAAAAAAAAATGGATAACCAACAAGGACCTACTGTATAGCACAGGGAACTCTGCTCAATATTATATAACAACCTAAATGAGAAAATAATTTGAAAAAGAATAGATTCATGTATATGTATAACTGAATCACTTGCTGTACACCGGAAACTAACACAACATTAACAGCTATACTCCAATATAAAATAAAAAGTTAAAAAAAATAAACTGCCTCTATCATGTCTCCTCCACATGTGCAGAGCTGTGGATGCTCTAAACAAGTCCCTCCAGCATGTCTAACAACCACCAAAACGGAGGACAATTTCCAGAACTAGGACGTGAGGAGCTTGGTAGACCTACTCCCCAGCAAAACAAACCTAAGTAGTGAAAAGTATAAAAATACAACCATCTGAAAATCTCTTGAAATTGCCCTAAGGACATATAGCAAATGAAGAAACATTTATTCAAAAATCTACTAAATCTTGATAAGAACAGTGAGAGTCTGTGGCACTCGAGCCATGACCCACTCCCTCCTTCATCCCCAAACAGCATGAGAACAGTTCTACTCTGGGTAGGTGTGCCAGGCCCACAGGAGAGCTTTCTAAGAGAGACAGACTTAGTCCTCATGCCACTCTCTTTTCTTCCTGGAGCTGCAGGACTCATCCAAAACTTTGTGGACAGATGCCTCATGCTAGTGTATAACAGGACTTAAGAAATGATGGTGAAAACAAAAATTTTAGATACAAGATAGATACAAGTCATGGAACACCACCAGAATCTTCATTCACGGAAATTTTCAGGTTGCCTAGAGCAACCCAATGAAACATGCAAGCATTTGCTTGGGGGATTTTTACTGTATGGCCCCTTGCCTCTTTGTCTTCATCCTCCTCTCTCCTGGTGCTATTTTAGTGAATAATTTCCATTAAAGGAAGAAATACATATGCACAATCTCCCAGTTAGTCTCTTCTCTTTCTCCAAATTTTCCTTTAGAAGCAGGAAAGGTGTACCGCTGTGACCCCTGAGACTGGCTCCCTGGGGGCAGTCCCTCTTCCTGCATCAGGACTCACTGTTCCAAAAATAGATCAACCTCTACCTAGCACACTGAGAAACAGATGTTTGTTAAGTATTTCTTGGAGAACACTGGAAGGTTGTTTTACACTGAACACCTATGGTTAAAAAAAAAAAAATTAAAATAAAAATCACCTTCAATGACCTCTGTTTTAATCCCATCAGTCACCAATCACATCATTTTTCCCCTCTACACTCTTTCCCCCATCCTCCAGCCTCCCTGGCAGCCCAGCTTTCCGATTTTTTTTCTTTTGGCTGCATTGGGTCTTTGCGGCTGCGTGCGGGCTTTCTCTAGTTGCGACGGGCAGGGTCTACTCTTCATTGTGGTACACGAGCTTCTCATTGAGGTGGCTTCTCTTGCTGCAGAGCATGGGCTCTAGGTGCGTGGGCTTCAGTAGTTGTTGCACGTGGGCTCAGTAGCTGTGGCTCACGGGCTCTAGAGCGCAGGCTCAGTAGTTGTGGTGCACAGGCTTAGCTACTCTGCGGCATGTGGGATCTTCCCAGACCAGGGCTCGAACCTGTGTCCCCTGCATTGGCAGGCAGATTCTTAACCACTGTGCCACCAGGGAAGTCCCAGCTTTCCTATTTTATGCAGAGTAATTTATTTCCTGTCTGTTTCTCATCTTCACATGCATCAGCTAATCTCCTAAAACAAAAATCCATTTTTAGGATAATCCTTCTTAGAAAGGAGCTTGTGAGAGGACTGTAAATAAGAATTTTGTCCTGCCATACCAGGGCCATAGGTTTTGATATTGTTGTTGAATTTATTACTCATCTTCCCTATGTGTATGGCAACATTCCTCCTCTCTCCTGCATTCCTCAACTCTTCAAACCTTGTTTTCTTCTCCGTAGTTTCTGCTTCTTTTTCTTTTATTATTTCCATCTTTTTCACACTTTCATAGCTTACTTCTCCCCTTCTCTTGGCATTGGAATGTGGGTGAGAGCATCATGGAGGGCTGGTAAGGGAAAAGGGGGTGATGGTGAAGGGAGGGGTGCTGGATAAGGGGCACTAGGGTGATGGGCAAAGGCGCTGTCTTGGACAGGCTCCCAAGGGGCAGAATGGAAGATCGGGTTTGGGGTATACATGATTTGTCAAAGGAATGCACTCAGGGAAAGTATGCAGGGCTAAGAGTGAAGCTGGAAAGAAAAGAGCAAGCAAGTATGTGGTCTCAGGCAAAGACTGACTCTCACTTGATGCATGGGGAGAGAGCTCTGGAGTAGAAATCACACCCAAGCACCTTTTGTGTGAAGGATCAATCATTGGCTGTGTGCTTTGGGGGTGGGTGGGCTATGTAGGGCTAAGTCCCTGGGCAATACTCTGCCAGGGCAATTCTCCAGAGAAAAGGGGCAGCAGTGAGTTCTAAGCAGCCAAACTTCATAGAGCTTCATAGAGCAAGAGGATGGGTGGGTGCAGTAAAGGGGGTCTAGGTGTGGCACTGCACAGTCTACTACAAGAACTGACATCTATTTATTAAGGAAGAGCTGCCTCTTTCAGTGATTATATGATTATGTGTCAGGCACTGTGCTCAAAAATATTCTTGCAAAAAAAAAAGTTCTTATAGTTTCTCATTTAATCCTTATAACAGCATGGAGAGATAGATAACCGTTTCCTCCTTTTGCATATGAAGAAATTAAAGCTAAGAAACATTAAATAATATATGAAGTTACAGCAAGTAAGTGACAGAATCTGGATTAGAATCTAAGTTGATTTACTCTAATGACCAAGCCGTGAACCATTGTTTAGTCCTAATAATAACTGTATGAGTATTATATCCCCAACTTACAATTAAGTTTGATTCAGGTCCATTCGTGTACCTGTACTTAGGTACCTGGCACACAGTAAGCACTGATGACTGGCACAGAAACAGGTAATCAAAACAGCATGATAGAATACTCAATATCATTAGCCATCAGGGAAATAAATGCAACTCAAAACCATATGAGATACCACTTCACACCCACTAACATAGCTAAAATTTAAAAAAAAAAAAACGAAAACAGACAATAACAAGTGTTGGTAGGATGTGGAGAAATTAGAATCCTCCTACACTGCCAGAGAAATTCTAAAATCCCCCACTTTGGAAAACAGATTGGCAGTTCCTCAAAATGTTAAACATAAAATTACATATGACCCAGCAATTCTACAATTGCTATAATTCTACAATCTCCTATAATATATATAGATATAATATATCCAAGAGAAATGAAAACACATGTCCACACAAAAATTTGTTCACAAATGCGCTTTAACAGCATTTTTCATAATAGCCAAGGGAGTTCCCTGGTGGCCTAGTGGTTAGGATTCTGGGCTTTCACTGCCGTGGCCGGGTTCAATCCCTGGTCAGGGAACTGAGATCCTACAAGCCGAACAGTGTGGCAAAAAAAAAAAAAAAAGCCAAAAAGTGGAAACAACTCAAATGTCCATCAATTGATGAATGGATAAACAAAATGTGGTAACTAACAAACTAATACATGCTACAAAGTGGATGACAGAAAACTGCACAAGATCCTAAAAGAAGCATAGATGAGGGGTGTAGTGGGTATCAGTAAGGATGATTTCAGCTGCAAATGAGAGAAAACCCAATTTAAGCTGGATTCAACAACAAAGGGATTTATTATCTTACACATCAAGGGGTCTGGAAGGACAGTTCCAGGTGGTTAAGTCAGCCACTCAGTGGCATCCTTAGCATTCCAATTGTTTTCATCTTTCTGTTCCGCCATTCTATTGGCCTTTACCCTCAGGCCTGACCCCTTATGATCACAAAGTGTTTGCCACAGCTCCACATGTCACTTCCTCACCAGCAACATCCACAGACTAGAAGGGAGAATATCACTTTTGGATCCTTTTTGAAGAGTGAGATATACTTTCCCAGAAGCTCCCAGCAGACCTTTCCCTCACATGTTGGTAATTAGAATTGCATCACTTGATCATTCCCAAAACAGTCACTTGTAAGGGGAAAAGAATTAGTACTATTGGCATAATGCAGTCAAAATTCAACCCCTGGATCCAGGAAGAGGCCCAGCCACCCCTGATGCTAAAAAATCAGAGTGTCATTTGGTGGAAAGAAGGGAGGATGTGTGGAAGCAATCAACATCTGCCACAGTGGGAAACAAGGAAGAGATCCAGATAAGGCAATCCCTGAGCTAAATTTTAACATGCTAGCAGAGATGTGGTAGATTGGATGGACCCAGGAAGGAGTAGCTTGAAGAGCAGGCAGGGAGAGAGGGCATTCTAGGAAAAGGAGGCAGAATGAGCAAAAGCATAAGGACAAGAAAGAGAATGAAAAAATATGAGGTATTCACTGAAGTATAAAATAATGAAAGAGGGGGTCACGAGCCAGCAAGCAAACTAAGTTTGTCCATCTATGAGAAAAAGTTTATGAAACTAGAAGAAACAGATCATACTTGCCTTGGATTTCTCTGTTCAGTAAATGACCAAAGCTTCCCTAAGAAATCAAAATAAAAAATGAAAAAAGAAAAAACTCACAAATGTAGATAGTAGCTTTAAACCAATACTCCTATTTTTCCAAAGCATATCTCCCTCCCTCCTTGCCTCCCTCCGTCCCTCCTTGCCTCCCTCCCTCCTTCCCTCTCTCTCTTGCTCTCTCTCTCATGCCAACCACCACCCCATCTTTCTTTAAAAAAGAAAAGGCATGCAAGCTTGGGCCAGACCTTTCAGTAGCCTGTGTTCACTGGACTGCCCACTTCATGGTGTGGTTTGGGATGAAGTGAAGGCTCTTGCCATAAGATATCCCATTGTATGTGAGCTCCTTTTCCTCTAAAGCATTTCTGATGTAAGGTTTCCTAGCATGGCTATATGTTCTACTTTAACTGAGTGCTTTTGACTTGGAAAGTGGAGATAGCTTAGAGAAATTCAGAAGGGAGAAATGAGGCTATCTGTCAGTAAAATTGAAGCCCATTCCTAATGGGTAACTTTGGCCTCATGGTGCTCCTATGAAATGTTAACCTGCCTCAAAATTCAACAAAATCCAACTCCCTTCCCCCCCCCCCAACTCTTTTGTAATCTAATAATGTGAGCTGTGGCTAGGATCCCACTCCTGAATCTGGGAAGGCATCTCTAACCAATTGTAGCACTGCTTCATATTCAGTCTAGGTGTGGCCTCACCATCTTCCAGGCTCAATGCTCTACAAAGCCAAAAACTATTTGTCAGACTTGGTATGAAAAGTAAAATCAATTTTCTGTCCTATATTAGTCACAGTTAGGCAGTCCCATCTGCAGGAAGAGAAGGGATAAAGAGGGCAGGAATTAGTTATGTTATTATATAAGCCTCTCAAGTAAAGGAACTTTATTTATTTACTTTATTTAAGTGCAGACAAAAAGTGAAAGAGAACAGGACCAAGGTGGAAGAGCTCTTCTCTGGTTGGAGTTATCAGGAATCACTGTTTTGACAATGTTGAGGAGGGCTAATCTTTGTATTCAAGCCAAAAAAACCATTTATACCAATAGTCGTGATATGCTGAAACTAATTAATACTGTATCCCCGGTCACTCCAGGTGACACTGCAAATGTATCAGAAAAATAGGAAAGATAGATATAAAATATTATTTTCAAGTTCCCCACAAGAGAAGTAAAAACCTATAATCACTGAAAACTTCTAATTTAATAAGGAGAGAAAGCAGATTAAAACACGTTTACAGCTCGTATCTGCAAAACAGAATTAACAACTATGCACTTTAAAACCCTCCTTTCATTGGGGAATTCGGTGCAATAAAGCCAGACACATCTTGTCTCAACCATGAAATAAAATGATCATCTGCTTCTCTATCATTTATTTCACACAGAGGGCTCACACCAATAAAGCTCTGATTTTATAGACCTATAAAGGAAGATAAAACCCATAAAACATACTGTACACTTTTATGGCTTAAAGATTTGTCTCTCAGAAAGGTGAACCAAATATTTACAAACAAGCCTATCTCATTATCTTTTTTTTCAGACTGATTTTTTTCACAATACGGTAATTCCCTGTGTTTCTGTAGGTCAGAGTCCAGCAATGCTTTAGGTATCTGAGCATGATCATTGTAATCAGAACTTCCTTATTAGGAGGAAAACGTTCTTGGCGATGTTGCCTATCTGGAGGCAGCCCAGAGCTTACAGAAGAAAAAACTGTCAGCCCCTCCCCTACTCACTGAAGCAGGAGGAAAGGATGGGACCTGGGATCATAATCCAGGGTAGGAAATGTCGCTTCCCAAAAAGACAGACAGCCTCTCTTTTGGAATCAGCACTCACTTTGGGGGATTCTTTTCCTGAATCTTTGACCCTTTGAATTCTTTCAATTTGACAGAAATTTCCTTAATAACGCTACAATCCAGGCCCTGGAGAGATAATCAGGCCTCTCAAGGAGCTTATTGTCTGGGAGGGAAACAGATGACCACAGTACAGTCTGTTAGGAGTGAAACAGAAGTGGGCACAGCTGTAGTGGAGGATGTGGATGAGGTCAACCCTCCTGGAGACAGGTAGCATTGTGGAGATTCTGTGGAAGGGGTCCCAGAAGA
Source organism: Phocoena phocoena (assembly GCF_963924675.1). Classification (NCBI taxonomy): domain Eukaryota; kingdom Metazoa; phylum Chordata; class Mammalia; order Artiodactyla; family Phocoenidae; genus Phocoena; species Phocoena phocoena. The sequence goes on from NC_089232.1 coordinate 63,205,439, forward strand.
TGATTCAACATCATTGAAGTGACGTATTATGTTGTATTAAATACTAACATTTTATATCTGTTAATGAGGTTGCAAAAATACAGACTACTTAATTTTAAGAATAATAATGATTATGTTTTCTCATAAAAGCATATAGGAAAGTATTACCTATAAGAAACCACACACCTTGACCCTAATGTCACCATAGACAGGTCTCTAATTCCTTCTCCATCTATCCTTTCACAGGATTCCTACCCTGGATAGGGATGGAGATCAGAAAATGTGATTAGAACGATGGGGGGAGAAGGAATAAAAGTGCCAGGTTTAAAGGAGGAAAGAAGTGACTATATATAGCCTCCCTTTCCTGACTTCAAATTTCCCATCTACAGCAGCCTAAGCTGAAGAAAGAAAGATTTAACTTTAAATCAAGATTAAACATTTTACTATGACTTGGGACTGGAAAGCATCATTGGTTATCTGAAAATAATGAGAAAAGTTATAGGAGGCCTTAAATTTCATTCAAGGGCAAAGAAAAAACTAGTCCCACAGAATAATAAAAGAAAAGTAGTAGACAAAAATAAAATTGCTTCATGATTCAACTCCAAAGCAGTACGTGTTCAACATAAGATATTTAGATGAAGTGCAAGAAAGAAAGGGAGGAAGGAAGAGAGGGAGGGAAGGAAGGAAGAAGAAGGAAAAGGAAACTAGAAGGAGAGAAGAGTAGTTTTAAACCACAGTAAAGGAAAACTTCCCAAAAGTAGAATTAAAAAGCAAAGTCAAATGGGAGGAGAAAAAAGATAAGAAAACTAGAGAATCAATGTAAGCATTCTAACATCCAACTAACAGGATTTCAAAATTAAAAACGAATGACAGCCATATGATTCAGCAATTCCACTTCCAGGTATATATCCCAAAAGAATTAAAAGCACGGACTTGAAGAGATATTAATACATCCAAGTTCATAGCAGCATTATTCACAATAGCCAAAAGACAGAAGCAACCCAAGTGTCCATCAACAGAGGAATGGATAAACAAAATGTGGTATATACATACAAAGGAATATTACCGAGCCTTAGAAAGGAAGGAAATTTTGACACACGCTACAACATGGAAGAACCTTGATGATACTATGCTAAGTAAAATAAGCCAAACACAAAAAGATAAATATTGTGTGATTCTACTTATACGATATTAATGGTTAATTTTATACGTCAACTTGCCTAGGCCATAGTACCCAGATATTTGGTCAAATAGTCTGGATGTTGCTGTGAAGGTATTTTTTAGACGAGATTAAATGCACCATAATGTGAGTAGGCCACATTCAATCCAGTGAAGGCCTTAGGAGGATAAGGACTGACTTCTTCCGAGGAAGGAGGAATTCTGCTTCCAGACTGCCTTCAGAATCAAACTGCAACATCAATTCTTCCCCACATCTCCCACCAGCTGGCTTTGCCAGCCCCCACAATCATGTGAGTGAATTACTTAAAATAATCTCTCTCAATCTTACTCTCTATACACACACACACACACACACACACACACACACACACACACACACACACACACACACACCCTATTGGTTATGTTTCCCTAGAGAACCTTGACTAATACAATGAGGTGCCTAGAACCGTCAAATTCATGGACACAGAAAATAGAATGGTAGTTGTCAGGAGCTGAGGGGAGTGACGGATGGTGAGGTACTGCTTAATGGGCACTGAGTTCCAGTTTGCAAGGTGAAAAGAGTTCTGTGGATGGAAGGAAGTGATGATTACACAACAATGTGATTGAACTTAATGATACTGAACACCACACTTAAAGATGGTAAAGATGGTAAATTTTATGTTATGTGTATTTTACCACAATTAAAAAAAAAAAGGCTACCAAGAGCCACAATCAAGGTATGCCATTGTGAAATTCCAGAGCATCAAGGTTAAAGCAAAAATTATAAAAGCTTTCAGGAAAAAATATATATATAAAAGGTCAGTTATAAAGGTTTGGAAATTAGAATGACTAAGTTAGACTTCTCAAAAACAATGATGGAATCTGGAAGCAATGTTTTTAAAATTTTGAGGAAAATTGTCTTCAACCTAGATTTTTATACTTAGCCAAAATATTAATCAAGTACAAGAGTAAATTTAAGATATTTGTTAGACAGGCTAAAGAATGTTCTTCACCAAAATAAGTAAAACGAGAAACAGACTTAGTATCCATGAAACAGGGATCTAAAAGGGTGACAGAGAATACTCTTAGAGGATGGCTGCGCACCAGGCCTAGAGACAGGAAGTGTGTGGGCTTAAGGAATGTCTCCAGAGGAAAAGAGAATCTGGTGAATTATTTGATGAGCTTGTCCGTATGCAAAATTGTATTAAGAGAAGTTACATATATCTGCCTGAGTGGTTGAAAAGATCTCTCTTACTCCTCCCTCTGAAACGAAGCAGGACCTTACAGAGCCCACTGGGTACAAAAGTCCTTCCATGTCCCCCATTTCTTGTTTGTAGAAAGTGGCTTTAGTCTCCTAGGCTTTTCCTGAGTTCCAAAGAGCAGACTCAAGCAGTTATTAATTAGGGAACTGAGAGAATGCAGAAACAAAGGAAAAACAGTCAAGAAACAATAGTTCAGCATCCTAATTCCTCCTCAAGGGATATACATAACAATATGACACAAATCTTTGAGTTGTTCTTCAGGCACTAAGACCCCACCCCAGTGGAAGATGTTGAGGACATGCTGAGCACAAGCACATAGACCCCAGACTGGCTGGAACCAGAAGACTGATGATTAAGATCCCTGAAGACCATCCTGCTATCTCACCACCAACCAATCAGAAGAAAGTCCTGCACCCTGCAGCCCTCACACCAAATTTTGCCTTTAAAAACCCTTGCCTGAAAGCCACCGGGGAGTTCATGTCTTTTCAGCATGAGCTGCCTGTTCCCCTTGGTGGGCCCTGCAATAAACGCTGTACAACCTGGTGTCAGTAAATTTGCTTTGCTGAAAGGCAGGCAAACGGACAAAAATTCAATTCAGTAACACCTCCCTCCTTCTCTCACTCTCTCTTTCTCTCTCTCCACTTTTTCCTATGTATGTTTGTGTGTATATATGGTATGCAGGTGTGTGAAAATATATCTATATAAATATTTTTATATATTTGCATGTACATAAAAACGAAGCAAATGAAAAATCAACAGTTATTAACTTCACGATAAACCAAAAAAACTGTACAGAAAATAAAAACAAATAGCGAAAGAGAGCAACAAAGTTAGGCTGAGGAAAAACATTACTTCAAAGTGTTAAATCTTCATCTCTCATAATAAGCAATGAAAAGATAACGTACAGAATTAATATATTAAGACACTGCAGTATTGTTTTAAACTATGGAGGTAGATACCAAAAGAAACAGGCAAAAGAGTTAAAAGTGTTTACCTCTGGGAAACTGGACTGGGGATTAGGAAGGGGTGAGTCCAATAGGTTGATTTTTTTTTTTAAGTCTTTTAGCTTTATTTAAATGTTAAACCCCTGTTAGAAAATAAAATTTTAAAATTATATAAGGACCATACACCTATAAGAATGGGCAAAATCCAAAATTTCCTCCCCTCTCTACCAGGAATGACAGAAGTTAATCACCAAAGAAAACTGTAGACAGCACCAGAGGAATCTACATAACAAACCTTGCTAAAACTAGTCTTTATCTTCCATTAATTTCCCCACATACTTGCCTTCCCACAATTTGCCACCCTAGAAGCACAAAGTCCTTTTCCTTTGTCTTGTCACTTCTCTAAAAACTTACTGCTCTTCTGTTTAAGATGATATATAAGCCCAAATTCTAACCACAGCTTAGAGTTTCTCATTTCTGAGGGCTCCCATGTGTATGCACAATGCATATGTTAATAAACTTGTTTTTCTCTTCCTAATTTATCTTTTGTCAGTTTAATTTACAAGCCCCAGCTGGAGAACCTAGAAGGGTAGAGGGAAAAAAGTTCAGTTTTTCCTCTCCTATAGCTACTTACTGTATGATTCCAACCAAATGACATTATGGAAATGACAAAACTGTGGAGACAGTAAAAAGACCATTGGTTGCCAGGGGTTAGGGGGGAGAAAAGGATGAACAGAAGGAGCACAGAATATTTTTAGGGCAGTGAAACTGCTCTATACGATACTATAATTTTAGATGTATGTCATTATACATTTGTCCAAACCCATAGCACGTACAACACCAAGAGTGAACCCTAACGTAAACAATGGACTTGGGTGATAATGAGGTGTTTAGGTAGGTTCACCTATTGTAACAAATGCACCACTCTGGTGGGGGATGTTGATAGTGAAAGAGGTTATGCATGTGTGGGGGCAGGGGATGTATAGGAAACCTCTGTACTGTACCTTCTGTTCAATTCTGCTGTGAACTTAAAACTGCTCTAAAAAATGAAGTGATTTTTTTATTCTTTCCTTCCTCTTTTGTTCTCTTCCCTTGTGTTTCTTGCCAAGAGAAGTTCCTTTAGCATTTGTTGTAAAGCTGGTATGGTGGTGCTGAATTCTCTTAGCTTTTACTTGTCTGTAAAGCTTTTGATTTCTCCCTCGAATCTGAATGAGAGCCTTGCTGGGTAAAGTATTCTTGGTTGCAGGTTTTTCCCTTTCATCACTTTAAAATTATCCTGGCACTCCCTTCTGGCCTAAAGTGATTTTTTTTTTAATGTATATTGCAAAAAGCGTGTCATGAAAAAAATTATACAGGAACTACTCTAATTGTGGTCTTCATGTCAGAGAGCATAACCAGGTGGAGCCAATGGGGAGTCATGGAAACAGAGACTAGAGACAGAGACTAGAGAGTTTGGCTCCAGCCTTGAGTCAGCACTTCACCATCTGGGTACATCTTGGGTAGATCAGTTTCCTCTTCTGGGTTCATATTCTTCCACTGAGGCACTAAAGCCACACTAGACCCATGTGTGTTTGATTAATCATGAACCTCACAAAAGGATACATCGGAAAAAAATAATTTGTGGTCAAATAACTTTTGGAAGCACTATAACTGAACTGTCTCTTGGAGACACCAATCCACATTAACATTTTAAAGGGGGTGTGAAATCTTACAATAAAAAAAGCTTTCTACTTTTTTTTTTAACCTTTATAAATCTCTTGGACCATGTGCTTTCCTCACCATGTTTTCTCTTTGAACCTGACAGGTCTCTAAACTACTGTTCTGTGAAAAACATAGGGAAACGCTACTTCTCCTCGTCAATTCAGGCTGCTATGGCAAAATACCATAAACTGGGTGGCTTATAGACAACAGAAGTTTATTCCTCATAATCTGGAGACTGGAAGCATGAGATTAGGGTGCCAGTTTGGTCGGGTTCTGGTGAGATCCCTCTTCCAGGTTGTAGACTGCTAGCCTTTTATTATGTCCTCACATGGAAGAAAGAGGGCAAGAGAGCTCTCTGGAGTCCCTTTCATGAGGGCACTAATCCCATTCATGAGGTCCCTATCCTCATGACCTAATTATCTCCCAAAGGCTCCATCTAATAATACCATCATATTGGGGGTTAGAATTTCAACACATGAATTTGAGGTGGACACATTCAGTCTATAACACTACCTTAAGATAATTTCTAAGATGAATAGTTTAAGATTCCTTTGTTATATAAGATTCCACAGCAATACTCAAACAATGGCTCTTGGATACATTTGGGAAAATGTACATACTTAAATCATTTCTTTCTCTGACTTACCTCTTCAGTGCTGTGAAATAACTTTATAAGAAGTAAATTAATATGAGGTTATGAATGTCATTTCCAGAAATAAAATTCCCATAAAATGAATGATCATTTCAAAGCACAGCTTGGATCAACAGAATTGTTTTATATAAAAGTTTTTATGTAGCATAAGTTACATAGTAAATTTCTTCTTATCTAAAAATGAATAAAACACACACACAGAGGTACTGCCAAAGTGTCATTCAGTGTTTTAACAAAGAACAGAACCAATTCAGTCCTTTCTAGGCAAACAGCAAATCTTCCTCTCTTGATAAAAACAAATCTAACTAAAGAAAATGTAATGTATTATTTCAAGCTGTAAACTAATTGTCTTATGAATTTTTGAACAGAGCTGAGGAGAGCCTCTATCTGTCAATGCCACAATGTAGAAAACATTGCTACCTAGAAGCACAGAGAGAACCTTATTAAAATGCAGTCGATAAGAAGTGTCCGTCATAGATCACAGAGTGCTGAGAGGAGCTCTTGTTTTAATGCCCTGCAAACTGTGGGAGCAGATGCTGTTATTGGCTCAGGAGAGTCATCAAGGAAACATAAATATGAGATACCAGTTATGCAAGAATGTTTAGGGCCTTGTGGAAGCAACGGGAGTAGGGGCTTCAAAGCATATCTATCAGGATAAGGCACAAGAGAGAAGTCTGAATTTATAACCATCATCAGCTATAGAAGATGCTGGAGACCTTGACATCATTAACAACAACTCTGAGTAGATTTTTCCCCTGTGGGAAGTATTTATTGGTCTACTTTCAGTCATTATTTCCAATTTTTCCAATTAGGATTACATGAAAAATCCAACCTGCCAGAACTAACATTCCATAGAGGTCTGTCTTCCCAAAATCATCACCAGAACCAAGAAAAAAAAAGGTATCCCTGTCCAGGTCAATTTAAAAATAAATTGCCATCTGCCACTGGCAGGAAAACTTCATTGGCCACAGAACAAAGAAACTATTCCAAAGCCATTGTTGAGTACCTGCTGCAGCAAAGAATAAAAACCAAGTGTCCACACAGGCTCTGGGGCTCATAGTTATTAATACAAAACACACATATTTTCCACTTCATTAGGGTTCAGTCAACTAATCTTTTGTTTTCTCTGGATCCACAGGCACACAATTAACTTGAAAACGATACTTTCTCTAAATTTTACCTTTTAGGTTAAAAAATATATTATACATCCAGTTCTTGGTAGAGACTAAAATAAACCAACCTGGTAAGATATCAAGTAGACAAAAATTATCAAGCAGGAAAAAATATTATTAGATGTTAATGACTAAAAACTAAAAACCAAGGAGTACAAAAATTAAAAGCAAGAAACCAAGCTTTTATCCTGTGAGGCAACTGCATTTTCACTTCCAATGTGCCACGTGGACCACCAGCCCCCTCTTCTCTCCTATACTGTGAGGCACCATGGAATTGACCAGTGAGAGATATCAGTCAAGGTCCACTGACATAAGAATTTATTCCTGCTACTGGCTGAGGTTTCACAGTAAAGGAAACTCTTAAGTCGTAAAGCTCCTTTGTCCAAGACCCATTGTGACTGTGGACTAAAAATGTTGTCTGCCATATCAGTAAACAAAAGATGTGGCCAACAAGCCATCAGCCACCGCAGCTGCCCCCAACGGTGCACCCGGAGGGGATTCAGAATGGAGAAATACTGACCCTCAGTAGTTAAGGTGCACATCAAAGGAATAATTTCAATGAGCTCAGACTCTTGCACCTTCCCATACCTAGAAAAGCACTAAATTCATTAACTTGAGATGTTTTTTGTTTAATTAACAGTAACCTTTTGATGTTCCCACTACCTGGTGTTTGTTGCAAAAATTCATATATCCCGGCTCCTCCCTCACCTCTTCAGAACAGTCCCTCCGAGCTATATGAGAGGCTGCCTCCTGGGCTACAGTCCTCAGCAAGTCCGCTGAATAAAACATAATTCTCAACTTTTCAGTTGTGCATTTTTTTCAGTCGACATGATGAACATATTTAGGATTAAAATTAATTATGGTTGACTTTCTAGGGGGTTTTAATTGAACTTTCTTAAAGTGAATTATATTTTTCTTCGAAGGAACAGGAAATTATCCTCTCTATATTTTTTAAGTTAGTTATATTTTATAATGCCCAAATGATCTGATCCTTTTTGAAAGGGATCAGGACATGCCATACCAAAATATGCCACTGTGGCATAAAAATTATTTTGAGTTGAAGGCATGTAAGTTCCTGAAATTCCTCATCTGCCTAAAAGCAGAGACTTCCAAAAGAACTCGATTGTCATCAATCCCTTCCCTGGGGGCAATTCCAATCTTGAGACTAGGACTCAAGAGTAGGTACTACACCCAACAAGATCTTGTCACAAACCTGTTATACCTCCCATCTATTGTCCTAAGAGCCCATTTATCCTTCCAAAAAGTCATTTGACTTCCATAAATTCCCTTTTTCCTGCCTGCCTTCTAAGAAGTCATTTGTTTTCCCAATGCTTTTTTCCCCTTCCTATATTAACATGGTCTATAAGCCCCAAATTCTAACTACCCCTTTGAGTTGCTCATTCTGAGCACTCCCATGAGTATGCATCGTTTTTTTCCTCTTGCTCATGTCTTTTGTCAGTTTAATTTGCAAGCCTCCAGAACTAAACATGAGAGGGTAGAGGACAGAGGTCCAATTTGTTTTGGTGTGAATTTGGGGAAAATTCTACTCAACATGAATACACACAAATTCAAAAGTTCATGCCTCGTTTTGCATGCCCTCAAATCACCTATTATTGGTAGCACATGGCCAAGGTGTTTGGTGCCTCAGATGAGGAAAACATTTAAATTATGGCAGCTGCCTCCGGATCCAAAGTTGAGGAATAACTTATCTAGGAGCAAACTGTCTTGTTAAGTGGGCTATCATTTGAATGGTAGCTCTTTTTGTGAGGCAAGTAAAAGGCAGGCATGCAGCCAAGTCCTGGGAGAAACCTGTGAGGCTTGATAAAGGCCCTCCCACCCAAGACCCCTTGGTATGTAGCACTCAGGAGAAGTTGACAATTTTATTCAAGGATCCCAAGACCCCTGGAAGATACGTAAGCCCCATATGACCCAGGTAGATCAGAGTGGCTTAGCGTGTAGTCCACTGGTGGGAAAAGATATCAAGAGCCCCAAAGTGGAATCACTATGGGGGGATGAGGAGTCTGAGCTGGTAGTCAGCAGAGCAGGTTTGAGTAAAAGGCAAAGTGTGGTGTGGAGAAAGACTGTTTCCGGCCATTCCAGTAAACAACAAACGTCGCCCACCACCAAGGCAGCCACCGTGATGGTACACCCTGAGGGGAATTCAGGATGGAGAAAAACAGGATACCAACCCTAGATAGTCAAGATGCATATCACGGGAATAATTTCAATGAGCCCAGACTCTTGCATCTTCCCATACACAGAAAAGCACAAAAACATTAACTTGAGATGTCTGGTTTTTACGATTAGCAGTAATCTTTTTGTTTGACCACATGGGTTTTGGGTTTGTTTGTTTTCAGCAAAAACTCCTATATATCTTGGTTCTTCCCTTACCTCACTGGAATAGTTCCTCAGAGCTATTTGGCAGTCTATATCCCGGGCTTCAGTCCTCAGTAAGGTCCCCAAATAAAACATAACTCTCGACTTTTAGGTTTTGCATTTTTGGTTTTTTTCAGCCAACAGTGGGAACTGACCCTAGCACAGAGTGGGGCCGACTGTGGAGCCCATCTGGATCCACTGAGGCACAGTGTTAGGCTGTGGGGAAAACAGCTGATTATGTCAACATAAGCTTGGAGACCAAGCCAGGGCACTAACTTCAGCCTTTGCAAGGATCTATGCCAAAAAAGGCATCACTGAAGGAATAGACAAAAGTCCATCAGGCTGTGCAAGATACTCAGCAACAGAACTCAGCAACAGCATCTGAACAGGCAGCTAACAGGCTGACTGGACTTCCTACCTTGCTCTCTGTCTGGCATGAGGAAAGACAGAAGCTTTGGTCTAAGGGTTCCTGGACAACTGGGAAGGGCATTAAAAAGCCACAATGGGAGATACTTGATTTCTTGACAAATAAGGTATGTGAGGATGAAGAGTATGAAGTAATGTTTTTCCTGAAGCAGGTGAAACAGGTCAGATTCATTTCAGAAAGATGAGTTAATAAATTATGCATATCTAATAACTGTTAAATAAAACTGTTCATCACTTTTAAATGATGAAAACTAGCAGTCGGGCTTCCCTGGTGGCGCAGTGGTTGAGAGTCCGCCTGCCGATGCAGGGGACACGGGTTCGTGCCCCGGTCTGGGAAGATCCCACATGCCGCGGAGCGGCTGGGCCCGTGAGCCATGGCCGCTGAGCCTGCGCGTCCGGAGCCTGTCCTCCGCAACGGGAGAGGCCACGACAGTGAGAGGCCCGCGTAACGCATTAAAAAAAAAAAAAAAAAAAAAAAAAAACTAGCAGTCATACCCACCCACCCTCCAACATGAGGGAAAAGAAAGTGCCACCAATTTGAGAAAAACATCTTCTAATTATTTTTCCTTTTTGGAAATAGAGAGATGTCAATTTCAACATTATAACCAGGGTAAAAAATTTAAAAATGAGTACGAAAAACTATCTGAATTACATGTTTCTCTTTCAAGGTTATTTTCACAGGATATGGCACCGTTTTCTAAGGTCTTTGGAATCTTACAAGTTCCCTTTGTTTCAATTTTGCTTCCAAGGGCAGATTTATATTAGTAGGAAACAAGTTAGCAACAACTATTAATATTCACAGAAATCTCTTTACTACACACAAAAAAGCAAGACTGTGAGTTTAGTGAATGTTTCTAGTGCTTTATCAAATTAGATTTGACTGCTTTCAATGGTACAGAAAGTTCTCTCTCCCCCAGAAGCTGCAGCACAGAAAGAACCTGTCGTTCTTCTCTTTTTGAGCCTCCTTCATTAAACAGAAACGCTTGCACTCACTAGAACTGTAAGCAAAAATCAGGCTGTAGATATCAACTTTACCGGTAGAAACGGGGTGGGAAATGAATAGAGTCTTAGATACGGATAAAAATGGATAGAGCAAGTACTAAGTGAAATAAGGAAAATAAAGCATTAATCTTTCATTTTACTAGGTTGGTGATTCTAAGATTACTTTGGATGACATACAAATTAGATAAACCAGAAAAATATGCGTACACGGCCTCTAAGCATTTTAAGAGACAGAGAGAGATCATAGGCAAAAAAAGACGGAGACTCCTCTCCTAGAATTTTATTTCATCAGTACTACCCAGGTTTGGGGGTTTGTGGGCTTGGGGGTTTTTAATCTGTTTTGTTTTGTTTTACTTTTATAGGAAGAGAAAGGATATAAGAAGAGAAAGTCATGAAAACAATTTTCCTTTATTAGCTCTGCATGTTTGGATAATTTACCTCAAGCTCTCTGAGCTGCAGCTTCATCCACAAAGATGAGAAAACAGCTACTCTCTTCAGGTCTTCTGAGTGAGTGGCTTCCTCACTTCACTCCCCTAACTTCAGGCCCCCGGCCATGCTACACCACAGAAGCCCTCTACACATCTGTCTCTATGGCCAAATTGCTCAGTCTTAGTTCTACAGTTTTCCAATCCCAAATTCACAAAGGAGAAAAATGCTTGGCCCAGCTCATCTTTTCACATGAGGCTACAGATCTTGGGGGCATTATTCCTAAGTCATGTATTCTCCCCTCACACAGTCAACTACAACTGATGTGGGAGGACACAAGATCCTGTTGCTGGTTTAGCAACAGCAGAGAAAATTTCAATAGAAGGGAAGGTGGAAGGGGCAGTCAATGATCAATAGTTCTGGGCTAACAAAATATTTTAAAGCTTTGATTAAAATATCTATCTTAGAACTGCATTTAGAATATATGTTTCTCAGGTTTCTTTATCACTTTTCAACACTAAACAAATTCTGAAGTATCTCTTTTTGTATCAGTGAAATTAAAAAATGAAGTTCCATAAAATTCAAATGCAGAAGGAAAAGTCAAGGCAATTCAAACAAATTTTGAGAATTTTCGTTACTTTAGAATATGATAGTTTTAGATCTGATAGATAATATGATAATGAGACAAACTACCAAGACATTTACTGGGACAGATTCTGCTTTTAGTCTCAAGTACCAAATGCCACCCAGTAATTTGTGAATAACTATTGGTCTCCTCTAGCAGACAGACAGCGAGGGGAGCACCAGAGTAACTCAGGCCCTGGATCTTCGGATGCCACATAGTGGATGCTAAGTAAATGCTTAACAAATGCATTAATGAATCAATGCTCTGGTTTTCTATTACTTTAGCAAAGTGAAAACAATTAGGCAGTTTTTACTAAGATAAATGCTAATGCAAAGTATTTTTTAAAGGATAGGTTATAATGCAAACAAAAGAGGTGGCTTTAACTAGGCAAGGACAGGCCAAGGTGAGGACAGGCACACATTAAGCAAAGATAGGAGGTGTGGCCTTACTTGGGTTTTTCTTAGTGTGAATGAATTTACCAAAGAATGTCACTTTCAAGGAGAAAGCGTAAGCCTCAGTTCCTTAGTAGTTTCCAGGAACCCAGATCCCACTCTCAGGGCACCTCTGAATAACCAGCAGAGACAACCAGGCCTTCTGGGGAGCTGTCTACTCTCAAGGACAGGATCTGAGGGTCTAAAGCAGGTGCAGCATCTCCACGCTCCCATCTTTCTCTGTTCCTTTCACCTTAGCGACCCCTTCCTCCCGGCTTTCTCCCAACTCTCTCCTCTAGGACCTCTCTGCCAATGGAGAGCAAGACAGTAAAGTGTACTTCTGGAGTCATTTGGCCACGGTTCTTACTCTGACACTCACTGGCTATTGAGAGATACTTACCCTCCTTATGTCTCGATGTTCTCATTAGTAAAATGGGATAATAATTGTACAAATCTCTTACTGTTGTTGTAGGCATAAGTGAGACAGTATTTGTGAGGCTCTAAAAACAGCACCTGGAACATTGTGAGTCTTCAACACATTAGCTATTGGTATTCTGACATTTGGAATAGAGGCTAACGCTGGTTGTACAGACTGGAAAAGGTGTTTGAGCATCACATGTTCATCTTTTTCTTGGCCTCTCAAACTGGACCCAACTTCAAGGGGCCTCACAGGTCAAAAGCCCAAACTCAATATATCAGCAGTTTTACCATTTCAGACAGTTCACTTAGTGGATACTGAAAGACTGGAAGGCAAGTTTGAACTTAGTAGCACTGAGAATAGGAGGCTGTACCATCCATAACACAAGCTGCCATCTTGAAAGCATGTATATTCAACCACCTCCATCTCCACTGCTACTATTTTTTTCTGACTTCTCTTCCCATAGCATTTTATATGATCCAATGATGGGAATTCCCTGGTGGTCCAGTGGTTAGGACTCCGTGCTTCTACTGGGGGCCCGGGTTCCATCTCTGGTCGGGGGAACTAAGATCCCACAAGCCATGCGATGTGGCCAAAAAAAAAGTGGGGCTTCCCTGGCAGCACACTGGTTAAGAATCCACCTGCCAATGCAAGGGACAGGGGTTCGAGCCCTGGCCCAGGAAGATCCCACATGCTGCAGAGCAACTAAGCCCGTGTGCCACAACTACTGAGCCTGAGCTCTAGAGCCCGCAAGCCACAACTACTGAGCCCACGTGCCACAACTACTGAAGCCTGTGCACCTAGAGCCTGTGCTCCGCAGCAAGAGAAGCCACGCCAATGAGAAGCCCGCGCACCGCAATGAAGAGTAGCCCCCGCTCACTGCAACTAGAGAAAGCCTGCACACAGCAATGAAGACCCAGCACAGCCAAGAATATGAAAATTAAATAAATAAATTTTTTTAAAAAGTGATGCAGGGGCTTCCCTGGTGGCGCAGTGGTTGAGAGTCCGCCTGCCGATGCAGGGGACACGGGTTCGTGCTCTGGTCCGGGAAGATCCCACATGCCGCGGAGCGGCTAGGCCCGTGAGCCATGGCCGCTGAGCCTGCGCGTCCGGAGCCTGTGCTCCACAACGGGAGAGGCCACAACAGTGAGAGACCCGCATACCGCCAAAAAAAAAATAATAATGGGCTTCCGTGGTGGCGCAGTGGTTGGGGGTCCGCCTGCCGATGCAGGGGACGCGGGTTCGTGCCCCGGTCTAGGAGGATTCCACGTGCCGCGGAGCGGCTGGTCCTGTGGGCCATGGCCGCTGGGCCTGCGCGTCCGGAGCCTGTGCTCCGCAGCGGGAGAGGCCACGGCAATTAGAGGCCCGTGTACCGCAAAAAAAAAAAAAAAGTATCCGCCTGCCACTGCAGGGGACATGGGTTCGAGCCCTACTCCGGGAAGATCCCACATGCCGTGGAGCAACTAAGCCCGTGCACCACAACTACTGAGCCTGCGCTCTAGAGCCTGAGAGCCACAACTACTGAGCCTGAATGCCACAACTACTGAAGCCCGTGCGCCTAGAGCCCATGCTCAACAACAAGAGAAGCCACCACAATGAGAAGCCCACGTACCGCAACGAAGAGCAGCCCCCGCTCTCCGCAACTAGAGAAAGCCCACACGCAGCAACAAAGACCTGACGCAGGCAAAAGTTAATTAATTAATTAATTTTTAAAAAACTACCCTGCTTTTAGGAACTTTACATGCAATAACGAAGAAAAGCCATATGTTGCACTGTGCTATGAATTGTGGCTTAGGACACAGAATCATATTTAATAAAAGGCATAATATTGAACCTCCTGATATCTAATTCGTTTATTCATTAAATATTTTTTTAATGCTTACATTGTGCCAGACCCTGTTTTAAATATCCAGGTGCATGATACCATTAGCCCAGAAGGAAATAAAAATTAAACCACAATGAGATAAACCAAGACCAGCTACCAGAATGGCTAAAGTGAAAAAGACAAACAATAACAAGGGTTGACAATAACAAGGAAGTAAAGCCAACGGAATTCTCACTTATTCCTCATAAGAATGTAAAATGCTACAACCTCTTTGGAAAACTTGGTAGTTAATAACATTAAACAACTACTCTATGACCCTATAATACTACTCTTAAGTATATATCCTAAAGAAATTAATACATAGCTGTAGATTTACCCACAAAGACTTAAGTAACATTTATACCATAGCAAACATAAAATACATAAGTTATGATGTACAGACTGATAAATCTTTACAAACTCCTGAGAAGCCCATGTTTTTTCCCTTCTCAGTCTCTAACCCCCCAAAGGTTACTACTACCTTGATATCAAAGATGATAGATTAGTTTTGCCTGTTTTTGATCTTTCTATAAATAGACACACACTAGTACTCTGTATCTTGCTTCTGTTTTTCAATGTTTGAGACTCACTGATTTTGTGTGTAGTTATGGTTTGCACATTCTTGCTTCTGTATAGTATTCCAGTGTATAGTATTCCAGAATAACTATACATAAAGGGAATACCCAGATCTGTAAGATACAGAGTCCCAGCTGATACCAGTATGAAGGGAACCAAAATGCCGTCATGCCCACTGCCCTTTATGGGGGAAGCATATGGAGTCATAGCTCAAATCCACCTCCAGTTTTCCCTCTACTCATTTCCCTGGCCTCTGAGTGTAGAACAGTGATGGATTTATCAGCAGCTGAAAGAGTCACATGGCTCTCTGACGTGCAGAATAAGAGTCACTATGGTGGGAAAGGCACAGAAGAAGCCCCTGAAACTGCCTCCATGACCTTCAGGTCCACCCTCTGGGAGGCTCTTCCTATTCATCCTCCTCCTTAGCCACACCTGAAGTAGGACTGGGTCAAAGCCCCTCCTTGAGTATTCAGCATCTTTCTCAGGCTGCTTCCTGTCCATGGAAGGTTCAGGACCCAGGATCGTAGTTAAGTCTAAATCAGTCACAGCTTCTTTGACCAGGTGTGTGGTTCCTTTGCCAAACTAACTCCTTTCAACAGGTCTCTTGTTTTCGATTCCTATCAGTTCTACATCCCAAATTTTATTTTTATTTTTCCAGGCAGAGTTCTCAGAATGGTTACATTCCTTTGCTTTCTTGACCTCAAGACACTCTCACTTAAATTAACCACATGTACCTTGTTTATAAGGCTTCAGGGGAGCGCCTCACATTTAATCTCTTTTCCTTGAGTCACTGGAGGGATTTACTGGGCAAGACAATTTAGGCAGATGCTTATTTTGAAACATCTTAGTTTGTTCCACTGCTTTAACATGGAGAGTTTAATGCTTGACACAAGACTGAATTTTAATTGGTTCTGAATGCTCAGAAGCCTTTTTAGTACTGGCTTTTTCTAGTTGAGATTGAGAAGCAACTGTCTCTTCCAAGAGTTAAGTCCCTGAATTTGAGGACTTTCCCTGCTCCTTTTCATTGCTGACTGCAAACATAGCAATTCTTTACTGAGTTCATCTCTTTCGAATAATACCTTGCAAATGCAGCCAACAGAAACCTAAATAAGCTTCTAATAGTCTGTTTTCCAATCTTATTCCCTAGAACTAAACTTTATTAGATATAAGTCTCCAAAGTTATAGCAGGGAATAGTTTTATCAACTGGTTAACCACTGAATAACATGGATTATCATCCTCCCAGCCTCCAAAGCTCATCCACACCCTAGTACTGTTAAAGAAAAAAAATTATTCATGACACTTGTCATGATGGTAAGGTAGACTTTATTCAAACAAACGACTATAAAGGGGGTGTAGGGGAACAAAATTTGCCACCCCAAAATGTCTCTTTAGCATGTGTATTATTTCCAGCTGAAAACAATCAAGGCCCAAAAGACTCAGGAAGAAATTTTGACCTCCCTCCCCTCTAACTACCTAAAAGAATTTACATAGCTGGCCTATTTCTGGAATAGAGCTACCACCAGAGATATCTGCATTCTGTCAGGTACTGTTCTGCTTTCCCAAAAATCTATTATTATATTAACAGAGTGTCTTACAATAAATTCTACCTCACAATCAGAGAAGTATTTTTACTACAGAAAACACCCTAGATTAAAAACCAAAGGAGTGTCACACAGGCCCCTAGTCCAATAAGATCAGCAGGCCTGAGGTAACCTGAGGGTAACCCTCTTTCAAACCTCCTCATCAACGGCGGCCTGAGGGGACCCGCAGCCCCAGGAGGACGGCCTGCTGGGGGAAGGCAGGCCCTGCCCAACAGGCCAGGAGAGACCGGTGCCTGAGGGCTGGTGCCCCAGCGCGAGCTGCGCGTCAGGGGCTGCAGGACTCAGCGTTCAGGCTGCCCTGGGATGGTTCCCGGGTCCAGGCCTCGTAGGAATACACTGGACCACAAGCAGGTACTTCTGAAGGACACGCCGCGATGCCAAGGTCCACCCCGCTTCGAAACAGTTACCTGTTTTCCTGAAGTTACATCTCACAGGAACGCCTGGACTCTGCCCTCCGCTGAGAAGAGACACTAAGGAACCTGACTTCCACAGGGGCCCTGTGTGTCCTCGCGGGGCTAAGAAAGGTCGGACTCCAACGACCTTCGCAGCTCAGCCTCAGGAGTGCCCTGCAGATAAGGCGCTGCTCCAAAAACCACTCCTGAGGGGCTTAGAGGGCCTCAGAGAGCCTCTCTTCTCACAGGCTTAAATGTCCCGGATGCCGTGGGCGGGGCGCTGACGGAACTGCGCGTGGGCGTGCCGCTCCCACACAGGATCCGCGCTCTCCTAGTTGGGTCTGGATTCGAGAACATGGAGGGATAGTCAGGGTCCCAGGCAGGGACTTATGGGGGACAAGCTATGCTTCCATGGTCCATTCTGCTCAAAAGGTAAACAAACAAATAATAATAGCAGTAAAAATGCAAATGCACTAAGTTGAGAATCGGAGGGTATGGATTCAGGTATCAATTCATCGTTACACCTGGCCTGGAGCAGGTCAGTTCACACAACTGAGAACTCTCTTTCCTAAATAAATATACTGCCCAGGGCACATTAGCCTAGGGAACAATCACAGGTTCTGAATCTCAAGAAAAATCCTCATTCTAAAGAGAGTCCTCGTTAGTGAAATCCAGGTAGCAATCCGTTCCTCTCTTAACATAGCTCCTGGCATCACTTCTGATGGAGATGTTGTTCCCATACTACTGATGTTGTCATCCATAATTTTCCTATGTCCAAGTTCTGATTAATAAAGTGAGCAAAGAAAAGAACAAATACCTTTCCTCTCCCCCAACCCCATCATGTCTTCAGGTCATTTAACAAAGCTTCCTTGTAGTCTAAATGTCTGTCATACCCCTATAATGGTTTAAAAAAAAATTCCTTATAGTTCTTTATCTCTCGTTTCCTACTCTATGAATTAGGCCCAGTTTTCGTTTGAGCCAAGTCAAAAGTCCATGTAGGTGTTATTGCCCTATAACATGTTCAGAACCATTCTTCCTGGACAAATGCTGGTCAGTGTCTCTGACTAAGTTTCTACAGAGCCATGCCCTCTGCTTAGGGTGAGTTCTTTACCCAGTCTGGCTGAATGCCTGGATGTTGGTTTTTCACTGCTAAAGGATGCCGAAGGCAAGACTTCAGCTTCAGGTATTTGCTAATTGAGTCCCAAACACCTTCCCCTTAGGCTCACCAGATGTGTCTGAATCCTTAGTGAGTAGCCATCTCAGGCTCTTGTGATTGGAGCCTCTTGTACTTAGCTGTAAAATGAGGGTGGTTAAGCCATAGAGTGAAATGCTGAAGCTGGAAAAGACAGACTTCTCATCCACTGCTTTTCACACTGTTTATTAGTGACCTGAAAGATCAATTTACTGGCTCCCAACCAGCATTTTTAAATAAAGGGAATAGAGTTTCCTTTTTTTAAAAAAAGGAAAGAAAAAACAAAACGGTGCTAGCAAAGGTTATGTCTTGTTTCACTAAACTGTTTCAGCTGTGTATGTGTGGGTTTCCTACTGACTAGCATCAGTCTTTTTTTTTTTTTTTTTTTGCGGTACACGGGCTTCTCATGTTGTGGCCTCTCCCGTTGAGGAGCACAGACTGCGGACGCGCAGGCTCAGCGGCCATGGCTCACAGGCCCAGTCGCTCCGCGGCATGTGGGATCTTCCCAGACTGGGGCACGAACCCATGTCCCCTGCATCGGCAGGCGGACTCTCAACCACTGCGCCACCAGGGAAGCCCGCATCAGTCTTTTTAAACAATGTAAGAGTTGTTCTAGATCTGTGTTTCTCAAATTATGGTCTCTGCACCAGTAGCGTCAGCTATTACCTGGAGATTCATTAGAAATGCAAATGCTTGAGCCTCATCCCAGACCTACTGAATCAGAACCTTTAGGGGTGGGGCCTGACAATCTGTGTTTTAAAAAGCCTCCAGTCCATTCTGATAAACACACAAATTTGACAACCACTGGGATCTAGATAATTTAGCCTTTCTCAAGCAAAGGAGAGACTTGAGCCCCAGAGAAAATGTGACTCTTTTCTCTTTTCTCCCAGTATGATTACATAGATAGCTGGCATTGTAGACACATAGGAGAGAAGCAAATTATCACACACAATGGATGCCTTAAGCATTAGGGCTTAATTCTCTCTTGCAGGTGGTTGAGAAGTGCTGGTCTAGAAGGGCTGGTCTAGAATGATGCCCAAAGTTTCTCTTCAGAGTCAAATTTATGTGACTTTACCTAAATTCTCCAAAACATAAAGTAATCCAACACAGGGATTTGAATATAAATGCTTCTGCTTAAAATATAGTTTCTTCTTATCTCTACTGTATTTATAAACAATGATCCTATTGTGATAAAGAAATTAAGTATATAACTGTTATTAAAGAACTGGAAACTAAGATTTGCTGAGGACATTCAAAATCAGCCTCAAGTTCACTAATCTAATCATAATGCCATATTGACAAGCTCTCCCTAGGACAGCGATTTATAGCCTTTATCCTGCTTTCGCCCTGTTTTGTTCACAGCACACTCCCAATCACTAGTATTTCTCATCACAATGCTGCTATTCTCATGGGAACTCTTATGCAGGGAGGGGAGAGCTTGAAAAGTCTCCTTGAGGATTCTAACCCCCCACAAGATAATGGATCACTACACTAGGATGAAAGACAAAGTTGCTAATAACAATCTAAGTCAGTAGAGAACAAATCGTCCTACCAGAATAGCCTAGTTTTAAATAGGCATTGACTGAGTTCCAGGATGATCCGAGAGCTCAGAGCATAATTCATTGTTGTATACTTATTTATTCCCTGCAAAGAATCACTTTATTCTTTCAGAAGAAAGCGAAATCTGGTCATGAGAAAGGGAAAATTTTCTTGTCAATCAACGAATCTACATTTTTCATGCCTATTGTGTATGCATCGGTGTACTAAGAAATATGTAGGATGTGCATGGCTGTATAGCAACTGGATAGAAAAGATCAGAACATATTAAATAAGCAACATAAAAATATAACATTAAGAAATGTTAAATTATCAAGGACTAATTATGAAACCATCTGATGTGGTTTCAAGAAAAATGGATTCCTAAACCTAACCCCAGAAATACTGACATAAGACTTATCAGAGGCAGGGCTCAGGATGAGGCCCAGGGCCCATTTAAGTCCTCCAGATGGTTATGATAGTCAAGCTAGGCACACTACCTTAGAAATCCAGAAGAGGAAAATTAATTTTAACTGGTACAGTCAAGGAACACCTCTGTGGCACAGTGAAGCTGAGCTCAGCCTTGAGGACAGGGTAGAAAGTAAACAAAGCAACAGAGGGACCAAAGAGCATCTGTGCACTTGCCTGGAGCAGGAATGTTACCTGGGACAAAGTACTAAGGAAGCTTTGGAAGGTAAAGAATGAGTGCCTAAAGCAGTCAGAGGCTTCCCCCAAACTGAGTCTTAAAGATTGGCAGGAAGAATCTGTCAAACAGAGAATGAGGGAAAGGGGATTTCAGGCAGAGGAAACAACTTATACACAGTATAGAGATGTAGCATGGCAAGATGTGTTAAGTGAAGAGCAGACGTTCCATATGACCAGTGAAGGAGATCAGAATGTGCCACCCCAAAATGAGTGTGGCATGTAGACAAAGAATGCCACCTGCCATATCAGCAAACAAAGGATGTAGTGACCATCAGCCCCTACAGCTGCCCCCAGTGGGATTCAGGATAGAAAAGAACAGGATACTGGCTCTAGATAGTTGAGGTGCATATCAAAGGAGTAATTTCATCAAGCCCAGACTCTTGCATCTTCTCATACAGGGAAAAGCACTAAATTTGTTAACTTGAGATGTGTGTTTTTTCTTTAATTAACAGTAATCTTTTGATGTGCTGACTACCCGGTTTCTATTGCAAAAACTCCTATATACCCTGGCTCCTCCCTTTCTTCTTTAGAGCAGTCCCTCAGAGCTTTCCAAGAGGCTGTCTCCAGGGCTTAAGTCCTCAGCAAGTCCGCTGAATAAAACGTAGGTCTCAACTTTTAGGTTGTGCAATTTTTCAGTTGACAGGCATATAGATTATTCTGAGCTGAAGTCAACTGAGAATCAACATATGCAGAAAGAAGTCTTTGTAGAGCTTCCATTAAATGATTAAAAGAAGAAACTTCTAAGAAACTAGGAGTGTCATAAATCTCCACTCTGGGGAAGTTTTATGGCCATGAAGAAGAAAGAAAGTTGTGGAATGAATCTACACAAATAAACCTTACTAAAATAATGCTGATCTTCTATTACTTTCCCCATACATGTACCTTCCCACAATTTATCCTCCCTAGAAACTCAACCTCCTTTCCTTTTGTTTACTCACTTCTTCACTATGTATCACTCTTCACTAAAGTGGTATATAAACTCTGAAATCTAACCATCTCTTTGGGGTTTTCACTTTATTTCTCTGAAGCACCATGAGCATTAATAATAGTAACAACAGGGATTTCCCTGGTGGTGCAGTGGTTAAGAATCCACCTGCCAATGCAGAGCACACGGGTTCAAGCCCTGGTCTAGGAAGATCCCACATGCCATGGAGCAACTAAGTCTGTGAGCCACAACTACTGAGCCCACGTACCTAGAGCCCATGCTACGCAACAAGAGAAGCCACCGCAATGAGAAGCCCACGCACCGCAACCAAGAGTAGCCCCCACTCGCCGCAACTAGAGAAAGCCCGTGTGCAGCAACGAAGACAATGCAGCCAAAAATAAAGAAATAAATGAATAAATTTTTAAAATATGTGTATATAATAATAACAACATCAATAAAAATTTTTGTGCCTTTTCTCCTGTTAATCTGTCTTTGTCAGTTTAATTTGTAGGCCCCATTCATGAACCTAAGACGGTAGAGGAAAAAATTTTCTTCCCCTATACTAGAATGGGCAGAGGAGGAAGAGGAGAGCCCTATGAGAGATAGGGTAAGAGAAGTGGTCAACATGATTAAGAAGTAAAAGAATAAAACTGAACTTCTCAAAACCCTCAGGGGGGAAAGTAAATTGCTGGGTGTACGTGCATATGATATATTGTGCGAGTGATAGGGTCCAGAAACCACAAAGAATGAGTAGATTCATGTCCCATCTAAAAGGGGCAGCCTTCTCAACCCAAGCCAACAGCTGCCTTGTTGGGCATGAAGGACCTGGTGCTGCCAAGTCATCTGATTTATGTTTTTAAGAAAACCCAGAAATTCAGATTTTTAGATAATATCTCCAAACTTTTAAATAATGACTCCAAATTCTTCAAGTTATTATTTAGGCCAAAACCCCACACAACTCCTGGCCTGATATGGATGCTAGTTTATCACTTCTGGGCTAGAGTTTAATAAACTCTTACTGCATCCAAATTAGACCAGTGTCTGTGTAATTCACTATGTGCCTAATTCATGGGTTGGCAGAACATGGCAGCTAGGCTGAAGACATTTTGGGAAAGAACAAAAATCAAGTTTGGAGCTTTTATTCTGGAAAGACCTGTTTATGTCTGTATTTATCTATATCCACATCTATATGATTTATATCTATGTATATATAGATATCTATATCTTCCTCAATTTAAATATAGGCAAGATATTATTCTCAAACTTTGTGATATTTTTCAAAAATTGCCAGGGCTTAGAAAGTATACTATCACAGCCAGAGGCATGATTTGAAAAAAGGCATTCTTTATTAGTGAACAGGCATACCTCATCCTATTGTGCTTCACTTTATCGCACTTTGCGTTTTTATAAATTGAAGGTTTGTGGCAACCCTGCCTCAAGCAAGTCTACCAGCACCATTTTTCCAACAGCATTTGCTTACTTTCTGTCTCTGTGTCACATTTTGGTAATTGCTGCAATATTTCAAATTTTTCATTATTATTATATTTGTTAAGGTGATCTGTGATCAGTGATCTTTGATTGTAATTGTTTTGAGTTGCCACAAACTGTGCTCATATGAGATGGCTAACTTAGTAAATGTTGTGTATGTTCTGACTGCCCCACTGACCAGCTCCTCCCTGTCTCTCTCCCTCCTCAGGCCTCCCTATTCCCTGAAACACAACTATATTTAAATTAGGCCAGTTAATAATCCTTCAGTGGCCTCTAAGTGTTCAAATGAAAGGGAGAGTCACACACCTCTCACTTTAAATCAAAAGCTAGAAATGATTAAATTTAGTGAGGAAGGCTTGTCTAAAGCTGAGAGAGGCCATAAGTTAGGCCGCGTGTGTCAAACAGTTAGCCCAGTTGTGAATGCAAAGGGAAAGTTCTTGAAGGAAATTAAAAGTGCTACTTCAGTGAACACACGAACAATAAGAAAGTAAGACAGCCTTATTGCTGATATGGAGAAAGTTTTAGTGATCTGGTTAGATCACACCAGCCACAACACTCCCTTACATTAAAGCCTAATGCAGAGCAAGGCCCTAACTCTCTTCAATTCTGTGAGGAAGGGACATAAGAAAAGTTTGAAGCGAGCAGAGGTTGGTTCATGAGTTTTAAGGAAAAAAGCCATCTCCATGATGTTAAAGTGCAAGGTGAAGCAGCAAGTGATGATGTAGAAGCTGCAGCAAGTTATCCAGAGATCTAGGTAAGATAATTCATGAAGGTAGCTACCATAAACAACAGATTTTCAATGTAGAGGAAACAGCCTTCTACTGGAAGAAGATGCCAGAAGACTTTTATAGCTAGGGAGAAGTCAATGCCTGGCTTTAAGGCTTCAAAGAACAGGCTGACTCTCTGGTTAGTGATTAAGGTAGCTGGTGACTTAAAATGAAGCCAGTGCTCTTTTACCATTCTAAAAATCCTAGGGTCCTTAAGTATTTTGCTAAATCTACTTTGCCTGTGCTCTATCAATGGAATTATAAAGCCTGGATGTCAATACATTTCTTTACAACATGGTTTACTAAATATTTTAAGCCCACTGTTGAGACCTACTGCTCAGAAAAAAAAAAAAAAAGATTCCTTTCCAAATATTACTGCTCATTGATAATGAACTTGGTCACCCAAGAACTCTGATGGAGATGTACAATAAGATGAATGTTGTTTTCATACCTGCAAACACAACATCCATTCTGCAGCCCATAGATCAAGGAGTAATTTCAACTTTCAAGTCTTATTATTAAAGAAATACATTTTTGTAAGGCTGTAGCTGCCTTAGGTAGTAAGTCCTCTGGTGGATCTGAGCAAAGTACAGTGAAAACATCCTGAAAAGGATTCACCCTTCTAGATGCCATGAAGAACATTTGTGGTTCATGGCAAGAGGTCAAAATATCAACATGAATAGGAGTTTGGAAGAAGTTGATTCCAACCCTCATGGATGACTTTCGAGGGGTTCGAGACTTCAGTGGAGGAAGTAATTGCAGATGTGGTGGAAACAGCAAGAGAACTAGAATTCGAAATGATGCCCAAAGATGTGACTGAATTGCTACAATCTCATGATAAAACTTTAACAGATGAGGAGTTGCTTCTTATGGATGAGTAAAGTGTTTCTTGAGATGGAATCTACTCCTGGTAAAGACTGTGAAGATAGCTGAAATGACAACAAATGATTTAGAATATTACACAAACTTAGTTTATAAAGCAATGACAAGGTTTGAAACAATACACTTCAGGTTTGAAAGAAGTTCTGCCGTGGGTAAAATGCTATCAAACAGCATTACATGCTACAGAGAAATCATTTGTGAAAGGAAGATTCAATTGATGTGGCAAACTTTTTTGTTGTCTTATTTTAAGAAATTGCCACAGGTCTCCAACCTTCAGCAACCACCACTCTGATTAGTCAGCAGCCATCAACATCAAGGCAAGACCCTCCACTAACAAAGAGATTATGACTTGCTGAGTGCTCAGATGATGGTTAGCATTTTTTAGCAATAAAGTATTTTTAAATTAAGGTATAATGCTATTGCACACCTAATAGACTACAGTATAGTGTAAACATACATTTTATATGCACTGGGAAACCAAAAGATTCATGTGACTCTCTTTATTGTAATATCCACTTTATTGCCATGGTCTGGAACCAAACCTGCAACCTCTCCGAGGCATGCCTATAAGAGTATTTGAGACCCTACAAGATTAATTCTACATGCTAATATTTAGGGAGGAAAAAGTACTGTTTTCACCATGCAAGCTGAAAAGGACTTTAGCAGCATACACAAACTTTAATTTCATGAGCAAATCTAGGGTCTTTCTTACTTTCTCCTTGTTGGAGAGTCATTCTAAGGGCAAATTCATTAAAACTGGAAAGTGCTATATATATATATTTTAATATTTATTTATTTATTTTATTATTTATTTTGGTTGCACTGGGTCTTAGTTGCAGGCTCCTTAGTTGTGGCATGCGAACTCTTAGTTGCTGCATGCATGTGGGATCTAGTTCCCTGACCAGGGATCGAACCCGAGCCCCCTGCATTGGGAGCATGGAGTCTTAACCACTGCGCCACCAGGGAAGTCCCTATATATTTTTTCAGACTTTTAATTGAGGAAAAAATTATTTATTTTAGGTGCCTGTTTAATCAACTTTGAGAAACCATTCTATGACAAATGACAAATCTTATATTCAAGTTTGTACCAACTTACTTGCCATTATAAAAATTACCCTTCTATGAATTTTAGAAGTAACTTTCTTAAGAATCTCAGCTGCATAAAAATTTAACTACTACATAATTCAAAACTTTGCCTATAATCTTCTTTAAGGTTATGACATAAAAAGATGTTCCTCTGAAAACTAAAGTCATTTTCATTTCAATTTTCTCGATTACATTTTTTTCACAAGTATAAAATGTTTTCTCTTTACTCTTTACAAGAATATTTGGAAAGGCTGGACTGTAAACTAAGATTATTCATTATTTCTTGTTGAACACCTTCTAAACAGAAAACTCATCTCTCAAAGATAATCTGATGGACTTTAGACAACTCTAAATGTTAGAAAACTCTTTCTTATATAGAACTGAGGCAAAAACCAGGGTTCCTAACTCCCAGATCAGAGTTTTTTTCATATAATTCAGCTTGAATAAGGTCTTTAGATATCCAGGTTACAATACAAAAAAAAAAAAAATTTTTCAAAACAAAATGCAAATGGTTCCTAGTAGATCCTATAGAAATGATGGCAATATTTACTTTTAAAAGCATTGATTTCATTGCAGTAGTCCTTTATAGAATTATTTTAAATAATAAAAAAAACCTTTGTGTTGGCTACGCTCCATTTACTCTAACAATTTGCATTAGGTAGAGAAGAATAATATATTTAGGGGAGTCATCATTTGTTCACTCACAAATACTATGTTATAACTTACAATGAAAAGTGAGTCAAGAATGAAAACTCCCCCTCCAAATTGATTTTGCACTAAGAATTACTTTTTGTTTAGCACCAACCCTATAATTATTCCATTTTTATTGTAAGGTAATTATACACAAGATATACAAGCATACATAAGTTGAATAAGTTGTTTTTTCAACTAGCTAGATATTCCTATCTTTTCATATCCTGCTTATAAATCCTTATTTGACTAGTCAGATAAGAAGAAATACGGATTTAGAGATACCTCAGTCTCAAGAGCCAGGTCCTTATTGGCCTTACCATTTTTACAGACCATTAAGCCACTGAGCCCTTAGTGTCCTCATCTGCAAAATGGGAGTAATACTTACACAGCCTTATGGTGCTTGCATAAAATAATGTCGATCAAGGAAGTAATACTATGTCAAGCACACACTAGGTACATAATAAATATTAATTCCTTCCCCCCACTCCAGATGGCGCAAAATAAGGAATTTTAAAAGGTACTATTAAGGATAGGGAGCATTTATCCATTAGACACGAAAATGAGAACTACAAAATTAAATCTACTGGTATCAATGTGAAAACTTTAAAAAATGCCTACATAGTGCAGCGTATACCAATTTATAGTTAAATATAATTTTCTAAATATGCCATCACTTTGAAAACAAATTTTCTCATTTTTTCAATAATTTCTAAGCACATCCCCAGCCAGTAACTGCAAAGAAACCACAACCCATCGTGAACCAAGTGTCACACCCTGCCAAATATTGCCAAATCAACAACGGTACAACAAAAATTTATTTACTCTTTAAACTGCGTGAATTTAAATCTATTCTATTTGAGATTGATACGGAGTGAAAACCTCCTCTTACCTCCGTTCCCCCTTTAAAATAAGATGCTTAGTGTCTGGGAAGGGCTTAAGGTGCAAAGTAAAGAATGTAAAGGGAAGGAATGAAACAACTTCATGAGTACATTCGTGTCAAGGGAAAGTTGACTCCTCCCTAACCCTGAAATACAGCTACTACAGCCACAGGGAAATACAATGGCATGTTATCGGCCATTTTCCGCATTTGGCCCGTCTACCCCTGTGCTAAAGAATTAGACCGGAGCGCACGAATTTCCCGTTTCTCCATAACCCACAGCTAAAGGTAGAACATGCCAGCAGGCTGCAGACACCGACTCGGGTGACTGAGCTCCTGAGACTCACAGCCAGCACCCACCCAAGTCTTACGACCCTCCCCACCCACGACGATCCTACGCCGCCTGCCTTGCCCCAAGATTCGCACATGCGTACACCCAATTAGGAGAAAGAGCATTCCCCGACTCGCCTAGTCCCCACGCCCAGCTGCCACGCAGCCAGTCCTCCTGCCCTTCTTGGGGCCGCTAGCTTCACTATTCAGTAATACGCATGTGCAAACGGTGTCTCCGGGCCACCCATTAGCCGGCCGGGGCGGGACGGCAGGCGGAACCACATTTCTTGCGCACGCTCCAGACATGCGCAGTGCAGCGGCTGAGGCGCCCGCTGTCGATTTGGAAGTTCCGGGGAGGCAGCGCATGCGCGAGTTTACGAGTTACCGGCGAAGAGGGGAGCCTGACGACTCGGAAATTTGAATACCACAGTAGCATGGAGTGTGACCTCATGGAGACTGACATCTTGGAGTCGTTGGAAGATCTCGGGTAAGACTGCCTGGGCACGGGTCTCCCAAACCCCACGCTACCGGCGCCCCGGGAACTCCTCCTCCGCCCCAGTCAGAGACACCTGCCTCTTCACGCCGCACCCCGTGGCTCCTGACTGTCGCCTCCCTGTAGCTCCGGGACCCCAATGCCACGTCCACTGCCTGCCCTGCCGGGTCGCGGCCCTCCAGCTGCGACACCTTAGGCCTCCCCTGTGCCTCCTGCAGCCGAGTTACCCGCAGCGTTTGTCAGTCATGCGTGTCATTGTCTGGGTTTTGGTTCTCGCCACCACGCTCCCCGAGGTCCTCTCCTTGCGCCTCATTCTCCTGCCCTACTCCCTCACTCTGGAGGTTGCCAAAGTGAATTATCTGTTTTCCTACTTGTTCTCCAAACTTTCTGCTCCTGTTTTGAGCCCCTACTCCTACCCCACCCCCCTACTCTCAAAAAAATCTGGTTTGCCCAGTCATGTATGCATGTGCCCAGGATGCCCTCAGCCACAAGTCCGTGCGCTGCATACGTTCCGCCCGCTAGCTCACTTGTGCACTTAACCTGTCACCACCTTCCTGGGAACCACTGGCAGTTTTCCTTGACTCTGACACTCCTTCATTGAGCCACCGTTAGCCCTTACCCTTAGCGGCATCTTCACCCACCAAGTCTGCATATTTGTTGTGCATTTTGTCTCTCCTCGTGACAGTTAACTCAACCATAATTTATCAGTATCTAGAAGCTGGAAATAGGGATTCTTATCTCACTGGGTCACCCAGATCAGTGTACTCTGTTAAAACTTGAGAACTTAGAATTTCTTGGGCTAAATGTGGTTCCAGAAAGAAACTGTATGATTATATATTTGCCTACAGGTACGGTATCAAAAAAAAAAGAAAGAAAAGAAAAACAGATTTAGGTAACCATATTTATAAAGTAACAAGTCCCTTATCAAAACCTTCCCCGAGGTTCTTTCATGCCCTGGAAACCTTTGGGGGAAACCTTTCTTCTTCAGGAAAGGATACCTTGGGTTCCCAAAATCTGCCCATTTAAGTAACTTGTCCTGGAACAGATTTTTATGAAAGGAAATGGTAGTGCTTATCATCTTTTTTTGTCAACATGAATTATCATTGTTCTTTTCTTTGGAACTTGCTCTGAATTGTCATGACTATTCTGGACTTTGGGCGGCTTATTTCTTTGATGAGAGCCCAAAGAGCCTAAGTAAAAGTCACATTCAGCAAAATGGTGTCTTTTTGGTGGACCTCTCAGACTAAATTCCTGAATTTCCCACATGAAACCATTCAGTAAACATTTTTGATGAACACTTTTTCTGTTGACAGTGTTGATCTGAGCACTTAAGGGTACAGAGTGAGGTAGAAGAGAAGTTCACACTGTGAAAATATGCTGTGAGGAGAACTGAGGAGGGCCAGGAAAAGGACAGGAAATGGGGAAGGAAAACTGAGAAAGGAAACAAGTCCTAAGCTTCCTAGAAGAATTGACACTTAAGATTAATCTTGAAGGAGGAGTAGAGAGAGGATGGAGATAAACTGTATTTAAATGTAGTCATTCTGCATGGATAGAGGTCCCTTAACAATTGGTGATGGATGCCATTTCTTCCCATTCTTTTATCCTCTGTTAACTATGTTTTTCTTCTTTTGGGTACTATAAAAGTCATTGTTACTATAATAACTCTAGTTAAATAAATCATGGAGTTGGGTTGTAATGTAAACCATGGATAGTCTGAAAACTTGACTATACATTTTAACCCATAACTGCCTAGTTTGGTGGCATTCAGTCATTAAAATTTAGCCTTAATTGAATGACGTGTACTTTTCAAGGATTTACTGTGAACTATTAGAAATAAATGACCGTTCATTTTTAACCTGGTACACAGTAGGAATTCAGTAATTACTTGTAGAATATATTAATAAAGTTTAAATGTGTAACACAAGGAGAAATTTCTAGGCCTAGTTTTTTTATTTCACTGTCTAGTAATATGTGGTTTTGAATCTAGATGCCAGGCTATATATAATCTCATTTTATGTGTGAGATTTCTTCTGTCCCATTAAATATATAAACATATAATTATATTTTAGAAGGATTGACTGTTATCATTTCTCTAACATCTCTATACCTCTAAATATCGAATTATCTTAAGCATATAATGTATCATATTTAATAAGTGCTTTTATCAATATTACATTTAAAAGAAGATAAAATAACCTGAAGAATATGTATTTTAAAATTATCTTGAGAATGATAAAATCTTTAATTCTAGCTACTTTCTAGATTGAGGTTCATTGTTACTATTGTCTTTTATGAATGTTTGAACATTTAATAATTTTTTAAAATTACATTTGAATCACTTACAAAGAATTGGGATTCAGTTGCACCCGTTTACCCAAACCTCAACTCACCAGCAATTATTAAATTAAACTTCACATTTCTCTGGTACTAGTAAGTCTTACTAATCTTAACTATCATTAAATATAGAAGGAGGAAATAAATGAATAATTGGAAAGCTTTTGCTTTTAAAGAAAATCATTAAAAACCAAATCTAATTAATTTCTGGAAAAATTTCTAGAAAATATAACCTAAGTTTTATTTCTGAAATAGTAAACTATAGTATAACTAGTTATCACTTATAATCTAGTTTTAATACTAATTCAATTAAAGTAAGAAAGTAAACCTTTGTACATAAGAGCTCTGAGTGAATGTACAGAGGTTGACATAATTTAGTACATGTGATTCTATTCAATATTCACATATTTTGAGGGGATTAGCTTGTTTTTTCTAATGGTTTAGTTTATTTATATTTGCAAGTTTAAAGACTGGTCATTGTAATTTATCTTTGTTAAACCATTGCTTAATTATACAAATAAGAATGTAAATACATTGTATCTGTAATGTATTAGATGTGATTTTATATTCTTCTGAAGTATAATTTCTTACTCACCAGTTACAAGGGTCCATTGTTAGAAGATGGCGCTCTGTCTCAGGCAGTCTCTGCTGGAGCCAGTTCCCCTGAGTTTACCAAACTCTGTGCTTGGTTGGTGTCTGAATTAAGAGTGCTCTGTAAACTAGACGAAAATGTGCAAGCAACTAACAGTAAGTAAACATTCAGTTTTAGGTGCAAAATGTAAAAATAAAGTTTGTATTGTCAAGTGAACATTATCAGTATTACAGCTGAAATTTCAAGTTCTTTGTAAATGTAAAAAAAATTTTATAAAGAAACCAAATGCTTTTTTCTCCTCCATTGTTTTTAGAGATAAGGTGATTCTGAAGTTGAAAAACTGGAATGTAGTCATACAACTGTTAAAAATTTGTGGAAGTTGAAAAGACCCTATTACTGAGACACAGAAAAATGGAGACAAGTATATATGAACTTTTCATTCTTTGTAAAAAGTTGTGAGATCTTAAATTGGTGGCTAGAACTAGAAATTGGGGCGTTTTTCTCTGAGGACTACCAAATTCCAGTACATATAGCATGTAAAGTAAATGCATTCTAATTCTGTTATACATAGGGAGAAAGAATACTTCATTAAGAAGCTTTCCGTGTCATAGGAATGTATCACTAGATGCATCAAAACTAGATCCAGCACCATCAGATTTATGGTGTTGAGAGCTGTTTTACATTTGCCAATTTTGTTAACTGTTTGAGCGCTAGTTTTGATGCTGAGAAAGAGGCAAAAGCTTGGAATCTGATACTCCACAACCTGGTTCCCTCCTATCATAGGTAAACCCATAACAGGAGATAAAGAAAAATGCCCACCTGCTAATCCACCCTTATGGAGAACTATACACATAATTCCATTTTTTCCCCCCACAGAATCCCATTTCGAAGAGCTCACTCTTGCATATTTAGTATATTTAATGTGTATACATCAGTGGCATCCAATTCTAATTATTAAGGAGAGTATAGTGTAACAGTAGTAGCAGCAGCTTATACTTACTGAGCACTAGCCATATTCTAAGCACTTTACTAGTGTTAACTCATTTAGACCTCAGGGCAACCCTACCAGGCAGCTTTTATTACTCTTTTATACGTTAAACAAGGAAACACAGAGGTTAAGTACATTGCCTGAGGTCACACAACCAGTAAGTGCTTCAGTCCCCAGCAGTCAAGTTTGGGAGCCAGTGTTCTTCACGCTGCCTCTTGACCTAACATTTCAGAGATTGTAGGTGCCCTTGAAAACACCTATACGGTGTTAACTGTTTATAACCAGGAGCCCTGTTGTTCAAATGAAAACATCTTATAGAAGTCAATAGAAAACAGGTAAAAAGTGTGGCTGTTTTAGTTGAAGTTGAGAGGGACTAGTTTGAACACAGCTCTCTCCTCCCCGGCTGCCTCTAACGGAGTTCTTTGGAACTGAAGTTCATGGAACACAGTTTGCAAAACATTGATAATACATTCTTCCCATTTTATAGGTGAGAAAATGGACTCAAATCAAATGACTCTCAAAGTTTGTTAGTTAAATTTTACCCCTTTGTGATATTGGTTAGAGAACTATCAAAATAGTAAAGAAGAACGAGCATTGCTTTTCCTTGGTTCACCCAGTAAACGCTATACTTGACACGTTATGAGAAAACAGAAACACGAATCATATTCGCCATCTTCAAATATAGTCTAACTGGGAATTTTAGGCACAACTGAAACAACTGGAGATTAGAACAGTAGTTAAATACTTCACTTTGTGGTTCACAGGGGAAGGAAATCAGTGAGTGTAGCAGGTTTCATCAAGGAGCAAGACCACTGGGCTTTGATGGATAGGTGAGGTTTGATAGAGCAGGAGAGAGTAGAGGGCATATCAATCACCAGGAGTCACTTAAGTGAAGGCACGCAAGTAGAAATGAGACTGACCATTTCCTGGGACAGTGAGGAGACTGGCCTGGCACAAATAGAGGGGATGTTTGTGGAGGTTGTAGGTAACTACTATATACATGTAGTAGGAACTACTCCTAACAATATACTGGGAAGGGCAAGCAGAGAGGCTATGAAGAATCTTTAAAGGCAAACAGAAAAAATTAGATTGGATGAGGTAGAAATTAGGAAGCCATGAAAGGTTCTCAAACAAGCCAATAACCTAATGAAAACTGTTTAAGAAGGCAAATTGGCAGTGGTGTGAGAAAGGATGAATTAGAAGAGACAGGAAGTTGTATTAGGAAAATATTATTAAAATTTTCAATTTATATATAATTACTATGTCAATGGGGAAAACAATAATTTTTATTAAATAAGATTATTTTAATTCTTAAAAGGCCCAAGTGAAGCTGAAGAATTCCAGCTTGAGGTGAGTGGGCTACTAGGGGAGATGAACTGTCCATATCTTTCACTGACATCTGGGGATGTGACCAAGCGCCTTCTCATTCAGAAGAACTGCCTCCTTTTGCTCAGTAAGTTCATGGCTACTAGAATGTAGTCATTATTTTTTATTTATGTTTTCCATGGCTAATAAATGGGTGTAAAGAAAACTTTGTTAAATTTCTAACTAAGAAGCTAATGATGGGTCCATGCGCTGGTAGCAGTGTTGTTTTGTAATTGCTACTCTTTTATGGTTTAAATTTGGTGTGGTGCTCAGCCTGCTGTGCTTCACCTAACATGACCAAAGGTAGTGCTGGAGGGTTATACAAGTGTGTGATCACCACACCTCAGTGTTCTAGACTAGAAACACATTTTAAAATAAACTAGGAAGATACTGTGGGAATAATGAAGATTTTTTAAAAATTAATTTATTTGAGGACAGTAACCATTCTAGGTGCAGTAAATGGTAAATGTAATTATTTAAAGTATTTTGTTGATATTTCTTTGTGGCTGGGTAATTGTTTGGGGATTTTGGTTTTGTTTGTAAAGATGTCAAATTACAATGTAAGCATTTCTGGAATACTATTTGGATTGTTCCTGTACTACTGATCATTCTGGGAAGTAAATTTTTATGAAAAATTCTCTCCTTCCATGTTTTTTAAATATACTAACTACTATTTCTCTCTTCACCCTGAGAAACAGTAAGTAGACTCACAAATTTTATTGCCTTATATAAACTCTCCAATAAACACCACCAGTAGTCTTAAACTCAGAATTTTTGTCGCATTCTGAGATGCGCTTAGAGTAAACTTTGGTTAACTGATACAACTGAACTTTGGCTTCTGTAAAATGATGCAACTCCAATTTTGAAGGTTCAGACAAAAAAAAAAAAAAAAAAGTGTGTTCACAGCCATTATACTTAGGAACTAAGGTGTTCCAAAATCACTTTCTTATTTTCCCCTTCGTCAAATGATTGTTACTGGGTGGGTATGGGGGCAGGGGATAGATACAAAACGTTAGTTATTGCTTTAGATATTGATATTGCTGCATATAGTTCTAATGCATGCATTCATTATCCTTCAAATTGTATAATTTCAATAACTGGCTCAGCCACAGTATACTCACTGAATCTTCCTTTGTAGCACTGCTTTTCCTTTCCAATACCTGATATTTGGCACTTAGAATATGTTATCTTACATAGGAAGACAACAGCTGTGTGGAAAGCTCAGTAATGACCCTGAATACGTAATTCTTCCAAAGAGCTCAGAGTTTGGTCTTTTTGGTACTGATACTTATAAAAACCACTTGGAATATAAATATTTATAAAAATGCCTTTAACTCTTTCCTGTTTCTTAAGCGAGTGTCCTCAACATTATTATTTTGGACTCAGGGTCATAATTGTATTTTAATGTGCTATCACCCCTCAAAAGCTTTTCAAGAATATACAACTATTTGCTCCTCAACTACATGACTAAATCAACAAAAGGTTACTCTGCTCTTCGAATTCTTTGTACATACATACACACTGCTCCCTTCCTCCTCTTTATCTTTGCTTCTGCTCTTTCCCCTTTTGAAAATATTCCCTAGTTTGTATTCTCTCTCATGCTAGTATGCATTTATGTACACATACTCATTCTCTTTTCGCACTGTATAAATATTTCTCATCTTTCCAAGCATCAGTTGTCACATTTCAATGCTATAATTTTACTTGCTTCTTCCAGCACCCTTACCTTACTGATTTGAATCTTCTAATATATTGCATTCTGAGGGGGAAAATAAACCAACCTCATTAGAATTGTTAGTAAAATAGAATAGTCTATTCTCTAATAGTCTGTAGTGTCTGAAAAACTGTCATGTATCAGGTTAAGAACTGTTGTGGCTGTTCATTGGCCTTTGCGGTTGTTAGGATATTTCCCTTAGGTATAATTAGTCAGATGTCTTTGATGCATATATTCTTTATTCCTAACTAGATTGTCTGTAGAGATCTTTTTTGTTTGTTATGTATAATACTTATAGTGCCTTTCCTGGTACTTTGAAGACATCAGTTACAGTTAATGTTTTTCAATGGTAATTGTGTTGGTAAACTAATTTTGTGAATGCCTGAGCTATGTTGTTCCAAATTTAGAGACCAATTTATTAAATCATATAATATATGATTTTCTAGAGCAAGGGTTGGCAAACTTTTTCTTAAATGGCCAGATAGTAAATATTTTCAGCTTCGTGGGCCATAAGGTCTCTGTCACAGCTACTTAACCCTGCTGTTGTAGCATGTAAGCAGCCATAGATGATATGTAAATGAATCAGTGTGGCAGTGTTCCAATAAAACCTTATTTGCAAAAACATGGTTATTTTCATGACATTGGGGTTTTACTGTTTCGATCTTTTAACTCATACAGTTTGCTATATGGAACATGTTAAGATTTTATCAAACCCATTTAGAAGACCTTTCCAGAAACTTAGCTGTGTTTATTCTAGAATAGGATTTGGCAGCTTTTCAGAAATGATCTGCCAAAATTATGACCCCTGTACTTCTCACATTACACCTTGGGTGTAGGAAATGAGATATTCAAGCTGATCATTCTTTTATACTTATAATAAGGCTTAAGAGCCCAGAAAATGTCTTTTTCCAAAACTATCTTCCTAACATTGTCAGAAGGTTCTCACTTTGTCACATAACCTGAACTTCTGAGATCCAAATGATTATTAAACATCTTTTATAACAAGTTAAATGTCCTTAGGAAGGTTAAAGTAATAAGATTGAATATTTATACCTTCAACTGAATTACCTGAAGCAGATTGCAGCCCTCAGAATACCTGCCTGAAATCAACACACAAGGTGATGATATTGATACAAAAGGACTGTCCAGAAATGATGAGAAAGTTTTGGGTTTGGTT
Organism: Phocoena phocoena; assembly: GCF_963924675.1. Taxonomy (NCBI): domain Eukaryota; kingdom Metazoa; phylum Chordata; class Mammalia; order Artiodactyla; family Phocoenidae; genus Phocoena; species Phocoena phocoena. The sequence goes on from NC_089232.1 coordinate 63,241,592, forward strand.
TTTTTTTTCCCCAGGGGTGGGGGTGAGAATGAGGAGCATAGGAGGAAAGGGAATATTGAGAAGAATATAGATGGAAGAGGGTTTTCTGTGAACAGCTGGAGGGTGACCTTAGGCTACTGGAGACCATGAAAAAGGAATGTTTGGAAATTTAGTCCTTTCCCCCTTCGCTTGTAAGTGAAGCTTTGACTACTAAAAAATGTTCTTTCACTCTGGTCTTAAACAGACTACCTGAGTTTTGGAAGGTAAGAGGGCAGGATAGTTGCATCACTGGTGTGTATCAGTTGTGAGAAGTAAAAATAATAATAATAATAATAACTTTTTAACTGTTGCTAAAAATTGGCCACCTGCCACCTTTTGCAAATTTGTTAACAGATGCCAGCCCCTGTTCTGGAGGTTCCTTAATAGTGAAATGCAAGAATCCACATTTTAAGATGTGATCTACCTTGATCCTTTGATTTCAAAGAAGAATTGCTTGCTTTTAAATCAGGCTTTAAACATATATTGGTTAAATACTGAATTACAGAACCAGTTTATATGTTACATCATTTGCAGGTAAAAATGGTTTTCCTTTCTTGTTTTTATCCATTCTTGCAGCTTTAAAAGTTACATATCATTAGGTCTATAGAGTTGTGACTCCAGACTTATGACTATTAATTGTAGCTGTATCTCATTTTGAAATCTTATTTTGTTTACTTCAGCATACCTCATCTCAGAACTAGAAGCTGCCAGAATGCTCTGTGTGAATACTCTTCCAAAAAAAGCTCAAGAAGGAGGCGGTAGTGAGGTCTTTCAAGAGTTGAAAGGCATATGTATTGCTCTAGGAATGTCCAAACCTCCAGCCAATATAACTATGTTCCAATTCTTCAGCGGGATTGAAAAAAAAGTAAGACCTTTAGTACCAGATTGTAGTGTATTAAAGGCATAGTCCTACAGTTGTTTGAAATGAAGCAAGTTAATTTCTCTTAATGGGAACCTAATGTGCATATTATTAAGTAATTGTTACTAAATAAGTTTTGGGTTTTAAGTCCTAGATACCTTCAAGAGAAATTGGTATTTTACTGTTTTCTTTTTTTAACATATTAGCATGTTTCTTTTTCAAAAAGGAAACTTTGCACTTTGATTTATAAACTGAAATAAGCTAGAAATAATGTAAAAAGTATTAGGACTTTCATCCATTTAAAAGTTATTTTATCATTGAACTTTGATGCAATTAATTTTAAGGTCCTTATCATTAAATGTTACCACCATTCTCCCCATTGACTGGACAGAAAAGGATGCAAATATTTTGGGATTTTAATCCAGTCACTTCGAGCCTTACATGTTTCAACTGGCAAACTAGATATGTTGACTGCTAATATAATCTAGTATGTGAAAATAAGTCAGAATTATTTTATACCACATGTTATCAACAGTTAAGAGTTTTTATATAATTGATTAGGAACAAGCAATTTTAATTAAAAATTAGTGAACAGAAGAGAATGATATTTGTTATAGCAGAGTTATTCTCTGTATGCATATCTGCTGGACTCTAAGAATTGGTACATTTGCATTGTGGGGTAGATGGATGCCATGATGCACAAATTTGGCTGAACTCTACAGGGGAGCAGCAGTGTATCCATAGTCCATATTTTTCTGTGTGTTCATTCATTCATTCAGCAAATACACATTGAATGCCCACTGTTGTCAGGCACTGTTCTAGGTGCAGTGAAGGACTCATGCTTCCATAGACACGTGAGGAGTGGGTCAAGTGAGTGTCTTTATCGTGTGGGTCTTGTACATTTCAAAACATCCTCCTCCTTTGCCTCTGTCAGGAATCTTCTTTTGATGGCAAGATATGATGGGAATTGGGAAGATGAGGAGGATGTGTTTTACTTTTAGATTTGTTTATTCATTCATTTATGTTTTTGTGTCAGTTAAAGGAAACATTAGCAAAAGTTCCACCTAATCATGTGGGAAAGCCTTTATTGAAGAAGCCAATGGGACCGGCCCACTGGGTGAGTAGTAATCATCTGAGTAAACTTTGTAAGGAGCCATCTACCTATCTCAGGATATTTATGTTTGTGTTTTTGAAGTTGTATTTTCTAATATGTAGTTTCCTAGGTGGACATCCTTAGAATCATTTTTGTTAATCTTAAGATTTATCCAAAATAATTTTATTTATGTAAGATTAGAAGCGCTTCTTTCATAATTTGTAAATATTTCACACAGCTGATTAAATTGAAGTTCAGTATGATGCATGTTTCTAATTGCCAAATGGGTTGCCTTCAAGCCAAAAACTTCACTGGGCTGAGCTTCACACAGTGAATTATAGGAAAACTAAATGAGAATTTTGTACTCTACATATTCTTTATTATGTTTTGAGACAGCCTATCATTTCATTACCTTATTATAATAATTTATTAAATAACCTAATTCATTTTGTGCTGAGTGCTGGGGATTCAGTTGTGAATAAAACAGATACAGTTTCTGCCCTTTTGGAATAGGGGGTCAAGCAGATTTAAATTCTAACTGGTCTTTTTAATTTTGTTTCAGGAAAAGATAGAAGCAATTAACCAAGCCGTAGCCAATGAATATGAAGTTCGGAGAAAGCTGCTAATAAAACGTTTGGATGTCACTGTCCAGTCTTTTGGCTGGTCTGACAGAGCTAAGGTACACATATCACTTAAAAGAGCAAAGTATTTATAGACATGATCCTTAAACATTCCTAGCCCAGTTTAGATACAGTGGAGACTATAAGAGAAATACATAGGAGACACACATAGAAGTTTTTCTTTAGTGAGTTACTGAGTAGCAATTCTTTCAGCCATTCAGCAATAATAAAAACATTTATTTTTCAATTTTTTAATATTTTCCAACAAAGCTATATGTTATAAACCCTACTGGGAGTTCCCATTTGTGAGAGAAAAGGAGAGTATCTGAAAATTACTAAAAATAATAAATTTTACAATTATTTGTTTACTGTACTTTAAGCTAGCAATTTAACTTGCTAATTAAATAAATTAATTAAATTAGAAATACTGTTTTGGAGGACCAAATATTATGATCCATTTATAGGGAATTGGAGAATCTGGTAAGACTTTTTTTTATTTCAACTTCAATAAAATAATCCATTGTCTTGGTCATTCAACAGGTATTTATTAAATATCTACTATTTTATCAGTAAGTGTTAATTAATAGGCGCAGTTGATTAATTTGACCTTCTTAGAACCCTGAAATGTAGCTAATTATTGAATTTATGTGGAGGTTGGTCCAAATATGTTAGTATTTGATGTTCCCTTAATAGTGCATTCATTTTTAAAAGTAGATTTTTCTCTGAATTTTAATTGACTGAGAAAATGTTTTTCTTTAGTTCTCCAGTTATCTTCCTAATACATTAGTTTCACCTAAAATCTTTAAACCATAGCATAATCCTATTTAGCTGCTAAATTGATGGGGTAGATATTTGTTGAGTTAACAGTATCTTAGTGTTGGAAAGGGGTTTTAGAGATCAGTTTTAACTCCCCTTATTTTGCAACTAAAAACATGGAGAGCCAGGTACATGGAAGGTTTTGCCTAAGATCTCACAGTGAGTCAGTAGTAACATGAGGAATAAACTGTTCTCTTCTGGGACTGTTGAGGAAATACCAATACTTTCTTAAAGTTGTCTTTGATAAAAACAGTCATTTTACTCTCGGCATAATACATATACTTCAAAAACAAAAACCTGCAACTCTCAGCTAGAAAAGCATGTAATGATTGATGGGTGTGCATTGACCCAAGGCATTAACACTACAGTTCTGGGGTTTTATTTGTTTGTTTTTTAATAAATTTATTTATTTATTTGTTTTTGGCTGTGTTGGGTCTTTGTTGCTGCACGCGGGCTTTTCTCTAGTTGCGGCAAAGTGGGGGCTACTCTTCGTTTCAGTGCAGGGGCTTCTCATTGTGGTGGCTTCTCTTGTTGCAGAGCGTGGTCTGTAGGCACGCGGGCTCAGGAGTTGTGGCTCGCGGGCTCTAGAGCGCAGGCTCAGTAGTTGTGGCGCACAGGCTTAGTTGCTCCGTGGCATGTGGGATCTTCCCAGACCAGGGCTCGAGCCCGTGTACCCTGCATTAGCAGGCAGATTCTTAACCACTGTGCCACCAGGAAAGCCCTAACTTGCTCTTTATATCCTTTGTTCATTCATCTTTTGTGGTCTTATGTTACACATGCATTAAATGTACTTCTACTAAGTGGTTAAAGTAGACTCTTTTTCTTAATTACTATTTATAATAGAGGAAAGTATTACATGGGGGGATCACTTTTGCAAGAAATATGTATGATGTTAACATAATTAGTTCAAATTAGTCACGGGTAACTTTTTTTATCTCATAGTAAGCAGATGAGAAAATTAAAGCAAAATTGTTGAAATGGGTTTCCATTCTTATATTTAAATAGATAAAATGAAGGTGTTTGATCTGAGACCAATGGCATGGGGAACCTTTTTGTCCCACAGTCCTTTTAAAAGGGAAGCCCTTTACCCCCATATCCCCCTCCCCCCATCATTCCTTGGGGATACGGGGGTAAAGGGGCTTTATCTAAGCTGTACTCTTAAGTTAGTTCTTCACTAGATAGGAGCAATGGTGAGTATGTAACTTCTGTCATCTGGAGCCTAGTAAATATTATCATCAGACATTTTGGAAATCTTACTTAATATCAGTGTTTCTATGTCATCTTGAAAATTGACATTTGTCTTTGAACACTTTCTTTCACAGAGTCAGACAGAAAAATTAGCGAAGGTTTACCAGCCAAAACGCTCAGTCTTATCTCCTAAAAGTACTATTTCTGTTGCCCACCTTTTGGCTGCAAGACAAGACTTGTCAAAGATTTTAAGGACAAGCAGTGGCTCTATAAGAGAAAAGACTGCCTGTGCCATCAATAAGGTGATGAGAGTACCTTTAATTTTCTTTCAAATACATTTATTTCTGTTTATAAAATAAAGTAATTCAAAATTTTAAATGTCTTTCTTATCCCATAGGTGTTGATGGGCAGGGTTCCTGACAGAGGAGGTAGGCCCAATGAAATTGAACCTCCACCCCCGGAGATGCCACCATGGCAGAAGAGGCAGGATGGCACCCAGCAGCCAGCAGGAGGCCGCGGAGCAGGGAGAGGTGGTTATGAACATGCCTCATACGGAGGGCGAGGAGGTCACGAACAAGGAGGGGGGAGGGGCGGACGTGGTGGCTACGACCACGGTGGCCGAGGGGGAGGAAGAGGAAATAAGCATCAAGGAGGCTGGACAGACGGAGGGAGTGGAGGGGGCGGTGGCTACCAAGATGGTAGTTACCGAGATTCCGGTTTCCAGCCGGGTGGCTATCACGGTGGCCACAGTGGTGGCTACCAGGGTGGTGGTTATGGTGGCTTCCAAACATCTACATATACAGGAAGTGGATACCAGGGTGGTGGATATCAGCAGGACAGTAGATACCAAGATGGAGGGCATCATGGTGATCGAGGCAGTGGTCGCGGAGGGAGAGGTGGTCGCGGAGGCCGAGGTGGTGGACGCGCAGGCCAGGGAGGAGGTTGGGGAGGAAGAGGGAGCCAGAATTATCACCAGGGGGGACAGTTTGAACAGCACTTCCAGCATGGAGGTTATCAGTATAATCATTCTGGATTTGGACAGGGCAGACATTATACTAGTTGAGGCTACAGAACCTTACATTTTGCTAGAGCTCAAGTAATAGAAACTTAGTTTCAGAATCCTGAATCCAGCAATGTTTTTGAGTTAATGTGAGACCACAGGTGACAGGCAGATTCCTGCTTGGCATAAGCATTTGTAGGTCTTCATACAATACTGTTCGTTTTGGGTTTTGTTTTTTTTTAATGGACTTACATAATGCTGTTTATTTGAGAAACACATACAGTATCTCTCCTTTGTATGAAGAATTTCTTAAAAGGTAATTAAAATTGCCTTTAATTGACCAGTAGACTAATTCCACAGTCAGAACATGCATATTTTTCTGAACAAAATTACTTGAGTAAGTAGTTTTCATGTTTTCAATATGCAGTTTTGAAAAATGAGGATTCTCCTAGATTTTTTTAGATTTACAACTAGGAAACCTTCCTCATATTAACAATCCATTTATATGTATTTTCCTTAAAGTATTCTAATGCCTATTTTCCAAGCACAGTTCTGCCCTGATTGGCTTTTTATTCTGAGAGGTTATGCAACATTTGCTTCATGATAGAACTTCGAGGTCAGTTCCTATTAAATGAGCTCTTCTGCAGATAGCACATTCAGTAGCCTTATCCTTTCGATGGAATACTGTACCATATGCTCAACTCTGAAAATCTTGAACACGGCCAAAATCTATAAAGATTATAAAAGCAAACTAAGTTGTGAACCTATAGTACACGTAGGCATTTAGTTAAGTATAGCAATTCAAACTGACCTGCATCCATTCAAAACAAGTTCCTCCTTCAACCTTATTTTTACTTGAAATCTGCTAGAAGAAACAGCAAACTGAAATTTGTTTTATGCACGAGTTAATACCACTGGCTCAGCAAATACAAGTTAGTTTGCTTTGGGCAGGAGACTTTTTTTGTAATGGAAAAAATGCACTACCAAGTAAGAGGACAGATTTTTGCTTAGAGCAGGAGGCCCTTTATTATTGCTGCAGAAAACAAAAGCCTGGCTGCGTTGATGTTTGACACTCACCTTTACTGAAATCTACATGACGCTTCTTGCTGGGTTTTTGTACACGTAAATATTGTCAAGCTGTGAAAGAAAATGGCTGGAGGTGTGCTTTGTGTGAAAGGTGAGCAATAAAGTATTTGTATGTTCTCTCTTTGGTTTGAGTTTTATTTTAGCCACTTTTTTAAACTGAATTATTCGGGACGCTTGCTTCAAGCTTCTGAACTAAGGCCTTTGTTCCCCAAAGATTCTCAAGTGTTTCCTTGAAACATAATTTGTAGTGAAAGATAACCCTTACTCTAGAATCTTAAGTAAGTTGAAAAATAGCTATTTCCAAATTTACCTTTTACTATAACTTTATAGCTGGAAAACTTCACTACTTATCCCTGGCCCCTAGGTGTAGCTGTTGCTGCACAGTTGCACAGTTGTGTTAGGCAAAGATCCATTAATGGCCCTGATCTTTTAGGGGGCTTTTTTATTTATTTGTTTCTCCATTCTTCCTAAGAATGAGCGACATTTTGAATGAAGTGAATTGAAAATATAAATATATGTTTGTAAAAAGAAATAGTATTTCCTTTTCCTACTAAATTGGGCTTTTTAGAGTAAAGAATCAACTCATGGCTTACCATTAAAAATAATTCTGTTTGCTGTTGAGATAAACACATTCTTTTGATTGCTGAAAAGAGCCTTGATCATTTTGTTACTTTTACCTGTTTATTAGATTTTTTGATTGGCATTTACCATTCTAAAATGTTCAAACTTGAAGACAATTTAACATACTTTTACTTAATTAAAGATTTTAAGTTCTGTCTTGAAAGTTGTTAAGTATTCGTCTCTTTGCTTTATGCTGTTAAATGTGTTTAGTATGTATAGGAGTTTTCTGTTAGAAATAAAATTGTCAAGTTTTCGTATCTTAAAATGATATCTTAGAATGTTTTAACACATACCTTAGCATTTGCTTTAGTCTGTTTTCTAGCCTCAGACTCCACAATATACTTAATATGTTTCATTCTTTTGACACATATAATTTTGATTTATTTTTATGGTTAGTGAATTACTTTTCATATGTGATTTTCATGTGATTACTTTTCATACATGAGCATGTATAAGAAAACAAATATACATTTCTTCACAATGCACTTTATTTTCTGCTTCAAATGAGAACTTTTTTTTCACATTATAAACCCGTAAAAGAATTGTCTTTTAGTTTCTTTTCTTTGACATATATTAAGTTCTCTAGAAAGAGGATATTTCAAGTCACTGGTTAGTTTTGTTATACTAAAATAAACTTCTTAGGTTGTTAGAGTGTTGATTTTTTTTTTCTTTCTTTTTTTTTTTTTTTTTACGGTATGCGGGCCTCTCACTGTTGTGGCCTCTCCCATTGCGGAGCACAGGCTCCGGATGCGCAGGCTCAGCGGCTATGGCTCAAGGGCCCAGCCACTCCGCGGCATGTGGGATCTTCCTGGACCGGGGCACGAACCCGCGTCCCCTGCATCGGCAGGCGGACTCTCAATCACTGCGCCACCAGGGAAGCCCATAGAGTGTTGATTTTATACACATTCATAACTTTACTTGTGGAAAATAATGACTTACTGGCATAGGGAATGTGGGAATTTCTTGGAGAAACAAGAAACAAAATTTTTAGGGAATTTTTGATATATGGACTCTTAAAATATTATTTCTTAAACAGATAGACTGAGACAGTATCTTTCGTTAGTGCTTTGTTTCCTCCTCTCTCAGTAACTAGAACAGGATGTCAACCGTCTCTATGAAAATTATCAGAGGTATGCCACTATCATTTTCACTTCTTGTTCTGGATCCAAGCTGAGCTAGTGTCTGTTGGGGCTCCAGACAGGCCACCCCCAAAGTACACCACAATGGCATACTGACTATTTTTGAATTAAAGTTAGTTAAGAAATGGCCAATGCCAGAGGGACACTCTGACCCTCCTTTCCTTCTCACTGAAAGCAAGAAGTAAGTCTCTCATGTGAAAGGTACATTCCCTGCACCTGGAGATAGAAGGACACCCTTATTGTTGGAGATACGGAATTCGGGTTGAGAAGTCTGTATAAACAAACCTTGTAACTTCTTTAATTTACTACCCCAAGCCCAAACTCTATTTAGAGTTTTCACTAATTAAGTGCCCAAATCCTAAGTTTCTTTATCCTGTTAATTCCTCACAATTTTTTTTAAATTTTGTCTAAAAAGTATAAATGCTGCCTCCTTTGGCTAGGTTCCATTTCTGTGAAACCTCAGTGTGTACAAATTAAAATCTTAATTTCTTTTTCTCCTGTTAATCTGTCTTATGTTAATTTTATTATTAGTCCAGCCACAAGAACTTCAAGAGGGGTAGAGGTAGAAATATCTTCCTTCTCATCATGTCCAACTGGAATAGAGTTAAATTCGTGCTGAGGGAAAGCATTTAAAATAATTTCTATATACAGTTGACCTTTGAACAATGTGGGGGTTAGGATTTCTGACCCTCTGTGCAGTTGGAAGTTCATCTACAGTCGTCCATTGGTATCCGCAGAGGGTTGGTTCCAGGACCTGTGTGGTTACCAAAATCCAAGGATGCTCAAGTCCCATAGTTGGCCCTCAGTATCCACAGTTCTGCATCGTGCATTCAACCAACTGCAGATTGTGTAGTACTATATTTATTGAAAAAAATCCACATTTAAGTGGACCTTTGCCGTTCAAACCTCTGTTGTACAAGGATCAATTTTTCCACTGCCCAAGTTGCTTACATTCTTACACTTAGATGTTTTTAGGTTGTGGCCATCCTACCTTTTTTGGATACTTTATTTGCCTATGTTAAATCCTTTTGAAAATAAATTTTAAATGTGTGCGTATTATTTAATCATCTCCCCCTTAGGTAATTTGGATAATATTTGATTCAATTGTTTTTTTAACAGAAAGGACTATTATGTTTACCTAAATTAAAAAATAAATTTGTCACAGGGTATCTAACGTTATGTGAAACTTTTTTCCCCTGCTTTTCTTGTTTTTCTCAATCGTCACTAACATGATTATAGTCACTAGAAATGCTGCTATGTGTTATTCAGTGCTACATTTCCACATTTGTATATGTTAGTGTATTCCTAGGGTTCAAATCACTGATGGAAGCAGGTATGCATGTCAGTGTTTGAACTCATTCATTCACCTTGGGTGCTTTGAGTCACCTGCAAAATTATGTTGCTAAAGACGTTGCATAAACATAACTGTTGGTGTGAGAACTTCCATACTAAATCATTCACTGCCCAGTAAATGTAAATGAAGAAACCTAGGGTGGAAATAGAAAAAAAAAAAAAAATTTAACGTTCCCTAGGAATTTGAGGGAAAATTTGGGGGGGAAATCTATGAAAATGACCAGTACTTGTTGAATTATGTTGTTATACTTCCCTCAAGAAGAAAAGTCTGCAGTTCAGTAAACACTTGAGTGCCTGCTCTACTCCAGGCACTATGTTGGGCATTTGAAGCACAAAGATAAGTGAGAAAGTCCCTGCCTTGGAAAATGGCCAGTGGCAGAGTCAGAAATAGGTCATTGTAGCATGGCATAATAAAAACTGAACATTATACCAGGGTACTAGCCTAGCTCAGTGTTCAGAATTGCTCATATGAGGTGGAAGTTGGCAGGAAAAGTTGGAAAGGTTGCAGGAGCCAGGTAATAGAGGGCACTACATACTTTCCTAAGTAACTTGGACTTAATTTATGTTCCTTAGTATGCTGAGGCTTGTAGTGTGGTCAGTTTGGGGTTCTATATAAATCACTGGCTAAAAAGTAGAGAGTAGATTTAAGGGGTGGGGGGGGCAAAGATTGGAAACAAGCTTAAAGCTTAAACTAATATAATAATAGGGATGGAGAAAGGACAAATTCAGGAAATATTTAGGAGGTAAAATTATAGTGCTTTATTGGTTAGAGTGAGAATGAGAAATTTAATATGACTAGTTTTGTGTGGTTGTGTGACTGGATGACAATACCATTAATTGTAATCAGAATATAATAAGTGGGAGAGGTATATGCAGAGTGGGAGAGGTGGTGATGATTTCAATCTGAAACTCAAGAAGATGCCTGGAGATGGAGATTTGGGAATGATCAGCAGCCAGTGACTTTTGCATTGGAACATTCAATAGAATAATGATTCTGTATTAGATCACTCAAGAGGGGAAAAAGAGCATTGGACCAAGGAAGGAATCTTGGAGAATAATCATTTAAGGGGTGATGGAGAAGGGTCACAGAAGTAAAAGGAAACCAGAGCAGTTGCTGTGTTCTTCATCAAGAGCAATGTGGTACTACTGTTACCCCCATTCCACACATAAGGAGAGTGAAGCCCAGGATGGTTGAGTAGATGGCCCACATCCATGTAGCTGGTAAGCAGGGGAGCTGGAATCAAACACAGGCTATCAGGCTCCAGAGCTCAGTAACCAACAATTCCAGACGCTACAGGGATTCAACGAACCTGGTCTTTAAAATATCCACATCTCCTGACCTTTTCAAGAGCACATTCAGAATAAATGCTGAAGCCAGTTTTCTGGAGTTTGAGGAAAGAATGAGAGGTGAGAAAGTAAGTTGAGACTAGCTCTGGAAGTTTCACTGAGATGGGAAGGACACGGTAAAATAACAATATAAAACTTGGCTGGGTGAAATGTATTCTGAAAGGTTACAAAAAGCCAAGGAAGTTTTCAAGAAAATATAGTGATTGAATATCCTTAAAAACCCAAAAGTGTCAACTGCAGAATTCTTTAGGAATTCAAAGTAAAACTAGGTTTCACTGTAACTTAATGCTATTTTTTATGAGGCATTTATAAGATGGTTTGGATTTGTCAGGTTTTCTTAGGGAAAAGTCTGAAAGTACCATCAGATCCTCAGAGCAGATAGGTTTACTCATCGTTATACGTAGCTTCCTGCACTTACTTAGGCCTTAGCCAACACCATCTCTAATGTCTCCTAAGGCTTACCTGCTTCAGAATCCTTTCTCTCTCAATAGAGACCAGTTGTGTGGTATAGAAGACCAATCACAGGTCAACTACACTAATGTGAAAGTACAGAGAAACGTGTTTCATTCTAACTAATTCTCAATTATCAGAAATTAATGAAGGGACTTCCCTGGTGTTCCAGTGGTAAAGAATCCGCCTTACAATGCAGAGGATGCAGGTTTGATCCCTGGTCAGGAAACTAAGATCCCACATGCCACAGAGCAACTAAACCTGCACACCACAACTACTACTGAGCTGGCACACCTCAATTAGAGAGCCTGCACCACAACTACAGAGCCCATGCACCCTGGAGCCTGTGCGCCACAACTAGAGAAGCCCGTGTGCCACAAAAAAGAGCCTGCACGCCACAATGAAAGATCCCACATGCCTCAACAAAGATTCCATGTGCTGCAACTAAGACCCAATGCAGCCATAAAAATAAATAGATAAATCTTTTTAAAAAAGTAATTAATGAAAAAATTTGAATGAAACAAGTAGAAAGTAAACCCTAACCTAAAGGGATGAGCGAGGGCTATTTTATAATCTTATTAACAATGATGATGACCTATAACCGTTTAAAATCTTGTAGGGCTGCTATCAATTAACTTCTTACCCAGTTATTGAAGTGCTTACTAAGGAAAAACAAAAGTAATGGAAAGCCTCCCCTAGAGGCACTTGCTCTGTAACAAACTAGGGCAAGGAAATGTGTACCTGTATTAAAATCCAAAAGCAGTGGGTGATTGCAAGAAATACTTGCCTAACAATTCATTTAGAGCACATGGAGGCAGGTGATCTGGATTCAGAACTCTGGTGCACTAGCTCTGTGCCTTTGAGCAAGTTACTTAACCAGCTAAACCATAAGTAATCTTCCAATCGGGAAAATCTGGATAGCAATTCCCACCTTCAAAGAATAGCTGTGCAGATTAAGTGTGATGATCTGTGTAAAGTGCCTACCACATTGTATGATACGTAATGTGCACTCAGTATTTAGCAATTATCAATACAGAGGTAATTAGTACTCAGGAACAACTTAAACAGAACCTAAGGGAGAATATCTCTTTTCCCTTCCTGGTTCAAGTTTGGAGCAAATGTTGTAAAGAAGTGCATAGCATTCAGTTCTCTTTTCTACAACTTCAAAACAGCCTAAAATATCGCAACTGCCCTCACATACAGAATCTATGATGGACAGTCTTTTGCTTTTTAGTTTTTTTTTTTGGTCTAACATGAGAATCTTTCCTGATGTATTTAGTGTCTGTAGAACAGGGCAGCCTTGTAACAGCATCATCAAGGACAACCAAGGGAGTGAGTTGAAGATTAGGAGACTCATCACACGTGGGCTCATGTTACAGAATTCTTATATCTCTTTTGAATGTTCCCTCTAGGTGAGCATCTTTTTTAGTTTGTTTTCATCAAAGTCAAGCTAAAATAAGAAGGTAGGTTGATGTCTGTGGTTTGGCATGTTTTTCCAAAATGGTATAAGCAAGAATACACAGTCATTGCAAGGGATATGCTGCTTGAATTGACTACTTTTAGCAAAGGAATACATTTTCTATCCTCATCTTCCACAAGTACTCTTTCTCAAAACTAGCTGAGAAAATAAGCTTTCCCACTTTGCAAAAATAAAAATAAAAAATCCCAAAATACATCCTACATCTTCCTCTTATGAATTCCCCCAGAGTATAAAACCTTCTGGATACCAATCACAGAGATCATTCAAAATACTGGGTCAAGGAGGCCTCCTTTAAAATCTATTCAAAGCATTCTAGTCATTTAAATCCCTTTTTACTTATTTTCCCTTAAGGATCAAACTGGCCTGTCTAGGGACACTCTGAGTTCAGAACACCCAAAAGAGTATTGGTTAATTATATGAATTCTTTTAAATATATAGACTATTTTACAAAAACCAATCTATTAAGACACATTGGATTAAAACTCATGGATAAAATGTTAAATGACTTCTTTCAGATTCAGGGGTCCTTATGTCTTAAATAAGATAGTTAGAACTGATTTTACCAAATCATGTCATGAGGTGTGCATTCTGATCACAGTCAAAACTCATTTCATTTTACCAAAAACAAACATTTAAATTTATGATAAAACATTTTGTATATAAACTTAAAAATGTGCAGGTGAGCAGAAAGGCTTAAAGACCACTAACTGATAAATGTCTTCATGTGTGCTTTGAGGAATACTTCATTACTAGGGCATCATCCTGGACCAGAGAGATCTCTCACTGTGTGTTACACGCCAGACCAGCCCCTTTTTGAAAATATAATCTCTACTATCTTTGGAGTATATAGAACACCACCTTTGAAGTCATTTTAGCTATGGGAAAAATAAGAGTGATGGGTGATGTACTGGAAAGGGGACTATATTAGGAGCTGAAAAAATTTGTTCTTATCTCCATTCTGCTAATAACCAATTCTATGATTTTTCTATTTCTTTAAGTGTTTATTAAATGTGTTGTATGCATTCTTCTGTAGTCGTTCTTAGGAATTTGCTGCAAGGAGGCATTTGTCACCCTTGTTCACCCTTGCCACAATTTGTTCCTCTGTGACACAGACCCTGAGGAGGGTCCATACCATTCTTTTATTATTATTATTATTTAATTTTTGAATAGGTAACACATGGATCAAAATTCAAAATGTAGAAAAGAGTTATTCAAAGAAATCTCCTCACTCTTGCCCCTCAGCCACACAGTTCTACTGTCACAGACATCTAATTTGTTAGGGGGATGTGTGTGTGTGTTCATGTGTCTTCTTTCAGAGATATTTTAAACATACAAAGAGATTAAATATATTCATTCTTTTCCCCATTTGTACACAAATGATGGCATGCAATACATACTGTTTTTCACCTTGATTTTTATTTAATATTTATTTTGGAGACCTTTCCATATCAATTCATAGAGTTTCTTTTTTTTTTTTTAACATCTGAATGGTATTACATTATGTGGATGTAATCATTTATTTAACCAAGGCTTTATTAATGGATACTGGATTATTTCCAGTTGTTTCCTATCCCAAACAATACTGTTTTGAAAAGCCTAGTTCACTTTGTATTTCTCTTACGTCCAAGCATATCTTGAGAAGTCACAAGCAAGTGCCTGGATTCTGGAGATATACTGCTGGGGTTTGAAGCCTGGCTCCACCAGGCTTCAAACCCCAGCAGCTGTGTGTCCTTGAGCCTGTTACTCAACTTCTCTGTGCCTCAGGTTTCTTACCAGTAAGAACTCAGGTTATTGTGAAGATTCAGTGAATCAGCCTATGCAGACTACTTGGAAAAGCGCCTGACATACAGTAAATGCTGTAAGTATTAGTTGCTGCTACTACTCTTACTGGTATTCTTATCACTATTATCTTTAGGATAAATTCCCAGACATGGAATTACTAAGTCAAAAAGAAAATACAATTCTAGTTTTGATGAATATTGCCAAAATGGTCTTCAATCAAGATTCCACAAATTAACATTGCCAGCAGTGATGTGTGAATAGAATGTCTATTTCCCCACATTCATGTGAAGAAAGTATTTGAAATTTTTGAATCTGATGAGTGAAAACTGTTATCACAGAGTAGTTTTAAGTTACATTTCATTTTAGTGAGGAGGGTAACGTGGTTTCATGAGTCCTTTGGATTTCTTTTGGTGTGAATTATCTGTTCAATTCCTTTGCCCATTTTATTTGAAACAAGGATGTTGAATTTGTTTTATGCATTTGTAGCTCTTTATATATTAACTAGCTCTGTTAGTGATATGACTTCATACATTCTAAAACATTTTTTGTTTATCTTTGGACCTAGATTTTGGTGGGATAAGCCACTCAGACTTTTTATTTATTTATTTTTTTACACAGCTGTTTTATCAATCTTCTCTTTTAAGGCTTCTGGGTACTGTGTCCTATTTAGAAAGGCATTCCCAATCCAAGATAATAATTTTAAATAGTTTATAATATGGTATAATTTTTTCCATTTAAATCTTTCATTCATTTGGAAATTATTGTGGTATAAGTTTTGAGCAATAAATCCAAGTTTATGTTAAGGTTGTTACCCAGTTGTCTTAAATTATTTTGAGTAATATTTTTTTCTGAAATGATATGAGATGGCCACTTTAGCGCATACTTAATTACCATATTACTTCTATTGATGTTTCTGGACTTGTTATTCTATTTCTATCGATTCATACCCTTGTAATAAACTGTTTTACTTTATGTTTTAATATCTGACAGGGCTAATTAGTATTCCCTCATTGCTCTTTTTCAGATATTTCCTAGCTATTCATGTTTGTTTCTCTTCCTATGAACTTTAAATCAACTTGCTAACGCAAAAAAAATTCCCTGTGTTTTCTGGGGTTCGAAGTAAGAAATTCAAAGGTTCACTTGGAAGAAAACTGAGATCTTCACAATGTTTTCTTCCTCTCCAAGAACTTGGTACCTTTCCAAGGTACCAATCTTCTTTTGTGTTTCTTGGGAGCATTTTAAAGTTTAGCTTGCTTGTTTCTTATTAAGTTTATTCCTTGATATCTTAACTATTTTTGTCACTTGTATATGAGGTCTTCTGAT
The DNA here is from genome assembly GCF_963924675.1 of Phocoena phocoena. Lineage (NCBI taxonomy): Eukaryota > Metazoa > Chordata > Mammalia > Artiodactyla > Phocoenidae > Phocoena > Phocoena phocoena. Next base: position 63,257,767 of record NC_089232.1, read on the forward strand.
TACTGTCTGTATTTATGACAGTTATTTCTGTCTGTTAATTTAATGCCCACTATCTTATTGGTTTTTCTTTTTGTTTGTAGTAAGTTTTCAGTTGATTCTCTTGAGTTTCTCAATATGGTCACTTCAAAGTGATTATTTTGCCAACTTTAAAATATTTATACTCCTGTTTTCTTTTTTATCTTCTGTATTACCTAACACCTCTCAAAGGCAATGAATGTTAGATAATAATGATGATAGGCCTTCTTATCTTAGATGAGTCTTTAGTAACAATGCTTACAGTGTTTTCTAAGTATCTTGCTGGTTTGTGGTTGAGATAGATAAATTTTAAACACATTTAGAAGTTTTCATCTATTTTTTTAATCTATTTTTATTTTCAAAAGTTTTAGAATCAAAATGTGTCGAGTTTTGTCAAATGTTTATTTAGCATTTATTAAGATGGTCATATAATTTTCCTGTTTATATTTTATTAACGTAATCACATATTCATAGATAAGTGAATACTGAACCATTCTTAAATTCCTGGTATGAACCTTCATATTTTGCACTGTGCTTAAAATATTTCAGGTTTGCCCTGATATTCATAAATAAGATTATTCCAGTTTTCTTGTTTGGGGCAATTCTTATTGGGTTTTGGTGTCAATATTATGTTTTGTTTTCTTTTTTTTGTGCGGTGCGCGGGCCTCTCACTGTTGTGGCCTCTCCCGTTGCGGAGCACAGGCTCCAGACGCGCAGGCTCAGCGGCCATGGCTCACGGGCCCAGCTGCTCCGCAGCATGTGGGATCTTCCCGGACCGGGGCACGAACCCATGTCCCCTGCATCGGCAGGTGGACTCTCAACCACTGCGCCACCAGGGAAGCCCAATATTATGTTTATTTTAAAGTTTTTAGAACTCTTTGTTGTGTTCTAGAACAATGTAAGTTACACTGAATTAATCTATACTTTAAAAGTTTGATAAAATTTTCTAGTAGAACTATTTGAGTCTGATGATAACCTTGAAAAGCAGCTTTTCAACGACTCCACTTTTTTATTCTTAAGTCAGTTTTTGCAGATTGTATTTTCCTAGAAATTAGCCATTTTAACTAGGTTTTCATTTTTCTTTTTTGGGTCTAGATTTGAGCAAAGTATTGGTTTATTTTTATCCTTTCTTGTCTATTAATGTATTCATATATTTAAGACTTTATCTTTTCCTCTGAGTAGTGCTTATGTGGAACCTATAGGAAGTATGTATAGTGTTTTCATGATCATTTCTTATAAATTCTTAAATTTCAATTTCCTCTTTGATTTAAGAGTTGTTTGAAAAATTTGGAAGAGGTGGGTTTTGTTTTATTTTAATTTCTGGATTTTAGAGATTTTATTTTTCTGGTTTTGCCACTAAGTTCTAATTTTATAGTATTATGATAAAGTTTTATCTCTATTATTTGCAAATTTTGGAAATTTACTTATGTTTTCCTTGTGACCTAACATATGGTCAATTTTTGTGATAGTTTCATTGAAGAAGATAGAACTGGAGATGTAGTCTGTTTTCAGAAGACAGAGTTAATATGTATATATATCAGTTTTTTTTCCAATATACTTATTTTCAATAAAAGTGAGAAAGCATGATTTTTTCTTTTCTTTTTTTAAACATCTTTATTGGAATATAATTGCTTTACAATGGTGTGTTAGTTTCTGCATTATAACAAAGTGAATGAGTTATACATATACATATGTCCCCATATCTCTTGCCTCTTGCATCTCCCTCCCTCCACCCTCCCTATTGCACCCTTCTAGGTGGTCACAAAGCACCGAGCTGATCTCCCTGTGCTATGTAGCTGCTTCCCACTAGCTATCTATTTTACGTTTGGTAGTGTATATATGTCCATGCCACTCTCTCACTTTGTCCCAGCTTACCCTTCCCCCTCCCTGTGTCCTCAAGTACATTCTCTAGTAGGTCTGCATCTTTATTCCCATCTTGCCCCTAGGTTCTTCATGATAATTTTTTTTCTTTTTTGTTTGTTTTAGATTCCATATATATGTGTTAGCATACGGTATTTGTTTTTCTCTTTCTGACTTACTTCACTCTGTATAACAGACTCTAGGTCCATCCACCTCACTACAAACAACTCAATTTCGTTTCCTTTTATGGCTCAGTAATATTCCATTGTATATATGTGCCACATCTTCTTTATCCATTCACCTGTCGATGGACACTTAGGTTGATTCCATGTCCTGGCTGTTGTAAATAGAGCTGCAATGAACATTGTGGTGCATGACTCTTTTTGAATTATGGTTTTCTCAGGGTATGTGCTCAGTAGTGGGATTGCTGGGTCATATAGTAGTTCTATTTTTAGTTTTTTAAGGAACCTCCATACTGTTCTCCATAGTGGCTGTATCAATTTACATTCCCACCAACGGTGCAAGAGGGTTCCCTGTTCTCCACACCCTCTCCAGCATTTACTGTTTGTAGATATTTTGATGATGGCCATTCTGACTGGTGTGAGATGATATCTCATTGTATTTTTGATTTACATTTCTCTAATGATTAATGATGTTGAGCATTCTTTCATGTGTTTGCTGGCAATCTGTATATCTTCTTTGGAGAAATGTCTGTTTTGGTCTTCTGCCCATTTTTGGATTGGGTTGTTTGTTTTTTTGATATTGACCTGCATGAGCTGTTTGTAAATTTTGGAGATTAATCCTCTGTCTGTTGATTCATTTACAAATATTTTCTCCCAATCTGAGGGTTGTCTTTTTTCTTTTATTGCGGTATGTTGGCCTATCACTGTTGTGGCCTCTCCCGTTGCAGAGCACAGGCTCCAGATGCGCAGGCTCAGCGGCCATGGCTCACAGGCCTAGCCGCTCTGCAGCATGTGGGATCTTCCTGGACTGGGGCACGAACCCATGTCCCCTGCATCGGCAGGCAGACTCTCAACCACTGCGTCACCAGGGAAGCCCCTGAGGGTTGTCTTTTCGTCTTGTTTATGGTTTCCTTTGCTGTGCAAAAGCTTTTAACTTTCATTAGGTTCCATTTGTTTATTTTTGTTTTTATTTCCGTTTCTCTAGGAGCTGGGTCAAAAAGATCTTGCTATGATTTATGTCATAGAGTCCTCTGCCTATGTTTTCCTTTAAGAGTTTGATAGTGTCTGGCCTTACATTTAGGTCTTTAATACATTTTGAGTTTATTTTTATGTGTGGTGTTGGGGAGTGTTCTAATTTCATTCTTTTACATGTAGCTGTTCCGTTTTCCCAGCACCACTTATTGAAGAGGCTGGCTTTTCTCCACTGTATATTCTTGCCTCCTTTATCAAAGCTAAGGTGACCATATGTGTGTGGGTTTATCTGTGGGCTTTCTATCCTCTTCCATTGATCTTTATTTCTGTTTTTGTGCCAGTACCATACTGTCTTGAGTACTGTAGCTTTGTAGTATAGTCTGAAGTCAGGGAGCCTGATTCCTCCAGCTCCGTTTTTCGTTCTCAAAATTGCTTTGGCTATTCGGGGTCTTTTGTGTTCCCATACAAATTGTGACATTTATTCTTCTAGTTCTGTGAAAAATGCCAGTGGTAGTTTGAAAGGGATTGCATTGAATCTGTAGATTGCTTTGGGTAGTAGAATCATTTTCACAATGTTGATTCTTCCAATCCAAGAACATGGTGTATCTCTCCATCTATTTGTATCATCTTAAATTTCTTTCATCAGTGTCTTATAATTTTCTGCATACAGGTCTTTTGTCTCCTTAGGTAGGTTTATTCCTAGATATTTTATTCTTTTTGTTGCAATGGTAAATGGGAGTGTTTTCTTAATTTCACTTTCAGATTTTTCATTATTAGTGTATAGGAATGCAAGAGATTTCTGTGCATTAATTTTGTATCCTGCTACTTTACCAAATTCATTGATTAGCAGATTTCTGGTAGCATCTTTAGGATTCCTATTTATAGTATCATGTCATCTGCAAAGAGTGGCAGCTTTACTTCTTCTTTTCCAATTTGGATTACTTTTATTGCTTTTTCTTCTCTGATTGCTGTCGCTAAAACTTCCAAAACTATGTTGAATAATAGTGGTGAGAGTGGGCAACCTTGTCTTGTTCCTGATCTTAGTGAAAATGGTTTCGGTTTTTCACCATTGAGGATGATGTTGGCTGTGGGTTTGTCATATATGACCTTTTTTATGTTGAGGAAAGTTCCCTCTATGCCTACTTTCTGGAGGGTTTTATCATAAATCAGTGTTGAATTTTGTCAAAAGCTTTCTCTGCATCTATTGAGATGATCATATGGTTTTTCTCCTTCAATTTGTTAATATGGTGTATCACGTTGATTGATTTGCATATATTGAAGAATACTTGCCTTCCTGGGAAAAACCCTAGTTGATCATGGTGTATGATCCTTTTAATGTGCTGTTGGATTCTGTTTGCTAGTATTTTGTTGAGGATGTTTGCATCTATATTCATCAGTGATATTGGCCTGTAGTTTTCTTTCTTTGTGTTATCTTTGTCTGGTTTTGCTATCAGGGTGATGATGTCCTCCTAGAATGAGTTTGGGAGTGTTCCTCCCTCTGCTATATTTTGGAAGAGTTTAAGAAGGATAGGTGTTAGCCCTTCTCTAAATGTTTGATAGAATTCGCCTGTGAAGCCATCTGGTCCTGGGCTTTTGTTTGTTGGAAGATTTTTAATCACAGGTTCAATTTCAGTGCTTGTGATTGGTCTGTTCATATTTTCTATTTCTTCCTGGTTCAGTCTCAGCACGTTGTGCATTTCTAAGAATTTGTCCATTTCTTCCAGGTTGTCCATTTTATTGGCATATAATTGCTTGTAGTAATCTCTCATGATCTTTTGTATTTCTGCAGTGTCAGTTGTTACTGCTCCTTTTTCATTTCTAATTCTATTGATTTGAGTCTTCTCCCTTTTTTTCTTGATGAGTCTGGCTAATGGTTTATCAATTTTGTTTATTTTCTCAAAGTACCAGCTTTTAGTTTTATTGATCTTTGGTATAGTTTCCTTCATTTATTTTTCATGTATTTCTGATCTGAACTTTATGATTTCTTTCCTTCTGCTAACTTTGAGGGTTTTTTGTTCTTCTTTCCCTAATTGCTTTAGGTGTAAGGTTAGGTTGTTTATTAGAGATGCTTCTTGTTTCTTAAGGTGGGATCGTACTGCTATAAACTTCCCTCTTAGAACTGCTTTGGCTGCATCCCATAGGTTTTGGGTCATTGTGTTTTAATTGTCATTTGTTTCTAGGTATTTTTTGATTTCCTCTTTGATTTATTCAGTGATCTCTTGGTTGTTAAGTAGTGTATTGTTTGGCTTCCATGTGTTTGTATTTTTTACAGATTTTTTTCCTGTAAGTCATATCTAGTCTCATAGCATTGTGGTTGGAAAAGATACTTGATTCGATTTCATTGTTCTTAAATTTACCAAGGCTTGATTTGTGACCCAAGATATGATCTATCCTGGAGAATATTCCATGAGCACTTGAGAACAATGTGTATTCTGTTGTTTTTGGATGGAATGCCTTATAAATATCAATTAAGTCCATCTTGTTTAATGTATCATTTAAAGCTTGTGTTTCCTTATTTATTCTCATTTTGGATGATCTGTCCATTGGTGAAAGTGGGGTGTTAAAATCCCCTACTATGATTGTGTTACTGTTGATTTCTCCTTTTATGGCTGTTAGTATTTGCCTTATGTATTGAGGTGCTCCTATGTTGGGTGCATAAATATTTACAATTGTTATATCTTCTTCTTGGATTGATCCCTTGATCATTATAGAGTGTCCTTCCTTGTCTCTTGTAATAGTCTTTGTTTTAAAATCTATTTTGTCTGATACGGGAATTGCTACTCCAGCTTTCTTTTTGATTTCCATTTGCATGGAATATCTTTTTCCATCCCCTCACTTTCAGTCTGTATGTGTCCCTATGTCTGAAGTGGGTCTCTTGTAGACAGCATATATACGGGTCTTATTTTTGTATCCATTCAGCCAGTCTATGTCTTTTGGTTGGAGCATTTAATCCATTTACATTTAAGGTAATTATCGATATGTATGTTCCTATTACCATTTTCTTAATTGTTTTGAGTTTGTTATTGTGGGTCTTTTCCTTCTCTTATGCTTCCTGACTAGAGAGGTTCCTTTAGCATTTGTTGTAAAGCTGGTTTGGTGCTGCTGAATTCTCTTCGCTTTTCCTTGTCTGTAAGGTTTTAATTTATCTGTCAAATCTAAATGAGATCCTTGCTGGGTAGAGTAATCTTGGTTGTAGTTTTTTCTCCTTCATCACTTTAAACATGTCCTGCCACTCCCTTCTGGCTTGCAGAGTTTCTGCTGAAAGATCAGCTGTTAACCTTATGGGGATTCCCTTGTGTGTTATTTGTTGTTTTTCCCTTGCTGCTTTTAATATTTCTTCTTTGTATTTAATTTTTTTTTTTTTTTTTTTTTTTTTTGCAGTACGTGGGCCTCTTACTGTTGTGGCCTCTCATGTTGCGGAGCACAGGCTCTGGATGCGCAGGCCCAGCGGCCATGGCTCACGGGCCTAGCCGCTCCGCAGCATGTGGGATCTTCCCGGACCAGGGCACGAACCCGTGTCCCCTGCATCGGCAGGCAGACTCTCAACCACTGCGCCACCAGGGAAGCCCTGTATTTAATTTTTGATAGTTTGATTAATATGTGTCTTGGCATGTTTCTCCTTGGATTTATCCTGTATGGGACTCTGTGCTTCCTGGACTTAACTATTTCCTTTTCCATATTAGGGAAGTTTTCAACTATAATCTCTTCAAATATTTTCTCAGACCCTTTCTTTTTCTCTTCTTCTTCTGGGACCCCTATAATTCGTATGTTGGTGTGTTTAATGTTGTCCCAGAGGTCTCTGAGACTGTTCTCAATTCTTTTCATTCTTTTTTCTTTATTCTGCTCTGCAGTAGTTATTTCCACTGTTTTGTCTTTCAGGTCACTTATCCATTCTTCTGCCTCAGTTATTCTGCTATTGATCCCTTCTAGAGAATTTTTAATTTCATTTATTGTGTTGTTCATCACTGTTTGTTTGCTCTTTTGTTCTTCTAGGTCCTTGTTAAACGTTTCTTGTATTTTCTCCATTCTATTTCCAAGATTTTGGATCATCTTTACTATCATTATTTTTCTGAATTCTTTTTCAGGTAGACTGCCTATTTCCTCTTTATTTGTTAGGTCTGGTGGGTTTTTACCTTGCTCCTTCATCTGTTGTGTGTTTCTCTGTCTTCTTATTTTTCTTAACTTACTGTGTTTGGGGTCTCCTTTTTGCAGGCTGCCGGTTCATAGTTCCCATTGTTTTTGGTGATTGCCCCCAGTGGTTCACTGGGTTGGGTAGGCTTCCTGGTGGAGGGGACTAGTGCCTGTGTTCTGGTGGATGAGGCTGGATCTTTTCTTTCTGGTGGGCAGTTCTGCATCCAGTGGTGTGTTTTGGGGTGTTTGTGACCCTATTATGATTTTAGGCAGTCTTTCTGCTAATGGATGGGATTGTGTTCCTGTCTTGCTAGTTGTTTGGCATAAGGTGTCCAGCACTGTAGCTTGCTGGTCATTGAGTGGAGCTGGGTCTTGGCATTGTGATGGAGATCTCTGGGAGATTTTCACGGTTTGATATTATGTGGAGCTGGGAGGTCTCTTGTGGACCAGTGTCCTGAACTTGGCTGTCCCACCTCAGTGGCACAGCCCTGACGCCTGGCTGGAGCACCAAGAGCCTGTCATCCACACGGCACAGAATAAAAGGGAGAAAAGAAAGAAAGAAAGAAAGAAGATAAAATAACATAAAATAAAATAAACTTATTAAAATAAAAAATAATTATTAAGAAAAATGTTTTTAAAGTAAAAATAACTGACAGACAGAACCCTAGGACAAATGGTAAAAGGAAAGCTATACAGACAAAATCACACACAGAAGCATACACATACACACTCACAAAAAGAGAAAAAGGGAAAAAAAAATATATATCGTTGCTCACAAAGTCCACCTACTCAATTTGGGATGATTTGTTGTCAATTCACGTATTCCACAGATGCAGTTTACATCAAGTTGATTGTGGAGATTTAATCTGCTGCTTCTGAGGCTGCTGGGAGCAATTTCCATTTCTCTTCTTTGTTCGCACAGCTCCTGGGGTTCAGCTTTGGATTTGGACCCGCCTCTGTGTGTTTGTTGCCTGAGGGCGTCTGTTCTTCACTCAGACAGGATGGGGTTAAGGGAGCAACTGATTCGGAGGCTCTGGCTCACTCAGGCCGGGGGGAGGGAGGGGTACAGAGTGCGGTGTGAGCCTGCGGGTGGCAGAGGCTGGTGTGACGTTGCAACAGCCTGAGGTGTGCCGTGTGTTCCCCCCGGGGAAGCTGTCCATGGATCACAGGACCCTGGCGGTGGCAGGCTGCACAGGCTCCCAGGAGGGGAGGTGTGGATAGTGACCTGTGCTCGCACACAGGCTTCTTGGTGGTGGCAGCAGCAGCCGTAGCGTCCCATGCCTGTCTCTGGGTCCGCGCTGATAGCTGCAGCTCTCACCCGTCTCTGGAGCTCCTTTAAGCAGCGCTCTTAATACCCTCCTCTCACGCACCAGGAAACAAAGAGGAAAGAAAAAGTCCCTTGACTCTTCGGCAGCTCCAAACTTTTTCCCAGACTCTCTCCCGGCTAGCTGTGGTGCACTAGACCCTTCAGGCTGTGTTCACGTGGCCAACCCCAGTCTTCTATCTGTGATCCGACCTCCGAAGCCCAAGCCTCAGCTCCCAGCCCCTGCCTGCCCTGGCGGGTGAGCAGACAAGCTTCTTCGGCTGGTGAGTGGTGGTCGGCACCGATCCTCTGTGCGGGAATCTCTCCACTTTGCCCTCCGCACCCCTGTTGCTGTGCTCTCCTCCGCGGCTCCGAAGCTTTCCCCCTCCGCCACCCGCAGTCTCCGCCCATGAAAGGGCTTCCTAGTGTGTGGAAACCTTTCCTCCTTCACAGCTCCCTCCCACTGGTGCAGGTCCTGTCCCTATCCTTTTGTCTCTGTTTATTCTTTTTTCTTTTGCCCTACCAGGTACGTGGGGGTTTCTTGCCTTTTGGGAGATCTGAGGTCTTCTGCCAGCATTCAGTAGGTGTTCTGTAGGAGCCGTTCCACATGTAGATGTATTTCCGATGTATCTGTGGGGAGGAAGGTGATCTCTGTGTCTTACTCTTCCGCCATCTTGAAGCTCCTCCCTGTATATATATCAATTTTTAACATCATGGTTTAGAGTACAGACTCTGAAGCCAGACTAACAGGATCAAAATCCCAGATTCATTACTGGAATCTTAGGCAAATTACTTAACTTCTCTATGCCTCAGTTTCCGCATTGTAAAATGGCTATAATGATAACATGTACCTCTAAGCGTTGTTGTAAGGATTAAAATATGCAAAGCATTTAGAACAGTGTCTAGAATGAAATAACCACTATATATGTATTAGCTGTTTCCATTATTTAGATTTACCTTGTTGATTTTTTAGTTCTTCTGGAGCAGCACTATCTACATGAGATATAACACAAGTCACATACACAATTTACAATTTTATGGTAGCTATATTAAGAAAGTGAAAAAAATGGTAAATAAAATATATTATTAAAAATAATTTTAACTCATTATATCAAAATGTTATCATTGCAACATATAATCAATGTACAAAATTTCTTAATGACATATTTTAGCTTGTTTGTTGTGCACTGTCTTTGAAATCTGACACGTTTTATACATATAGCACACCACAATTTGGGCTTACCACATTTCAAGTGCTCAATAACCACATGTGGTCAGTGGCTACTGTACTAGATGGCATAGGTCTAGCAACTTATTTTTTGTGTACTTGGTGCTTGGTATATCATGTGCTGAGTAAGGTGAAAATAAATGTCTTATGCCATTAATATATTTCTGTGTATTTCTCCTTGAATTGCCTTTAGTTCCTGTTCTATAACTGTTGATGCTCTGTAATTTGGAGCAAAAATACTCAATTATTAAATTTTCATTGTGAATTGTATCCTTTAGCATTAAAAATCAGCCTGCCTTTTTCTCTTTTTGTGCCTTTTGCCTTAAATTTAATTTTGTATGATATTATATTTATTAGTGTTTTCTCTTTGCATTTGCCCATTATATCTTTGCCTATTTTTTTTTAACCATCTGAATCACTCATAAGAAGTCTCATGTACACATAATAGAATTGAATTTTTCTTTGTTATCAGTCTGAGAATCTTCTTTAAAAATCGTTGAGTTTAGCCCATTTACATTTATATGACAGATATGTTTGAACTTAGTTCTGTCTTATTTTAGGTTCTGTTTTCTACTTTTATAACAAGTCATAGAGAATCTCCTTGTTTTGGTTTTTGTATTTATTCTGATATTTAGAAAGATTTAGAGTTTTGTTCCAGTGTTTACCTTTATAACTATGTAGAATTGGATTCACCTTATGTTTCTTTAGAAAGAATTACTAAGAAAAGTCATCCAGAACCTGGAAATAAGGCAAAAGATGGCTGCACTGTCCTTTGGATGTCATTCTAGAGCAGTGTCTAAAGAGCGGCTTAAGAGTTAGCTGACTTCCTAGAGCAGCAATTATCAAATGCAGTACTCAGCTAATAGCATCAGCACTCAGCACTGCCTGGGACTCATTGGAAATGCAAGTTCTCAGGCCCTCCCCACCCTGACAGAAACTCTGTGGATGGGGTCCTGCAATCTGTGCTTGAGCAAGACCTCCACATGATTCTGATGCATGAGCAGTGGTTCTCAGACAAGAGCAATTTTGTCCCAAAGAGGACATTTGGAAATATCTGGAGACATTTTTGATTGTCACAGCTTCAGAGGGGAGACAGAGTACTACTGGCATCTAGTGGCATACCCTACAATGCACAGGACAGCCCCCACCCCTTTCCAACAATAAATTATACACACCAAAATGTCAGTAGTGCAGAGGTTGAAAAGCTCTTCTAGGAGAATGTAACTTTGTTTGATATACTATTTATTATGGATTAGGGCCCAGATGCTAACTTGAAGAAAATTTGTTAAGATGCAAATGATTTTTATCTGATAGAGGTGCAAATTATTTCTGTGCAGTAGAGAAGATAATCCAAATGTTATGGTTTAATCACCAAGTAGGGTATTTTGTGTAATAAAACACCCTAAAACTTAGTAGCTTAAAACAATAAGCATTCACTGACATATATACACTACCAAATGTAAAATGGATGGCTAGTGGGAAGCTGTTGCATAGCACAGGGAGATCAGTTCGGTGCTTTGTGATCACCTAGAGGAGTGGGATAGGGAAGGTGGGAAGGAGGCTTAAGAGGGTGGGGATATGGGGATATATGTATACATATAGCTGATTCACTTTGTTGTACAGCAGAAACTAACACACCATTGTAAAGCAATTATACTCCAATAAAGATATAAAAAAAATAAGTGTTTATTATTATCATGGTTTCTGGGATCAGGAATTCATTAAGTGGCTTTAGTTCTTAGCTTTGCAACAGCGTTGTTTGTTTGTTTTTCTGGTGAGAGGTCTCACATTTAACTATCCTTTTTTTCCCTCTAGTATGTTCTGGGTTTTTTGTTTTGTCTTAACCATTTTAATTTTGAGTTCTTATCCAAAATTTGTAGGAAGTTCCTGTAGGAAAGAAGCCAGGATAATATCCAGGCCAGGTGAAATTTGTCTTATGATCCTAGGTTTTACATGTAACTTTGCTTACCAAAGGCTAATTGGCAGGGATTGGCAACTGTGGGATTTTTTTTTTTTTTTTCCATCAGAAGGACTCTCTAGCAGTTTGCTATCTTAGAGACAGATCACTTCTTGCCAATATTCCATCTGTGTGTTCCTTCCCTACTGCTTCTCAGAACCAGACCAGATTCAGGAAGCTACCACCACCTGCTGGTATCCACTCCTTTGGTTTTAAACAATGGATTGAGGATTTGCACTTCAGACTGTGCCCCTCTGTGCTGAGAGGGGTATTTGTCGCTGCCTGCTGTTTCTTTGTTTCTTTATATTGCAGCTGTTAAATCCCTCTCCACTACAGCAACTTCTCTCCATGTTCTCCTGCAAGCCTCTCTGATCAATCTCTGATGCTTTTATCTTTCCTCTGTTGGGCCTAGTATTTCAGATCTCTTCTAGTTTCTCTGCAAATGGAGCTTGGCTTTTTTGTTTGTTTGTTTTTATTCTCATTGTTGCTGTTTTGATGAATTCCAGTAAGAGAAGCAGTAATTTTTTTTTTCCCCACAACTTTTAAAAACTACAAACCTGGGCTTCCCTGGTGGCGCAGTGGTTGAGAATCTGTCTGCTAATGCAGGGGACACAGGTTCGAGCCCTGGTCTGGGAGGATCCCACATGCCACGGAGCAACTAGGCCCGTGAGCCACAACTACTGAGCCTGCGCGTTTGGAGCCTCTGATCTGCAAGAAGAGAGGCCGCGATAGTGAGGCCCGCGCACCGCGATGAAGAGTGGCCCCCGCTTGCCACAACTAGAGAAAGCCCTCGCACAGAAACGAAGACACAACACAGCAAAAATAAATAAATAAATCTATTTAAAAAAAAAAAAACTACAAACCTTCAGAAAAGCCTTAAAAATAATACAGTGAGGGCTTCCCTGGTGGCGCAGTGGTTGAGAGTCCGCCTGCCGATGCAGGGGACACGGGTTTGCGCCCCGGTCCGGGAAAATCCCACATGCAGCGGAGTGGCTGGGCCTGTGAGCCATGGCCGCTGAGACTGTGCGTCCGGAGCCTGTGCTCCGCAATGGGAGAGGCCACAACAGTGAGAGGCCCACGTACCGCAAAAAAAAAAAACAAAAAAAACAATGAATATCCATATCTGTTTGTCATACTAGCATTTCCTGATTGACAAACGTATGCTTTAGTCTTCCTCTCCTAAGAAGGCAAAGTTAGGTAAACTTAGACTGCCCAGCAATTAATGTTCTAATATTTTATCCTATTTGAAATGACCCAGATAGTCAATGAATTCTCTTCATTTAACTTAGTTTAGTTTCAAGTTATGAAAATCTGGAGAGACTATTTTAGTTAGACATTCCCAAAACATAATTATTCCTATAGAGTTTATCTAAAACTCTTACCTCATTTACCTCTATTTACTTAAAAGCTTTATCATATTGTTATCTTTCTTGCTGACAAACTTTGTAACAGGAATAATAAGGTCTTATTTTATTTCTAGTAGACCTAGGTACCATAAATGTATTATACCTAAATTGATGACTCTAAAGACATGTCTGTATTAATCAAACAAGCAAGCTTAAGCTAACTTTAATACCATATATTAATTCAATACTGAATATTTCCTAGATCACATGAACCCAAAATTCATTCTGGCCAGTCTTTTATGTTTGAGTATTTATATAAGTGCTTAATTTCCTTTAAGCTAATTAAATAGAGCTCTTTTACAAATTAATTTTGGCAGTGTCATGCATCTATAACACACATACAAACACAGGAACCTCATAGTTCCCATTCCAAAATTTCAGCCATGAATCAGGTATAACAATGTAAAACGCATCAGTTACAAAAGAGATTGGATTCAAATTGGGTTTCTGGCAGATGGGAGAAATTAGGATCACCTGTCTAGATGGCTAAACCCTTTTTACTAGTATTTATGGAAAAGACACTTCTATTTGTAGCTTTTGGTGATTTTAGGAGTCAAGTGGAAACTTTCTCTTCTCCCTGGGAATGTCCCACTCTTGGACAAGAACAGACAGGGTTTTTTTGGGTTTTTTTCCTGATTCTTTCCTCCATTTGACAACCCTCAGAATGGGCGAAAATATTTGCAAATGAAGCAACTGACAAAGGATTAATCTCAAAAATTTACAAGCAGCTCATGCAGCTCAATAACAAAAAAGCAAACAACCCATTCCAAAAATGGGCAGAAGACCTAAATGGACATTTCTCCAAAGAAGATATACAGATTGCCAACAAATACATGAAAGAATGCTCAACATCATTAATCATTAGAGAAATGCAAATCAAAACTACAATGAGATATCATCTCACACCATTCAGAATGGCCATCACCAAAAAATCTAGAAACAATAAATGCTGGAGAGGGTGTGGAGGAAAGGGAACCCTCTTGCACTGTTGGTGGGAATGTAAATTGATACAGTCACTATGGAGAACAGTATGGAGGTCCCTTAAAAAACTAAAAATAGAACTACTATATGACCCAGCAATCCCACTACTGAGCACATACCCTGAGAAAACCATAATTCAAAAAGAGTCATGTACCACAATGTTCATTGCAGCTCTACTTACAAAAGCCAGGACATGGAACCAACCTATGTGTCCATCGACAGGTGAATGGATAAAGAAGATGTGGCACATATATACAATGGAATATTACTGAGCCATAAAAGGAAATGAAATTGAGTTTTTTGTAGTGAGGTGGATGGACCTAGAGTCTGTTATACAGAGTGAAGTAAGTCAGAAAGAGAAAAACAAATACCGTATGCTAACACATATATATGGAATCTAAGAAAAAAAAAAGGTCATGAAGTACCTAGGGGTAAGACAGAAATAAAGACACAGACCTACTAGAGAATGGACTTGTGGATATGGGGAAGGGGAAGGGTAAGCTGTGACAAAGTGAGAGAGTGGCATGGACATATATACACTACCAAACGTAAAATAGATAGCTATTGGGAAGCAGCTGCCTAGCACAGGGAGATCAGCTCAGTGCTTTGTGACCACCTAGAGGGGTGGGATAGGGAGGGTGGGAGGGAGGGAGATGCAAGAGGGAAGAGATATGGGAACATATGTATATGTATAACTGATTCACTTTGTTATACAGCAGAAACTAAAACACCATTGTAAAGCAATTATACTCCAATAAAGATGTTTAAAAAAAAAGTTTTAAATATCACAGAATTGATTTGGCTGTAAATGGAGAAACAGTACCAAACAAAATAAAAGGAAAAATCCAAAGGACAAACAGAAAATCCTAAATAAACCCTCAAGTTTGGTCTTGGGGTTTTACATACACCAACGACACAGGAGACCATAAATTGTTTAATTAACACAGCAAGAGTAGCAGTACATGGTGCACAGGGCCCCAGGATAACCCTGCCTAAACTCCTGACAGGTACTATGGCTACACATTTTTACAAAAAAATATCATCTTCCTCTCACCCATGGGTTCATAGTTACAATCAGATCACTTATCCAAAATGTGCCACACAGGATTTTCTTTAGGGATAGTTGAAACATTCCCCATTTTTAAAGACAGAAATTCAAGACAAGCAAAACACAAATTATACACACAAATGCTATCATCCAAAGAAACAAATGAACCAGTTCACAAATTGGGTAAAAGTCCAACAACTCTTCTCTCTCATCAACAGTGTACCCCGCTCAAATACAAAATAAATTGGCTTATTCCAGAGAAAAAGTCCCAGGGAGGAAAGAAAGTGCCAACTGTACTCACCAGAGTGACTTACCTGCTGTCTGGAACCCATCAACTCCCAAGTGTTGATTCCTTGCTCCAACTGCCAAGCGTTGGGGCAACCAGTGCCACTTTGGGGAAATCTGAAAGGAGGATCTTCAGGGCAAGTGACCCCTGCAGCTGCTAGGGCCTTAACTGAAAATTCCCCAACCAGGGCTGGCTAGCCACGAGCAGCAAGGCTCCTGGCTGACTGCACCAAAATTTGTTACCAAGTCCAAGCTCATACTGATCACTGCACGACAGGCCAATAAATCAAGAGACTTGCTGGGGCAAGGAATACCGACTTTATTCAGAAAGCCAGCAGACCGAGAAGATGGTAGACCCGTGTCCCAAAGAACCATCTTGCCTGAGTTAGAATTCAGGCTTCTTTTATACTAAAAGTGGCGGGAGTAAAGTCAAACATTTCCTGGTTCTGGTCCGCCTCCGGAAGCGGTGTGTTAACTTCTTCCTGCCTGCAGTCATTCACAGGTGGGCCTGGTCAGGATGTTTCCTGTGAGCTAAACAAAGGTATTTTAGCTTAAGGCTCATTACCTGGGAGGCAGGTTTCCCAGAGATGGGCCGTGATGTATAATTTAAGCTGATAGGGAACATCCCTTTAGTGATTAACTTGTAATAGCCCTAACTACTTCACCAGCTATCTCCTAAAAATAAAGACATTCTCCTACATAACCATAAAATCATTATACTGGAGTGAATTAACATTCATTTCATGTCATTTAATATGTAGTTCACATTTAAATTTCCACAGTTGCCCTCCAAAAATGTCTGCTTTATTTATTATTTGGTTCAGAATCCAATCAAGGTTTACAACACTGCATTCTGTTCTGTTTTGTTTGATCCATAACTGCTCCTTTCATCCTTTTTCCCTTTTTTTTTTTAAGACATTTTATTTTTGAAGCATTCAGGTCAACTGCCTTATAGAATGCCCCATGTGATGCTTTCCTTATGCTATTATGTATAAACTGCAAGTCACTTAAATAGATGTGAACTCCAACGTGCTTGCCATTAACATTTTAAAAAGAGAATAAATATTGTTGTTTGAGGTCTGAGTACTCTCTAAACTTCAGCAAGCAAGTTTTGGATGAAGCATGGAGGAAGATATTTCCTGAATGAGCCTTAAATTCCAAGTAGTTTCCTATCATTACCACCTTCAATCGCTATAAAATACATTCTAGTTGTCAAATAAATGGAGTCCTTTTTATTTGAAAAGTTAATTTTTATTTTCCTTGTCTCCCTGTAGTAAAATAAATTCTTCCAAGAGTCAGCCTCTTAAGCACATTTATACTTTGACCTATTTTTCTCTAAGCTTATTTACTTTTTACCCATTTGGTTTCTTAATCTTGTCTACCTATTTTCAAACAGAGTGAGAATAGCTAATGTTAGAAAACAGAGCAGAACTGACCCTATACACACACAGTGCCAGGCGTAAGAAAAACCCCTGTGAATATTTCTTTTTTTTAATTCTTTGACACAAAATTTAGTTAAATGTTGGATTTAGAGCCTCCAAAGAACACAGCCATGTAAACATGTAGTCTGAAGACAATTGTAGAGAAGAACCTTGTTTAACTGTAAAATAATATTAATTTATAAGGTCTTTACAAAGTACTTCTACATGTACTATTAGAATTCATCCTTACAACAACTCTATAAGGTAGTTGAAGAAGGTGGTAAAATCTCTCCTTCTCAAATGCGAAAATTGAGGCTCAAATAGATGTATATGACTTGCCCAGGATCTCATGACTACAACTAGCATAGATGGGATTTAAATCTGGCTGTGGATTGCATGCCAAAGATATGCTGTGGGAATCTCATTTGACTGAATTTACCTCCTCAGTCAAAAATCAAGGTGTTTATCTTAGGAATGCTTAAGCTTCTTGCCATCAATAACAGTTTGGTACTTCCTTCTGTAGGAGTCCTGCCTTCATTGTTAAACAGCAAACCTCTCTGTCTTTTGGAGAGGCTGTTTTACCATGGAAATCTGGGGACATTATTGCTTCAGGAAACACCACTCAACATAAAATGTTCATATACCGGTTAGGATCACTCTCTGATTCAGGCAGATCTCAAAAAGCATCAATACAATTAGCACATCCTTCAATGAAGACCCAGTTGCAGTATCTAACATTTCCTCTCTTGGTATCTAATATTATTATTATTTTTTTTTTTTTGCTGTGCCATTCAGCTTGCGGGATCTCAGTTCCCCGACCATGGATTGAACCCGGGCCACAGCAGTGAAAGCCCAGAATCCTAACCACTAGAGCACCAGGGAACTCCCAATATTCACTGTTAAGAGTTTGGTTTTGTTTTTGCTTTGACAGTGATCATCAAACCTACAAAAGGAAGGTCTGGAGGAACCAACCATCATAGTTCTTTTTGCTCCACCATGGGTTTGCCTAATTTACTTATTTTATTGATTATGGGAAATTGACATATTGGAAACATCAGAGTCACCATTGGTTATGAGTAAATGATATAATCAAAATTATAAAGCAGCTTTATTATGGACTCGAATTCCTCTTCAGCAAAGTAATAATAGTAGTATGTGTGTGTGTGTGTGTGTGTGTTTGCGTGCCTGTGTATACATATAAGCACATATATACACACATATACAAAAATAGTTTACGTACATATATACACATAATATGTTAGTTTTATTATTTTTTTGGTTTGTTTTTACTCGAGGTTCATTTAGTATCATTGTAACAGGAAGGCTGATCCTATAAAACTCTTCTTATATATGAAAAATAAAAAATAACCCAAACTAAGTGGCAAGTGAAATAACTGCTTTGAGAAGAAAAAGAATAGTCTTAACATTCATTAACAAAAAAAACACACACAGAAGAAGGGTTTCTTGTACTTAAATTGCCATTTTCTCTTTTTAATTTTGTTAACATGTATTTCATTGCATTTATGAATAGGAATAGAGAGTATATATACATGGAACCAACACTGGGGAAGGCTATTTGCTTTCTGAGGTGCTCGCAAATGGTGAGTTCTTACATTTTTGAGCGTAATCACAACTCCCTCACCTAATAACTTCATTTAACTTGCAATATCTCTGCAAATTGATCTCTGAATCTGTTTGGCATGATTAAGTCAGTTCTAGCGAATTTGAAACTCTATTTTAAGGAGTCATCTTGCCTTAAATGCCCATGGGCTCTCAGCTCCCAAGGGCAGGGATGAAGAGTTGTTCCTCTTTGTGCATCTAACACAGGACCTGTCCAGAGCAGGTACTCAACAAGTGTTTGCTGAACAGAACTGTCTTCATTTACCTAATGGAAAATGAGAAGAAAGGCATTTTTTTTATTGAAGCCACTGCCCCAAAAGAAACAAATTCAGTCTTATGTGGATTATATACACTTAAACTACCAAATGCAGACCAGTGCACCTCTGTGGGTCCAGTTTCTGACTGGGCACTTGGTAGCAGGTCATTCTCCTCAGCCATAGGCTCAAACCCATCTCTATTTTTGAACATCTTCAACCAAGTTCTTTCTTCTCTCATCATGTAAGAAGCAGACCCACGTCTAGTAATGTTGGGTCAAAGGAAGATATTCAAAATATTGATACTTTAAAAGTTTAAATGAAATGTTAATCAAAGGTGGTTTGTGATGATTTGCTTTCTATGACTCTTCTTAATCATGATGGCAATTTCTTAGGAAGAGCACGAGAGCTCTCTTTCACAACCAAAAAGTTTTCTTTTATAACAAACAAAATTCTCAAAACTATTTTGAGGTTTTAAAAATTGCTGGTTGAATTTTAAAAATTGCATTTCAGTAAGGGGTTTGAGGGATGGTTTGTTTTTCTCCTGAATTTTATTCCCAAAAACTTGAATTGATTTTTTAAATTGTTATTCATACTTCTTAATAGCAGTCTTATGAAAGATGGCTAAACCTAGTGAGATGGGACATGTATTTAGTTAATTTCCCCCCATGACAATGATAAATATTAGGATAGTTTTCATGACTGTGTCATAGCTACCTAGTGATGCAGAATTGGCAAGACTTATATGATTATAGAAGTGCGACTTGTTACACATTATAATAGCAACTGTATGGTAAGAACAATGTAAACAGCTTCTCCTTGCAGCAGATCATCATTAGAAGAACCACTGCCTTCCAAGTCTGGAAGAGCTTCCTTGTCCCTCAAAAAGATAAGTCCTGGTCCCGTCCAAAAAGCACACAAAAAGACCCCTAAATCGACTCCTCGTTAAACACCCCCCTCAAAAGTTTATAAAAATACGGAAGTAACATTCTCACAGAAAAAGCAAAGTCTGAGTTTAGAGAATGAATATCAAGTACATGCACAAAAGCTTTCATTTCACCCGTATATAAATGGCTCTAGAGAAAGATAGGAGAGAAAACTACCAACTACATAACACAGTCTTTGTGGCACCTCACTAGGAGCAGGGAAGGAGGAAATAAATAGTTCATAGGGTAAGTCCTCTGTCCCATAGTTCAATAAGGGAGATACCACAGTGTCACAAGGCAGTAAATGTCCAGATATCTTTTCAGATAACTTCCTGAGTTTTGGAGTGTTCTTCAGAGCGTCTCATCTTGCTCCTTCCAAATGCCAACACAGTTGCCTTCAGTGTCCTCAGCCTGAAGTCAGCCTTCCTGCAATACGAATCAGAACCTGTTGTATGGCTGCATCTCATTTAAAAAAATCAGACTACTCCTAGAAAGCAGTTTATCAGATAATTTCAAGGGAACATCTCAAATGATCAGTGCCTTGTATACTCAAGATTTATAGAGGGAAATAAAAGATCATGTAGTCCACGAAGCACATGATGTAAATGTTCTGAAATTAGATTGTAGTGGTGGTTGTGCAACTCAGTGAATATACTAAAAACCATTGAATTATACACTTTAAATGGGTAAATTTTATAGTACATAAATTATATCTCAATAAAGCTGTTTTAAAAGTTGGTGTTAGGGCTTCCCTGGTGGTGCAGTGGTTGAGAGTCCGCCTGCCGATGCAGGGGACACGGGTTCGTGACCCCGTCTGGGAAGATCCCACATGCCGCGGAGTGGCTGGGCCCATGAGCCATGGCCGCTGAGCCTGCGCAACTGGAGCCTGTGCTCCGCAATGGGAGAGGCCACAACAGTGAGAGGCCCGTGTACCACAAAAAAAAAAAAAAAGTTGGTGTTAAAAGAAAGGAAACAATGGCTCAGAAGGAACTTACAATAAACTTCATACTACTGAAGACCATGTGCGGCATCCTTACTAATTGTCTTCGATGAGGAAGGAACTAGAGGAATTTTGGTTAAAGGTCATTGGCGATTTTCCCATCATAGGAAACTATGGAGATTGTGCGCTTAGATCTCCTGAGGACAGGTGGAATGTGGAGGACCAGTCATGAGAAAAAAGAGCACCGGCTTGATCCAGTAGGGTCTCTACCTAACCTAATATTCTGTTTATGAAAATGATTCAGTAGGGAGGCAATGGCTTCCCTCCATGACATTACTTTCAGGTTAGGAATGTGACACCAATTTCCCCAAATCCTTTTTCTTAATACACTATGGACTATTGACTAATAAATTTATCTAAGTCCATCTTGAATCAATTTATATTTTCAGCTTGTTCTAACAAATTCCATATGTTTCCCAACTTGCTTTGGTTGATTTGAACATACTTTTTGTGTGGAGGCAAAGCCTGACACATAGAACCCTGAGGTCCCCATGTCTCTGATATTCACCACCCTCTCCTCCATGATGCTGTCAAAAGCCTTTTTTTTTTTTTTTAAGTAAGAGCAAGAGTTTCCAGCTCTCCTTCTCTATCTACATGTCTTTTGCTTTCACTGCCTCCTCTGAGTTTGGACCCTGATTCTAGCTTGGAAAACTAAGCTGATGGGTAGAGCGTACTGTTATATTGGATACAAGCAACAGTCAAGGGTCCCTGGACATCACGTCAGTATACAGACACAGAAACCTTCACTGAGTTTTAGAACCCATTCGGTTCAGTTTTATGCATCATAAAACTGATGTCCAAGGAGAAGAGACCATTTGTCCAGAGTCACATAACTAGCCAAAGACAAGACTAAAAGTGATATGTCTTGATTCCCAACCATTCTGCTTTCAAAACTACCAGGCTGCCTTGTGGACTCACTATAACACTCATCTCAGCTGCTTTCAGCCTCCCTCTTCTGATTTTATTTGTGGTTTGACCAGCACTGACCTCACCGTCCTGTCTGGTCTCAACCATGTCAGCTTCATCCTGGTCTGGTTCGAACGCAGTGCCTCGGTCAACAACATCCACACCAGCCTGCACCCTGGGCTTCTCATTTTCCCACTTGGCAAAGCCTTTGTCCTTTGCTGCTTTGTCATGGAACTTGGACTTCATTTTGGGGAAGGTGTGGGACCCTGAGTCCCCCCAGCCAGCCTCTGACCACACAGGCTCGGTCTGGGTGGCCTGGCTGGTGGTGGCCCGCTGCAGCCGCACGGAGATCTTGCGAGAGGAGCCTGTGACCAGTGTGATGGCTCTGCTGTCCAGGTCTCGGTGTCCAGCTGCGACGCCAGGGAACTCGAAAACCTCATCCTGCACTGGAAGGGGAAAGATTACTGTGATTATTGTGAATAATCATACATCTGACTGCTTCTCAGCAAACCGTCAAAGTGGGTGCAAACAACAGGAGTCCTACGGGTAAGGTCCTAGAGGAACAGACCAGAGGTGAAATGAAATTGACCTCAGGTGAACTGCATGTTATTGAGACCCAAAAGCCAAAAGGAGCATGTAGGGTTCAAGGGTCTTTAGCCACTGCTGCTTACCCTGAAGACCTTTATGTTTATAATGGCTCTGACTAGCTTTAGATCCAGACTCCAACCAAAGTGCAGGCATGGAAGGTGAGCAGAGAGAAATCGCAGTAGGAAAGAAAGTTGAGGACATTACCTGGAGGCAACGAAGGACTTCCAGGCAGTGACCCATGACCGCTGCCTAAGGAGGGGGCCCGGGCAAATCTCCGGCAGGCCAGAACCAGGAGGTCTTTGCACTGTTTATGACAGTTGGCTCCACAGTCTGAAACAACCAAAAGTATCACAGGTGATTAGTGTGAACCACATGTCAGGTGCTGACCAGGCTTCCAGGTTGGCGTTTGGGCTCTCACGCCTCCCCTCCCCCACCCTTGTTTCTGTGTTTAATCTCAGGTCCACAGGGTGTGTCTAGGGCTAGTAAAAGGGCCAGTGGGACTCTCTTCCCTTCCTGGGGTTCCTAAAGTTCTCTCTTATATTTGTTCAGCTGCTTCTTCTACACAGTTCACTGAAGTGCTGGGGAGCAACAAGCAGGGACAGCCTGAATGGGGAGTTGCCTTTGCCCAAAATTAAATGCAAATTACATGGAACTGGGGTTCTTCTCCAGACCAAGATGGATTCCCCACAAAGAGGCTCCCTGAGCCAGAATGAGGGTGAGAAGCCTCAGCATCTAGTCTCTCCCAGGACCTATAGTTGCCTCTAAATATTTACAGCAAGGTGTCCCTCCATTCAGTATTTGTCTGCATTTTCTATTCTTCTTCATTTCCCAAAATCTTTTCCAGAGCAAGCGATTATATCTTTTGCTTCCTTTCTTGGCATAGAAGCAGAAGACAAGGTGAGCATATGCTCAATAAACATGTCTCAGATTTGACTATGGCTTGGAAATGGCATGCAGCAGATTCTGTGGCCTTCCCATTAGATGCTTTAGTTAAGAAGGTAGATATTAATTGCTACTTGGGGTACAAAATTTTGGCCACTTTGGAAGATAGCAACACAATTACTTCATACGATGAGGGTCCTACATTTCTCTGAAATCACTGAACAGATATGATCATTTTATAGGGTATATTTCTCTCACCATCAAAGAGGAATTTTCTCATTATTTCCAATACTCGTTTTCCCCTAAATGGTCTTGTTTCAAATGGTTTTTTAATAACATCAGGGAAAGATCAAATTGCAATGACATGTCTGGTCTATTTTAATTAGACTTTTCACTCTATATGTCTTTAAGAGAAATACCATCTGAACAGAGATCCTAGGGTTTAATTGATTTTCATCTTCACAAAATTGTGTCTGTGTGTGTCTAGGGGATAAGGGGCAGAAACCAGTATCTCTGCTGCTTGAAAGTAAAAATTCAAGTTAGACTAAGTCAACTGATTCAGAGAACAAAAGGGAAGGGTTTTTTTGTTTGTTTTTTGAGCACTAAAAGGTGGCTCCCATAGAGGTTCAAGGAAGTTCCCTGTCCATGTAAAATGAGGGCCAAATACTGAAAGACAGCTAGAGAAAAAAGGCATCACAAGGGAACATTATTAATCTGAAGGCATGCTGTGATGAAGATATTTCATTTTGTGGCTTTATTATATTTTTCAAGAGCATTACCAGATTCTTAAAAGAACCAGTATAAACAGTCTGCATAAAATATCCAGCAGTTTTCTGAACACCAATAATGTGTAATAATCATACATCTACAAGTAGCCAAACATTCCTATTGCATTTATCAAATATATATTTATTCAATTGCTATAAATTTCAATTAAATGGGGGAAGTATATGAACAAATTCATTGAAAGGGGCAAATGTATCTCCTCTTTTCTCATCATCATCTGTGATTTAGTAGAGAAAGGAATAGCTATGTGAGAGTAGAAAGAAATGCATATGTATTGCAGAAATGAGCATGGGTTTTTTTTTTCCCTTGAAGGACAAAGTTCTTATATACAGTATTTCCGTTAGCCTTGCCCTCCTCAGAATTCCCACCTTAAATGTGTGCTGATGATGGGCAAGACATCTTAGAGATAGGGGTTAGATGTGTGTGGGCTAATAAGTGTGGTTTCCTTGCTCTTTGTAACAAGCGGTAAAATTCCAGCCTGGGATCTCCAAAACTTCAGGGAGTCCTTTACTGGACCGTTAACTCTTCAGTTGCCAGTAGCCCCAAAGCCCCAATTTCTCTGTGTTGCCAAGAGCTTTAAAGTTTCCCTCAGACAAATACGATTCCTGCCCCAAAAGTCACATTTAAAAATTTTAACAATGGGAGATTGGGATCGACATATATACACTACTATGTATAAAATAGATAAGTAATGAGAACCTACTGTATAGCACAGGGAACTCTACTCAATGCTCTGTGGTGACCTAAATGGGAAGGGAATCTAAAAAAGAGGGGAGATATGTATATGTATAACTGATTCACATTTCTGTACAGCAGAAACTAACACAACATTGTAAAGCAACTATACTCCAATACAAATTAATTTATAAAATAAAATAAAATAAAAAGTTTAACAAAGTAACATTTACCTTTGCATTTGTATCCTTGCTTGATTATGCCCCAGAGCTGTAACAAAAGACAAAGTAATGTCAGGGAATCTGGAGAGAAATCTGGAAAGAAAACAAGGCCACAGAGAAGGAAGTCCTGGGAAGCGTGATGCCTGGTAGAGCACAAACAGGATGTAGCTGCTCCTGACACCCTTCCTGTCAGATAGAAGGACCCTCTCCCAGCCCACGGCAGCTGGGGCAATAACAGGAGTTTTGCTTCCCTTTTCTTTCTGGGAGCCAGACGGGAGCTGGGATGGGAAACTGAGGTTGGTGCATTTATTGGACTTTGGCATAATGCGCTCTCAGCAAAACGCACAGGGAGACTCTGTCACTCTGCCTTTGATAGCCCCTGGCTCCCTCTGCTTTTTTTGAAAATCACACTAGCTGCTCTTGGCGCCCCCTACGGTAAATTAAGCGACCGAAGCAATGCATCCCACTAAAGCGTTTGGATTTTGCTTGATTCTCTTCTGAGAAGCATTTCTACCTTGAAAGAATACAGAAGAGGAAAAGATTTTGCATTTGTTTGTGTATTTATTCTCTGCATTTGCTGTGTGTTTGGCCTGTGCTGGGGCTGTGGGAGATGCAGAAAAGGCTCAGATTCTGCCAACCAAGTAAGGAGTAGGATGTAGGAAGTGACGAGAGTCTCAGGAGAGATGTGAGGGCCTACAGTTTAACAAGGGAGTGTTTGCCCAGGCGGTTCAGGGGCATCATCCTGGTGGTGGTGTCTTCACAAACCTCTGCCACACTGTAATCCCTGTGAAGAGGGGGACTTCCCACATCCTTTTCCAGGCCTCCTGCAGCTCTTGCATGTGGGAACCAGGGGCATCAGGAACATACAGTGCTGATGAATTAAACGGGCTGAGCTCAAGTTGGAGAAGCTCCATTTCTACACTTTGAGTGGTTAGGCTAAGTGGCTGATATCTACCTAATAAAATAATTTTGAAAGAAAGAGGGCTGGTGGGCTACTGGCATTGATGGGAGTGTTGTTCACAATGTGTTATAGCAGAACAATGCCCTGAGTGTGGGCATCATGGCCCTAGGAGAGTAGCTACTGATGTGAAGGGATTCAAGGCTTTGGGAAAGTTGCTCCTTACTCTCTTTCTGACAAGGAAATTCCATCAGTGGAGAGTGATTCCTTTGAGCCTTAAAAGTTATTTGGTCCTTCAGAAAACATTATTAAGATGCAAATGCCTCTTGGGACAGGGCAACACTTTGCCTTGGAGACAGGAAGGATTATTAAGACAACTAACTGGAAGCGAGGCCTCAGGTGCCTAGGATGACTGGAAAAGGGATGGGGAGGCGTCAGTACAGAAAAGGAAAGTGGGTGGGTAGGCCAATCACATCTGTCAGAGCTATAAGGATCTTTACGATAATCCAGTTTGCTTCCCTTTTATAAAAGGTGAGTGTGATGATGCAGGAAGTTAAATAACTTGCAAGGTCCCACATCTGGGAAACTTTGTAGTGATGAGAAATCGTTTCCTCACAGAGCCCTTGGTAATAGTAATAAGAAAAATAACAATGATAGCTAACATTTAATGAACTCTTGCTATGTGAAAGGCACAGTTTTAAGCTATGTGTAGCAAGTCATTTTTTTAATTAATTAATTAATTAATTAATATATTTTTGGCTGCGTTGGGTCCTCGTTGCTGCACGCAGTCTTTCTCTAGTTGTGGCAAGCGGGGACTACTCTTCGTTGCGGTGCACGGGCTTCTCATTGTGGTGGCTTCCCTTGTTGCAGAGCATGGGCTCTAGAGTGCAGGCTTCAGTAATTGTGGCACGTGGGCTCAGTAGTTGTGGCTCGCGTGCTCCAGAGCGCAGGGTCAGTAGTTGTGGCGCATGGGCTTAGTTGCTCCGTGGCATGTGGAATCTTCCCGGACCAGGGATCGAACCCATGTCCCCTGCATTGGCAGGCGGATTCTTAACCACTGCACCACCAGGGAAGTCCCATGTAGCAATTCATTTAATGCTCACAATATCCTTATGAGATAGGTAATAATAATTTTCTCATTTTTACAGATGAGGAGACTAAGCTACAGAGAGGTGAAGTCATTTGGCAAGATCTCATAGCTAGTAAGTAGGAAAAGAAGAATGTGAAGAGTATGTCACTTCAGGGAAAGAGAGGAAGCCATTGCTCCTGGGAGTTTTGTGTGTGATCAGAACAAAAGCCGCTGATCTAGGACGAGAAAGGATAAGGTTTAAGAAGCATCCAAATCTCTGGCTATGGCACGTTATTAGCATAGCTGCAGAAACTGCTGATGAAGATGAAGTCAAGCATGAGTCCCATGAGGCAGGCAAGTCAGGGCGTTGCTTGCTAATGCTTACTTAAGAAGCAGGGGGTCTTCCCTGATGGCGCAGTGGTTGAGAGTCCACCTGCCGATGCAGTTCGTGCCCCGGTCCGGGAAGATCCCACATGCCGCGGATCGGCTGGGCCCGTGAGCCATGGCAGCTAAGCCTGTGCTCCGCAGCGGGACAGGCCACTACAGTGAGAGGCCCGTGTACCGCAAAAAAAAAAGAAGCAGGAGACAACACGAGGCACGAAGAGGCTCTGGGTCAGCGTGCCAGCCAAGGACAGGAGAGGGTACTTCCCACAGTCTCTGATTTAGAGACCTGAGGCTGCTGTAAGACTTGGAGTGACTGTGGTGGGAGGAGCACTCGACTGGGAGTAAGGAGAACTAAACATGAGTCATGGTTCTGCTGCTAGTGATCCGTGTGACCTTAGGGAAGTCACTTAACTTCTCCAGAGCTCAAAATAAGGGAATTAGCAAAATTCTTTCAGCTCTGGAATTCTAATTCTAAAATCAATGTATGTCAAGCAGTGTCTATTTGTCTTCCTTACCCTTAAAATGGAATTTATTTCAAAAGCAGGTGGTCCAAGCACTAAAATATAGTTCCTTCTATTCCCCCACAGTTCCTTTCAATGACCCAGCTAGAGCATGGTATTTATAAATCCCTTTGAAAACCAAAGAGCTTTTTAAAAAAGGTGTGTGAGTAAAGATCAATTCAAATTATAGCAAGGAAATTAAGTATATTTTGAAAAATAAAAAGGGATATTAAAACTCTGAATTAGTTAATTTCGATAAAACTCCAAAAGCATAAAGGAACACTAAAAAAAGAGAAAGATTCACTCTGAGCTCTGTGGTATGCAACATGTCTGATATCATTTAATACTACAACAACGTGGCAGGTAAGTCTTAACCCCCTCTTACAGATAGGAAAACAGCGACTCAAAGATGATCAATGATTTGGTCAAGGACATAGATTAATAAGAGGCAGAATTGAGATTCAAAGTCAGAGTTCTGGACTCCAAGTCCAGAGCTTTCGACCTGATCACAGCTGCATCAAAAACCTAGCGCCAGCAAATCCGCTCTGATGAGTTGGGGAGGGAAGTGTGTGGAAGCTCCCAAGAAAGCCTACCTTGCTGCTTCTATAGAATCAGAGCCTCCATGGAAGGGAGAGACATCCAGAAGGACTGGAGAGCAGAGACAAGACCTTGAGATTTGATAAGGACCTACCAACTCTCACACCACACCATGGGTCAGATGTCTCAGCCTGACTTCTGGCTGTGCCAGGCCAGGGCCAAACAGATTCCCTGGGCCTCACTCTGCAGGAGAGAGTTACACATGGCTCCGTACCACTTGAGCATTTTTCAGGTCTAGATACAGGCAAAAATTCCCATCAGAAGAGAGATACATGAAGAAGGAAAAGTACTTGTTTGATGATAAAATGGCCAGGTGATGAAATCCCAGTGGTGTAGCTGGTAGGAGAACCTCTCTTTCCCTGGGGTGGGCTAAGAGAGCTGGTTAGGCTGCCTTGCCCCTTGATCACAGCAGCTTCTATGATCATGGGGGGCCATCTTTGAGGTAACCACTGCCTCTAATTTACCTGTTCTCAGCGGGGTGTGTGCTTGAATTCAAATGCCTGCCCTTTGGCTCCCCAAAGCCAGTTATTCAAGACTGAAAGCGAAAAATGTAATTTAATGGGAGTGTATATGATATCAGCTACGAATTCCATACGGGTCCACAGGGGGACATGACTGCTGAATGAAGCTAACAAAACTGAGCTGGCATCTGGACAAATGCCACTCACCTGGCTGCTGGGCTACCCTTGTGTAGAGTACTACATTTTCCATCTTACATTACTTGGATATCAACTAGAAGATGTTCAGAGCTCGAGGGTCTTTGTTTAACACCAGGGCCAAACATGACCTTAGTTGCTAAAGGATCATCAGATGTGGGGAAGCGAGGTGTACAACCTTCATTTGTTGCAGTGGTGTAGGTAGAGCCAGAACACTAGAGTTTGAGTCCCGGCTCTAGTCATTACTGGCTGTGAAATCCTGGGAAACTTGAGTTATCCTCTCTGGACCTCTCTACATTCATATGCAAATGCGGAGAGTAAAAGGCCCACCTTATGGGCTAGTTATGAGGATTAATTACACTAATCCCTCAGGAAATATTTTATTACTGTCAAATGCCGAGTAAATGTTATTTATTATTATAACCATCTTCTCTTCGAAAAGATTTTTTTTCCTTTCTGAGTTATGAATTATGGAGCCATATCATGATAGATTTCTAGTGACTGACACCATATGAAACAAGGACTGAGAGGAACTGGCTATAATAAATATACCACTTAATCGCACTCAGTGATGGATGCCATGGCTTATTGGGCAGAACTTTTCCCTGGC